>NW_017618148.1:29888-444888 GCF_001879475.1 Ipomoea nil | reverse complement strand
ATTTTTTACGCAAAATCTCCCGTAAAAGATTAATAGTAAAATATCTTAATGAATATTTTCCTTATACTGCTTATTGATTCTTTTTTATTTTTCAGAGTGTAGAAAACATTCACATGAATAATATTTCATTCCATTATTTTCCATATTTACATATTATTATTAATTTTCTTTCCAATATTATTATTAATTGTTTGGGGGTACGACTTCCTTCCATTCTTTTTCATTTTTTTTTCATATTATTATTAATTGTTTAGGCGGGAGCTTTTAAAGGATGTTTTTTTTTTATTAATTAATATAGAATATAAATATAGATTAATATAGAATATACATTACCAATTAAAATAAGTTTTTTTTAAAAAAAATATTATATTGAACAATAATATTACCAATTATTATTATTATTATTATTATTATTATTATTATTATTATTATTATTATTATTATTATTATTATTATTATTATTGGTTCACATAGTTGAATTATTTATTTTTTATTTAATTATTATAAATATAAATGATATTTTACTAATTAATTTATGATATTTATCAAATTGTATTTTTTAAATATAGTGTTTTATCCATGCATTGCACGGAATTTTATTTTTGTTATTATGAATTTAAAATAAAAATAGAAAAAATAAAAAGATGTTAAAATGTACAATATAATAATATAGTTGGACTTTTATATATTTAGTCAAGTATCTATTTCATAACATACAAAATTAAAATTTAAATTTTGTATGGTTAATATATTCTCTAATCATGTACATATTTAGATAAATTTATAGAAAAAATTCATATAATTAAGTTGATTTATTCCAAATTGTATTTCATATGTATATATGAAATTTAAAAATATGAATAATAAAAACTAAGAGAATTGTACTTAGAAATCAATAAAAAAATGTAAATTCTAAATTTTGTATGAATAAATAAATATTCTAATCGGACGCATATCCTTATATGATTGTATAATACTTTGTATATACACATAATATTTATTAATATGTATATAGGAAAATCCTATAATATAATTTCATTAATTATAATTTATATTGATAGATTTATACTTAAAAAATTATATTTAGAAATTTAAAGAGTATATGTATGTATATTTAAAAAAAAATTATAAATATTCATGTTTTGTTAATTTTATAATTTCATTTCTTTAATTATATTTCATATTTTATTAATTATAATTTAATGAAAGTGTCACAAATATGTCTACGGAAGAAATCATATATTTCTCAATTTCATTAATTATATTAATTATTATTACCAAATATTGTGGCAATTACCACAATAATTTCATTAATTATAATATTTGTTTTCTTCCAATATTTAAATACATTACCATAAAATTACCATAATAATAACACAAAAGAAGGAAAGAAAAATTATGAGAATAATCTATATCTATATATAATTAAAAGTAAAGTCCTCCTAACCAAGTTTATCCCCAAAACTTAGGGGCATATATATATAAATTGCATATTTACCATATATGCATATTTTGTGTCTATATAGTATAATTTTTGGTATCAAACATTTGAATGGTAATAAACGGGGGAAAATGTCAACATACAAATGATAATTCTTTCATTACTATACTAATTTTAATGGTAATTCATTAATTACTATATTTCACGATGAGTCAGCCTGTTCATGCCCATCATTTTTCAAGAAACACAGAAATGAAATAGTCAATTATTAAAATTGTTTATGATTTCATTTTTAATTTTTGTCTAAAGTTAAAGATATATATTATCGGCGATTATAACATTTTTTGTATTAACTGAAAATTTGAAAGTTTTACCTTTTTTGAGATCTCTTACCATTTTATAATTTCAATATTATGCGATCTTGAACTCATCCATGGTGTACAAATACACTCTATATGACCATACAAAATCCATTGAGGAGACATTTGTACTGAAGAGTAAACTTCTCCTTAAACTAAATTCGGGTGTCAAGAAAATCTCCGTTTTCATTCATAATGATATTCCTATTTCTGAGTCTCTCATCACTGTTCGGTACATCAATGATGTCTAGATTTCTGGGTCTTCCATTTTTCCCTTTGATCCTTATGATTGTGCCATTGCCAGAATTTTTTATTTGGGTTCAGTACAACGTAGATTTTTTTGGGAGGTTTCTCTAATTAAATTTTTGGTTAAAAATTTATATTTCCTTTGTATTTTATTTTATTACTTTTTTATTTATTTATACTAATATGTGAATGGAGTAACACAAAATCTGAAATTGTATTTGTTATTTATTTCTTCTTTTTAAATAATCATTATTTTTGTGTTTTACAAAAATTTAGAAAAAATCAAATATAGCGAGATTTTTAATAGGTTAAACAAACACTCTACTCAAATGATATATATAAAAATGCTGTGAAATGCTGTAAAATGAACTCTGCTTGGTAAAAAAAAAAACATAGAAACTTGAATGACATGTACAAATCTCGAAGTCAACATACTAACTCTAAGTTTCAGAAAATCTTACAAAATTATCAAATTACCGTCTTTATCATCCTCGATCGCATCTCTACAATCTTCCATAAAAACTAAACCAATAGGGTTCTGTTACAAATGCTCTTCCTCCTCAATTTCCTTTTGTTGAAGCAGAGCCTCCTTAAGTATCTTCAAACTCATCACTCATACCATATGATATAAACTGCAAAACATATTGAAGTATGTGAGAATATAGTTAGAAAAATGTAGAAAATTCATACAAAAAGAAAGTAGAGAGATGAGTTTGAGATTCTTTGATTGAAGAAGCCATTGTATTTATAGGTAGAAAATACTAATTCAAAAGGAAAGTATAATAATTTATTTATTTAAGGGAAAGTATAATAATTTATTTATTTATTTATTTAAGGTAATAACATTATTATTATTATTTATTTATTTATTTATTTATTTATTTTCCATTTGACATTTACTTACCAAATAAGTTTTACTACAAAAGTTTTGGGGGGAAAATTTGTTAGGAGGATTTTACTTTTATATATATATAGATTTTATTTTGTATATAGTTTTGTTTGGATTATTATTATTATTATTATTATTATTGTTGTTGTTGTTGTTGTTGTTTTAATTTTATTTTATACTTGAACAATAATATTATCAATTATATTATATTATAGAATATAATACCATATATAATATTACCAATTAAGAGATTTTATTTAATTTCCATTTGACATTTACTTACCAAATAAGTTTTACTACTAAAGTTTTGGGGGGAAAATTTGTTAGGAGGATTTTACTTTTATATATATATAGATATAGATATAGATTAGGATAGGGAGTAGTTAACAAAGGCAAAGTTAGAATAATTCAAGATAATCTAAGATTACCTAAAAAATGGGGGTAATCACATTATATTGAAACATTACCGCCACATAAGCTTTCAGGTAATATAATATTACAGGTAATCTCATAACTTGAACTAAACAAGATAATATAACATTACCAGACTCAGATTATCTAGGTAATCAAAGATGACCTGAACCAAACGGCCCTAAGTGCCTAACTTCAATTATTATGAACTGTAGGGGGTTGGAGCGAAATTATCATTGTAATTTCACACTCTGAAAATGCCGAATGAACTGATTTTTCCTTGTTTGGGGAACAATGACACCTCTCATGAACATGGAGCTAGCATTAATTCAATTGTTTAATAAGACATGACTTATGAGGTGGTCAAAACCTTAATTGTCTTGTCTCATATCACTTTGCCGACATCACAACTCCCCACTTCTCCAACTATTTGTCTATTTCGATCGGCAAATCAAAGATTAAAAAATAAAAAAAGTCTAATCCCAATTCCGCAATTCGCAATATTCGTTTTGCCAAACACGCCCACAAACTCATCCATGCGCCAAAGTATTTTATGGAGTAGGAATAAGGGTCAAATAGGCCATCAAACTGCACACAATAATGCAATTAGACCACTGAACTTAAAAAATAACAATTAGATCTTTAAACTAACAATTTTCTTACCATTAATCTAATTTGTAAGTTTTCTAGGTTGCTAACAGGTCACTTTTAATTAATTTTTTTTTTTAAAATTTAAAGTATTTTTTATAACTTTATTATTTAAAATTTAAAAAAAAAAAGAAAAAAAAAGAAGAAAAAGATCGTCTCCGGCCATGGATTCGTCTCCATGGCCGAAGACCTCTTCGTCTCTGGCCGGCCGGAGACGAAGAAGTTATCTTCGCCTCCGGCCAGAGACGAAGAAGTTATCTTCATCTCCATGGCCGGAGCCGAAGAGACTCTTCATCTCCGGCCGGTCAGAGACGAAGATGTCTCCGGCCATGGAGACAAAATCCTTGGCGGGAGACGATCTGTTTTTTTTTTTTTTTTTTTTTTTTTTTTAGTTTTAAATAATTATTTTAAATAATAAATATTTTAAATTTAAAAAAATATTCTAAATCCAAGATGACTTGCTAGCAACCTAGAAAACTTACAAATTAGACTAATTACAAGAAAATGGTTAGTTTAGAGATCTAATTGTTGCTTTTTTAGGTTCAGTGACCTAATTGAATTATTGTGTGCAGTTCGATGGCCTATTTGACCCTTATTCCTATGGAGTATTATTTGGTCCAGCGAAATCAAGATAAAATTATTCACTTATAAATTATACCTAGTCAATTACTAGTCCCAAATTATGTGCATAGAATATTGTCAAGGTTTTTTTTTTCAAGTAGTGTATTTTAAAATTTTAGTTATTTGAAAATGGTATTTTTGTCTTTTCAAGAATTTATTTTTATCGGTTTACGTTTTTTTTTGCAATCACTTATTTCTTTACTTCAAATCCCTCCCTAATTGTGTAAATCACATCATTCATCATCCTCCTTCGCCTTCGTCCTTCACAACCATCAACCACTGTCGTTTTCCAGACTTCGTCACTTTCGCCGTTGTTGACTTCCAGCTATCGTCGTTATCGTAGTTAACAAAGCAAAATATAAAATCAACCCGCACCAACATATGTTCCACCTGTCAATGGTTTGGTCCTACATGTGAGCTCAATGCAAAGGAGGAGGATGAAAAAAACCGCAAATCGGTAGAGAACCAATAAAAAAATTATAAAGAGACAAAAATATCCTTGCTAAAAATAGGATTTCATTAGGAAAATCATTAGAAGGATTAAACGTGTCTAAAAATGATATTATGAGATGTTAAATGACAAAAAACAATAATATGAAACTAAATTTGAAATTATAACTAAAGACAAGAACCTCGGATGAAATTAACTCTATTTACTACGGCATGTTGTACGCTTGAACATATTTGAAGAAAAATAAAGTTAATATTAATAAAAATTATCATATTGTCATAAAAATTAAGATTAATTGAATGAAAATTATGTCAGAGAACTAAATATGATAATATTAAAATCTAGAATTAAATAATTATGAAATTAAAAATAGAATTTGTACTCTTTCTTTTACTTTTTAATATTTTTAATAAAAAATAAATTAACATAATCACGAATTAATCAAATTAAATCGGGAGGCATATAAGTGATTTACTGATCAGTGATGATATGCTTTTCTACGGGCAATTCATTATTAATCCGATTTACATTTACTGAACAATTAATAAATCTTCATATAATAGAATAGTGTGATAAATATTTCTTTTGTCCACATCTCCGTTCCAGTTTTGACTTACTACACGTTAATTCCAATACAGTCACCAGCTCTTTCTCTCTCTACAATTTTCTCTCTCTTGTGATCAGATTCCTCTTCAATGGCTCATCCCGCGCCGGTGTTCAAGAAGGTGGGGAGCGAGGGTGGCTCGTCGGAGAGCGGCGGTTCCGAAAGCGGTGGCTCCGACAGGTTCTTCGGTGGCGGTGGCTCCTTCGAGTACTCTGGTTGGGTGTATCATCTCGGAGTTAATTCAATTGGCCATGAGTATTGCCATCTCCGCTACCTCTGCATCCGCGGCAAGTACGTCGAAATGTACAAGCGCGACCCCAATGAGAATCCCGGCATAGTAAGTATACACATAACACACCACGCTCTGTCAATTTTCAGTTTACTTTTCGTTAGCTGTAATTGTGATTACCTTTTTGAGCTGGTTTTTAAATTTTAATTTAGAATATTTTTCTACATTTTTTCGGGATAGCATAGTAAGATGTTTTTTGAACAAAGGGAAAAAGAAGACACATGAATTTATTCTGGGTTTATAGTATGTGTAAGTGTGATTATTGTTAGAAGAAGAATCGGAGGACAAACTGAAACTCAGTAGATTTCATCAACTGGATTTAGAGCTGATTTTTCAGTTGTCTTATTATTATTATTATTATTTTTATTTAATGTTTAATTTGTATTAGTCTTTATTTGTTTATTTTTCAATAGCCCTGGAAATATTTATTCCTGTTATATATTGAGAAGTATAAATGAAAGGTTAAGAATCTTGAAGAGCCAAACCGATTTACTGGTTTAATTTTTATGGGCAAGTCACTTTTAATTTTTATGAGATTATGTCCATTCTAATGCTTTATTTTACTTTTCAGCATTTCTATGTGATATTTGCAGTTATAAAATTATAAGCAATAAACACAAATTCTGACAACAGTTATGTTTCTGGAAAATTTGTTCATGTTCATGTATTATGAATAAGGTTTTGGCTCATAATTGTTAGATGTGGCAATAGAAAATATCAACAAATATCTATTTTATCTTTGATTTAAAAAGAAATTCATGATATGGTAATTAATGCCAAAATTTCTCAAATACTCAATGCTTTCTCTTAATTTCACTCCTTAGTTTCCATGGTAAGAAGTTTCAAAATCATTGGATATCAAAAAGGAAATATTGGAACTCAATACTATTGATAAAAAGAAAAACTTTATGATTGAGAAATATATTACAATTAGGCACACAGTGAAAGGTGCATGGATTTGTCACTTTCTCAAGTGAAAATTTGGCTCTCTGGCTCAAATTGTGACCATCTTCAGCATGGTTTCTGAAAATAAAATTTCTCTAACTTCTATGTATGGAGTAATGTGTGAGAGCTACTACCATAACTTGGAGTAAAAACTTACAACTATTGTCATTGTCTGTGTTGCAGAAACCCTTACGGAGGGGTGTTATTGGACACACACTTATGGTGGAGGACTTAGGCCGTCGAAAAGTTAATCATGGGGTAAGAATCATGATTTTATCTCTTTAATGCTTGATTCATTTAGTTATCTATTTTTTCTATGTAACTTGTGCTCTACTTACGTTTTCATTGCCTTTTAGCTGTTTGTGTTATTTTTCACTTTGTTGAATCTATGTTCATTGAGATGGTGACATCTAATATGGAGCAGTATTTTCTTTTTGGGTTTTTACTTTTTAGGATGTTTATGTTCTGAGATTTTACAATCGGCTGGATGAAACAAAAAAGGGAGAGGTTAGTGTTTGGTTCATTCTCTATCCATTATCTTTTATTTGGATATAATGTTCTAGAACCTTGTATGAATTCAATTCAGAGGTATCCAACTTTCGAATTCAATAATTCATTTTGCCTTTTCAGAAATTAATGTAAGAACTCTGCTACATTTTTCTGGGCCTATCTTAGCTTTGGTGAAATTTGAGGCCAAATTACACTAGATTCATTTCTATGATCTAGAGCTGATTAGATTGTTATAACCACATATTTTCCGAACATGGACAGTAATGATCTTTTATAACTTCTAGAGAGTTACTCTGTATTAGATTGTGAATAATTGAGTGTTATAGGAAATGCACTTGTTATAATGGCAAGTTCTCAAGCTTCAACGGTGAAATGGCTGGACTATGTTGTTTAATCCAATTAGTGCATCACATAAAATCTCTATTTACTCCATATGGAATATGTTGCCACTTCCCATATTTATTGAAGAGTTTATGGCAAGTTTGCCTAACATGTGAATAATTTTTGTTTGTTACCAGATTGCTTGCCCTACAGCTGGAGAGGTCAAAAAATGGATGGAGGCCTTTGATCAGGCTAAACAACAGGTACTAAAAAATTGAGAAATGATGTATGTTATAACATGGAACAGTCAAATAGCCTTCACTGCAAGGTTGTAACCTGTTATGGAGCAACAAATCACAAATGGCATCAGGCTTCCATAGTTAACCTGTTCTGTTGGAATACTGCTAAATTCAGAAAATGTTTGTTTCCATCTATAACCTTTTTGAATGAGGAAAATGACCAGCATAGGTTAGATGTTGCTGCCTGTTGAGCATATAATATCTAAACATAAATGTGCAATCCAACTATCAACTTAGAATTTTAGTTGAGATGGAGCACATACTTCAATTCTGCCAACATTAATTTCACTATCCTGACCTTTTAATGCAAACACAATTTTCATTTGTAAAAATGCCACTCTCCAACCAAAGGCATCTGCCAAAGTAGTGTTACCAACTTTTGGTACTTCCTTTCACTTGAATATTTGATTGCAGGCAGATTATGAGCTGTCAAGAGGTGCCAGTGCAAGGAATAAGCTAAACATGGAGGCTGAGTATGGATGCATACACTCTCTTATAGGGAAAAAAACTGCATTTGGATTTAGTATGCAAATGTTGTGTTAACAGATACATTTTCATTGCCTATTCACATATTGCCATTTGTTTTGCTCACATTATTCTCTCTATTGGAAGCAAAATAGTATTGAATAAATGGAGAAACCTGAACAATAGGGGGGTAGCATGTTCCACACATTTGGATTTTTTTCTCCATTATTCCATGTGTCCCTTTGTTGAATTCTCAATGTCTATAAACATACTCTAGTACTCTACATTAATGTATATTAGTAAACTTTCCAATAAAATGATTATTATTTCTAGAAATCAAGAGATTTTGGTTTGGTGGGTAGAAAAGACTCAAAAGAGTCACCGCTGGCTGGTGAGGTGGAACTAATAAAGGAGTATAAACCAAGAACAAGAGAGAAATATTATATATGCTATGTATTAAAGTAGCTGAATTTAACATTTTAACTTGAATGTAGGAAGATTACAATAGTCAGGAATGTTTATACTAAACTATGGACACATCTCCTAGGAATCATACTATTATTAGGATTCCTAAACCACAAGGAACATAAAGTAAAAAAGCAATTCTAAGCACTTATAGGATTCCTAAGCTTGAGTTTAGGTAACCTTCCAAACTCATTTAAGAATACTTTAACTATTTTATTGATAAATTGATCTATTATACTATCTAGATTGCAATTGATTTATTGCCTCTTCTAAGTCTTCTTATGCTATTGTTTATTTCTGTCACATAAACAACTGGAATAATCATGATTTCGTCTAACACAAAGCTACTATCTTTTGTTGAAGAATTAACCTTGAGGGACATCGACCTAGAGTGCGGCGCTATGCACATGGCTTGAAAAGGCTAATAAAAATAGGACAAGGTTGTGACTATTGGATATACTTTGATATTCATGTTTATGCCTGGGAAGATACTTATATTTTCCTTTGTTGTAGAATAGTTTATTCTATCATATATTCATATACCTTCAGTCTCTCCCACCCCCCCCCCCCCATACCCCCTCCCCCCTGTGAAGCGTCCTATCATGCTGTAAATTGTTTTATACCGTAAATGAGCAATTACTTATGTAATTATATAGGTCCGGAGAAACTTTTGCGCCAGTCTTCAAACTTGGGTGCCAACAGCAGATCAGAATTGTACTATGATGCAGATGGAGGGGATGCAATAGAAGCACATGAATGGAAATGTGTCCGGACAATTAATGGTATGATTTTTCTGTTAATTTTAATTCTTTGTATTAGGGATCTAGCTGCTTTAAATATTATTTCTGTTGACTTTTCCACATTCTCTCACTTTAATTCTTTGTATTGGGATTCTTTGATCTTTTCTGGGTGAATCTTAGGCTGGAATTGTTAATATTGTTCCTCAATGGAGCCGAAGGTCCAAAACTGTGGTCATTCATTTTATACTGGATTCATGGCCTTGTTGAATTGTTTGATTTTTCAAGGATACTTTCTCATGGTTTTGGGGTTCAAGTTGTCTAAGTTGGCTTTGTGCATTGACATTTAAACTAGAAAGTATTGCCAGTTCAATACCTTTGCTACAATGCTAAAATAATATCAAAGCACGGGTACTGGTAATATTTTGGATTAGGACCTCTGGGAAGAGTTTGGCTTTTGATGGTTTTGGTTGAATTGAATATGGTCTATCAAAATTGGGACTCATTTAATGTTAGAGAAGTTAGGTTCCGGTTGAGAGAATTACTCTCAACCCTTGGGTTTGAAGTTTGAAATTAATGGATTAGTTCATTCCTTAGCTTGTATATATAGCTCCTTTGTCTTATGTACATTCAACACAGTAAATACCGAGAACACACAGATTACATTACATACTGCCATACACCTTTTCACATTTAATTTTTTGAATGCTCTTCTATGTCTAGAGAATGATTATTTGCTTTGATAGTCCTCTTTGTAACTTTGTAATTTTGTGTTCTCGCCTTTTTGTAGTGTAGGTGTTCGAATATTTGAAGATGTGGCTGAAGCAAAGGTATCTAGCATCAGATGATATTGATGTTTAATTCAACCATATTGTCTCTTATGATAACTATCTTTCATGATTGTTTGTCATTTATTTGAAACTGGGTTGGTTATTATTTTAATTATTATACAATTTTAACTAAAAGACCATTTGAAGTGATTCTTCCAATTTTTGAGAGTGTAGAAGTATAAGCTGTTTTATGGTTTGCATCATAGCATTCATGTATTATCAAAACCTGTTATCCATGCAGCTTTCCTTATTCACACAGTTAACACTGTTCTCATTATGCTTTTACATTTTTCCAGAGTGCTAAAGGTGTTCTTGTCAAGGCTGTTGGTGTTGTTGAAGCGAGTGCAGACACTGTCTTTGAGGTGGTGTTAAGTCTTGATCGACGTCAACGATATGAGTATGTAATTTTCACTCTTCAAGGTACATCTTCCTAATGTTCTGACCTTGCAATTTATGTAGTAGTTGTTTGCAGGTGGGATACATTGACAGGTGACCTTGAGTTGGTTGATTCCTTGGATGGACACTATGATGTAGTTTATGGAGCATTTGATCCAAGACACCTCACTTGGTAAGTAGTTAAACAGTGCAGTCTTTTTCACTGAGTAATGCTGCTCCTTGTGCATTCTGTTTTCTATTTGGGTATAGTTTTCATAATTGTTTACCTCTTTTTTGATAGTGAGGACAAAGAAGTCCTCTACACTATCCAAAAACAAGAAAATAAGATTACAAAACCAAACAAGAGAAGCATGTGAATCCTTTTGGAAATCTCCACATTATTAGTAGTATTTGGTCAGCATTGCTTCTAGCACTGTGTTTCATCAAGCAGATAAGTGCAGTACCACCCTATTTCTTTTGATTGCAAGATGTACTTGCTCTCTTGATGAATCTTGTAGTCCAGCATTCTGTGCTATTTTATATTTGATATTCATAACACATCTAAAGAAGAATGAATTACATATTGTCTTTAAACCTCATGTTTACAACTTAGGTCTTCCTATCACCCACTAATTTATTTCTGCAGGTGGCAGTCTAAGAGAGATTTTGTCTTTTCCCGGCAATGGTTTCATGGGCAAGATGGAACATATAGTAAGAATTTGAGCTGTCTCTTTAATTGTTTATACTGACCACCCTTGTGTAACACAATCAGCATGTACCAATGCCCCTTAGCCATGTAGCATTTAATTCTAATGTATTAACTGTAGTGTCTCTTTCCAAAAAAACAAAAAACTGTAGTGTTTCCTTTTTATGTTTTCTTTATTTTTCTAAATTAAGAAAGAAATTTTATTATCAAGGAGAAAGTGTAGTGGGTGAGAATTACTATTATGTGAAGAAAGAGAATGTGATAAATACATAGATATTCTTTATATATTTCTGGGAGACTTTTAGGCTTTTAGCTTCTCTTGGAGTCTTTTGAATTCCCTTAGTAAGCCTATAAATACTAAGTTCCATTGTAATCTTTACATCACACACTTTTCTATCAATATATACATTCTATCTTTCTCTTTTCTTCTATGACTCATATCATATGCTTCCTGTGTTACCGGTGGGTGATAGCCTTGGCAATCCATCAAACCATTCAACCTATTACTGTAGATTAGTTAACATATTACAATAACAAAAGCATAAAAAACCAATGCAGTAATGACATACAATTCCATATCACTAAACTGAATTTATAAATGGCAGCTTCTAAGAATTTCATGGAACTAATAAGCCACTTTGGACACACTGCTTTGATCAAATATGAAATGTAACAGAGTTAATGCCAGACTGGTATGCAATTAGAATGTCATTTTATTCCATGAAAACTGAAGTAAAAAATCAGAATTTTCGTTTTACAGTTACATATTGTATTAATTATTCATTTGCAATCTCACTTGTTTATTTGTGCAGCAATCTTGCAGTTTCCTGCTGTTCATAAAAACATGCCCCCAAAAAATGGATATCGACGTACAAAAATTTACCGTAAGTGACTAATTTACTTAATTAATCAATGAAAATTGTATTTTCATGATCATTATTGAAAAAGAAATTTGGTATGTTATGTGAATTTCGGTTCCAAACCTTTCCTTGAATACCTAATCACTGCCAGTCTATGAAAACTTCAGCAAAATTTACTCTCAATTCTAGTCACAATTGAATGTATCAAAGCTGTATTCCTTAGGAAATGTGACTGTTGTTTACAATTCCTGCATATTTTTGTGAAGAAATTGGACTTTATGCTTGTGAACTTAAGAAATTCCTGGTTAGATATATAGTTAAGCTCTGAGGAAGAAAGCTGTTGCCATAGTGGTGCTATAGAGTAGCTAGAAATCTTCATTTTTTTGTTGTTATCTTGTAGTTATAAATATAAGTTCATATATAAGCAACTCAATTTTGGAGAATATTCCAATTGCTTCTTGTTTCATGGGATTTCTTTCAGTGATTTTGGAGAATATTCCAACTTTGAAGATGTGAGGACTTCTTTAAGTGACTTTTCTGAATATTCCTAAAAAATGACTTTATTTCTTTAATTAGTATGTAGTCTCTAGCTGAAAGCATTTCCTATTGCTTCTTGTTTGTATGTTTTCCTCGTTTTATGTATTATGTTGTAGCTGCTTCTGTAATAAGTTATGCACTTGTTATTGCTATATTGAACTTTATATAGGATTATGGATGTGTAGTTAGCATGCTAAGGCTTATATTTCTGTTTAATTTTAACTGTCTAAAAATTTTGTTTGTTGCGAATATGGTTGAGACAGCTTATGCAATTTTCTGGTATTTTTGTTTCATGTTGACTTATGCTGTTTTGTAGCTTCTACATGGGAGATTAGGAACCTACACACCCTATCAGGCTCTGCCAGATGTCTTGTGGCACAAATGCTTGAGATACACTGCAAAAGCTGGTTTAAATGGAAGAAGAATAACTTTTTAGAATTTGAGAAGACCATTCCTTTTGGATTGTTGAGTCAAGTGTCAGGTGCTTAGCTCTTGTTTCTTACATCTCGTTTGTGCATTTTCCTACTTTTCTTGATAGAAATTACCCATTTTGGCAAAAGGAGAAGAGGGACACCAGATACTTAAAACATCTACATAAGATAAAAGCACTCTCACTTTCTTATCTACCCGAACACCATGCTGCCATGCAGGGAATTTTCTTTATTATTACTTTGTTTTTTCTATTTTTCATTTCTTGTCATGTTGATCTTGAAACACCTACTTTTGTTTCTCTGCTTCCTCAGGAGAGCCCTTGCTTCTTGTTTGAAGAATGTAGTTGTTGTAGTTGACAATTTACTTTTTACTAATTCATAATTTTATATTTTTGTTATGAATTGTAAATAGTATAAATGCACAAATTAGGGATAGGGTTAACATGATTGTAGGGATAGGATGGCATGATTATAGGGATATATTTCCTTTCCTATATTTTCTACATATATATAATTTATATATAGCAGTGTATGTTTCTCATCATATATGTAGTGTGAAGTATTTCTTACATGGTATTAGAGCCTGTTCGGTCCGCTTTGTGTTCACCCGGTTGTCTACCTGTGGTATTGGTGGCGTCTAGAGCTTTCATTTTAGGGGAGGGTCCAATCCAATTTTAAGTGGTCAACTGGTTAGATTCAAAATGGCCCGGCTGTCGACTTGAGGGGGAATGTTAAGAGTCCCACATTGAAAATATAAGAAAGAACATATGGGTTTATAAAGAGACTAACTAATTGATTGGATTCAATCTTTTAGTGTGGTTTGACACATGTGCATTATAGCCCAGTTGAGTGACGTTGGCCCAATCTTATCTTTAGATTATAACAGTTTTAATTACATTTTTTTTATGGAATTCAACATTGTTGGGATTTTCATATTCTGAAAATTGTATCTTGTTCATATGTTACTAAACTATTGATTCTTACACAATATTGCCCTTATTTTTTTTTTATTTTTTTTTTTTCATTTGAATTTTTTCCTTGAAAGTGGAACATTATAATCTTTTTCCTTAGAAGTTGCTCTGTCCTTAAAGGTTATGGATATATAATAAATTACTTAGTGACAAAAACTTAGTGCTTTTCTGTAAGTGTGCTGTTTTTTTCTTTCTTTCTTCTGTTATTTTTTTTCATAGTAGTCTTAGATGTTAAGTTGAAACCAAAACAGAAGAAAACTTCATTACTGCCCTGCACTATCACTACCACCTTTGGATCATGTATTTTCTACTAATTCTGCATTTCTTCTCAACCTGCTTTTCAGTAGTTCATAAATTATTAAATTCCTGTGCATTCTTGGATGCTTCTGGATCTAATAGATTTTAGAAATAAACGCAACCATTTTTCTTATTTCTAATAAAATTTTCTGATTCATGATTTGTGCAGGTCTAAAGGAATATATAGGAGCAACTCCAGCACTTACATTTGAAGCATCCACAGTTATAGTTCATTCAAAAACATCTGATGTTTCTATGCCCAATGGAGAATGTGAGGGTGAAGAAGGGGCAGATCAATTCTATGATGCAATCGCTGTTGAGTCATCATCATCATCATCAGAAGATGAAAGTGATAATGAAGTAGAACCCATTAAAAAGGTTCTCCATCTTTTTTATTCTAATGCTAGTGAACCATAGTTATGTTGTAAAACGATGCATATTCCAATGTTTCCCTTTACTCAGGACAAAAAGGTTAAGCTGAAGAATGTTTCATGGGCTATAGCAAGCTTGGCATTAAGACGGGATTCAGGTATATTCTTCCTTCATCTTGGAAATTTCGTTTGGAAGTAATATTAGTCATAAAACCAGTAGAAATAAGTTTCCCTTCAATCCTGTGTAAAGGTATGATTTTATTTCTTCTTTCCGCACAAATTTCTGTACTTAACTGGTCCAGGACAGGCCTGGGATAGGTGCCAATCTCTTTACTGGTGTTTTTTCACCATGCTGCTGCATGTGACTGGTCTGGATCTGAACGGTACTTTTCTGACTTCCTGAATTTTCCAGGACAGTTTCAGCATATTTCTTCAACTCAAATTTCAGCTGTCTTATAATTAGACTATGGTCTCTTCACAAAAGTTGTAGCCTCGAAAGTTAGCTTTCAAGTGCTGCTTCAGTCTTTAACTCGACCTTCTTACACTAAGATATGCTTGAAAAACCAAACAGAGGCAATCTGTCACGGAAATTGAATAGTTGTGCTCATCTCCCAACATTCCCAAAATTTGTTCTACAAACAGAAAACGAAGGAGAACACCTATTTTCAAGCAATTATTTAACATCAAGACCTCTAAATAATCCAATACTTGAGGCCTTAATGTATACAAAATATGTACTCAACACCTCTGCAGTGCTTTGTGTAAATCAGGTACATTTACTGCAATACTTGTATTGCTAGCAGTAGAGAGAAAAAGGTATTGATGGAAAGATTGATTGGTGAAATGGTTGTGCTTGAGTGCATAAACTTCTGTTGTGCTGATTCCATTCTACACAATGATGGAAAGATTGATGTTGAAATCATAGAATTAAGCCCAATTGGAAGTAGTGGACTATGACCTGGATTTATGTGGCTGTAAATTTCCTACATTGATGAAAAGAAAAATTTATTTTGAATGGCTATTATAGCGGCTAAACTTTATGGAAGCAAGCATTGGGTGTTGAAGAAAAAAAATTCCATTAGATGGCTTTAATTAGATGATAATGCTAAAATGAATGCACGTAAGTACAAGATATGATCATATGGTTAAAGTGCTTGTTTGAAGTGAGGCAGAAGAAGAACATACTGTAGACAATTTGAGAGAATAAAAGTACTCTGTTGATGATTTAGAAATGTCAATGTAGATAATATACGTTATCAATGCACCAGTTAGAATGATTAATATGATATATTAGCAATAGGATTTAAGGAGGAAGAGGTAGTATTAAAATTATTAAGAAAGGCAAATAGTTCAGGGTCTCACAGCAGATTTAAGTATTCTTACAACTGAATGGATAGAGAATTGACACAATTGACTTACTAGATTGTGATTAGTAGTTGAGTTGGATTCTGCATTATTGGGCTTCTGATCACTTTTACAATAGAATACTGATACATGTTGAGAAATCTTGTTTTATTACTATTACATTACATAGTTTAGATAGTTTAGATATTAAGAAACTACTAAATAATTATTTAGAAATTACTAAATAGTTATTTAACTTATTACTCTTCGAATTAGTTTAGGTAGATTAATTATTTAGGAACTACCAAATAATTAATCATTCTTAGTTTAAGAATCTTTGTAATCACTAATCAGCCCTATAAAATGGAGTGTTATTTAGAATAACGAGGAGAGCAAAAATTCAATCCCAAAAAGGGTCTAAGGGAGTTTTGGGTCTCAAGCAAACCCAGTGTTTTCTTCTTTTCCTTTTCCAACTATTATTCTTTCTTCCTTTTTCCTTATGTTTTCTTGCCCATGACGGGAGCACATAACATTGGTTCCATTGCCAGGATTCCTTTAGACCCTTTTTTGGATTGAATTTCTGCTCTCCTCTTTATTCTAAATAACACTCCCTTTTATACGGCTAATTACAAAGATTCCTAAACTAAGAATGATTAATTATTTGGTAGTTTTTTTTTTTTTTTTTTTTTGAAACTATTATTGGAAGTTTCTAAATAATTAATCTACCTAAGACTAAGAGTAATAAGTTAAATACCTATTTAGTAATTTCTAAATAACTATTTAGTAGTTTCTTAATATCTAAACTATGTAATGTAATACCAGGACTATGTGGTCTAATGGTACCCGGGTTGGACTTCCATTTGGAAGATTATGAGTTCAAGCCTCAGTGGAGGTGTTATTGGTTCTTTGTGTTTCAGTAGGTTGAGAAAGTATAGTAATAAAATAAGACTTCCTCAGCAAGTATCATTACACCCCTCCTGGACATCAAGCTTGCAACCTGCCAACATTTCCCATGATCAAATGGCCTCACCAAAAGAATTGCAAATGGGAAAGCCACAGCCAACAGCAATCTTGGACATCCTCACCCCTCCTGGACATCAAGCTTGCAACCTGCCAACATTTCCCATGATCAAATGGCCTCACCAAAAGAATTGCAAATGGGAAAGCCACAGCCAACAGCAATCTTGGACATCCTCTGAATGAGTTAGTTGGAACCACCATGTCAGATGAAGAATGACCCATACCATTTGACACAACCATGAAATGAGATGGGGCTTTAGAGTGGTGAAATAACCCTCCCACGCAGTGGATAGTTTTTGAAAAGGGCACAACCTCAATTTCTGTAAAATCAGCAGCCTTCTGTGTTGAATCAACATGAGGCTGATCGGCTGAAACGTTGGCTTGCATCGTGTTGTCTCTACATGTGGGTGATCAACAATGATTGTGAATGATGAATCATCCACGTTGTCGCCATCTGTTTGCTGAATTCCTAAGGAAGTGGGTGTATTGATTTTTGGTGTTTGGTCATTGAGGAATTTTGTAATACATTGCTTCAAGTCATTGGGATATTCACTCAATTCTCCAAGGCGACGTCTGCATAGCTCTTTTGCTAAGAGTTTCAACTCATTCACTGTTTCTTTGAGAGCTTCAAACTCAAACCGACTGACGCCGGCAATGGAACCGATGTTATGTGCTCCTGTCATGGGCAAGAAAACATAAGGAAAAAGGAAGAAAAAGAAGAAAACACTGGGTTTGCATGAGACCCAAAACTCCCTTAGACCCAAGTTTTGGGATTGAATTTCTGCTCTCCTCTTTATTCTAAATAACACTCCCTTTTATAGGGCTGATTACAAAGATTCCTAAACTAAGAATGATTAATTATTTGGTAGTTTCTAAATAATTAATCTACCTAAGCTATTTCGAAGACTAAGAGTAATAAGTTAAATAACTATTTAGTAATTTCTAAATAATTATTTAGTAGTTTCTTAATATCTAAACTATGTAATGTAATAGTAATAAAATAAGACTTCCTCTATGTATCAAATTCCCATTTTGTATCATTTATACTATTTTCTTGAAGCTGAAAATAGTTCTTCAGTTCTTATATGTATCTTACTATCTTCTTTACTAAAGATTTAGTTGGTGTTGGTCACTTGGTGCAGTGCTAGACATTGGCAAGGAGTTAAATCCAAATGTGTCTCCTCTGACGCTCGATCCAAGTGATTTCCATGGTACACTGCAGCAAGGGAAAGACGAGAAGGATACTAACTGTTGGACTTCTCCAGGGGGTTCAGGATTCATGATCAGAGGGAAGACTTACTTAAAAGATAACACTAAGGTATCTGCTTAATTGTGTGAACTTGCTTGTGCCAATGCTATGAATCTCACTTATATCTCTTACTGTGGAGCATGCCAATACCTGGCATACAATTAGTGATTACTGATGTCAGTATTTAGCTTAATTTTTTGAGTGTCTAATCAATACATATTTTTATTGGCAAGAAAAAGCTAAAAGTTGGGTTTGGCACAGCAAATATTTTCCACTTTGATGATTAGTTTTTCATTGTGATTAAGTAGTGATTTGGTCCAACTTTGAGTTTTCTTTCTGCCTTAAGGCTCTAATTCATTTGCTCTGCATTTCTATTGAAGTATGACAGTGACAGAAACTAAGGTTGTTGTCTTGCTCTAATTTGATGTTATTATACATATTCCCAGGTCAAGGGAGGAGATCCCTTGCTAAAGCTCATTGCAGTTGACTGGTACACACTTGAGAATAGTATTACAAAACTTGCTTTGCATCCCAGGTGTCTTGTTCAGGTAAAGAGCAACCCACATATTACCTGGGTTCAGGTTTTTGCAAAGTTATGATGGAGACTATAATTATATTAATATATTGCAGAGCTCATATATTAATTAGTTTCTGAGAATTAAAATATTCATCTCAAATTTGGGAAATACCATTTCCATGATATCTCCATATCTTTGACATAAATAGATGCTCACATCTCTTTTGCTTTACCTGCTAATTTCTCCAGTCTACTTATTCGGCTATCCTATCCCCTGGCATTAGGAGAGTCTATTAGCATCTTCCCTTTTATTTGATTGTATCTTACCTTTATTTTATTTCAGTGTTTTGTATTTTGGTACCTTAGCTATATTTTATTTCAATCTTTTTGTTTTTCAAGTGCCACTTTTAAAGAAATATCATTTTATTTTTTTATGCAATACTCTTGTTGCTTATTTTAATGCTTCATGACTAATTATGATTTTGTTACCTTGCTATAATCTTGGTGGTTAGCTGAGTACCTTTCCAGGTTGCATGCCTGGGTTCAAATCCCATTACACCCGTCCCCCTAGCATAGTAGGATTTACCTAAAAAGGAAAAAAGAAAATAAAAATCTTGGTAGGAGCATTTCAGTGTAGATTATAAGATCCTCACATCTTATACTTCTATAATAATTGGCTAGTGAATTGCTTTGACAATATTCATTCATTTGTCTTGTCAAAAAGAAAAGAACTGACATTTGACATCCACCTTTTCTTCTGGATTGTATATTTTGTACCTAACACTAGTTTGAAATGCAGTCTGAAGCTGGAAAAAAACTGCCTTTCATCCTTGTCATTAACCTCATGGTATGTCTAGAAGCACACATTTTAACTTTTTGGCTTATTTATGTTTTGTTTTCTAAAATATTGTAGATCACTGTATGTTGGTTTAGCTCACCAGAAGCTTCATTTATTTACACAAGAATATTTTTGGTAAGAAATTTATTTAAACAAGGAAAATATCTTCATTGGGTTTTTGGTTCATTCTCAGGTTCCAGCTAAACCAAATTATAGCCTGGTTCTTTATTATGCTGCGGATCGGCCTGTGAATAAGGATTCATTGTTGGGTAAATTCATTGATGGTACTGACTTGTACCGCGATTCAAGATTCAAATTGATTCCAAGCATTATTGAGGTGTCAACATCTTAATCAATAACATTATTATAAAGTTTCCTTTTCTTGAACTTATTTCATATGTGAGCTAAGTGCCTTTGAAATCAGGGATATTGGATGGTCAAACGTGCAGTTGGAACTAAAGCTTGTCTTTTGGGGAAAGCAGTAACATGCAAGTACCTCCGTCAAGACAATTTTCTGGAGGTTGGACTGCATAAGCATATGCATATCTTAACTATATTATGTTAAACTTCCTTGTAACTATGCAAAAAAATTTAACTCTATGTCTCTATATAACAATCCGCTGCCAGTTCTTGCCCTTGCTTAAGCTCTTATTCTGAGAGCTGGCATTTTCATCTTGATATTTAAAATGAATCAAGATTAGTATATTTGAGTGAGAAATTTCTTTTCTTTTTATAATTATTTCATTTACAAAGGGTTTCAACTTTCAAGGTCTTGATGGAGAATATGGATCTGTAAGAAACCCAGAATATTATGAAATCCCTATTCGAGTCTTGCTGTCAGAAAGAATTTAATTTGGGTCCTCTTTTCAAGAAGTATGAAATAGAAATATAAATCACACAGTTACGAATTATGGCTTGAATGCATGATATGAATTGACTTCTGTTTGGAGCAAGTGAGCAACGACACATCTATATACATTTCCTATGATAATTAAGCTTGACCTTGTATTAGAAGAGCTTTATTTTTATACTTGAGAACAAGTCTGTTCAGGCAGTTACTGCTTTGGTCCATGGCCAAATCCTGATCAAACAGTCAATGTTTGTTCAGTTGTCTCCAGAGCAATCAATAGAAATTAGCTAAGAAAGTGTTATTGGTTATATCTCACATGAATTAGTTATTGTTTGCATCGGGATCCATAATCTTTTGTAATGTTGATTCTCTTTTTTTCTTTATTTATTTTTTTCTTCTTTCCTATATTTTCTATGATTTTTTATTCTGTACTTTAACAAGATCCATGTGCAGATTGACGTGGACATTGGCTCCTCTTCTGTGGCAAGGAGCATCATAGGTCTAGTACTTGGATATGTAACGAGCCTTGTTGTTGATCTTGCTATTCTAATAGAGGTATGTAATTTTCTATTTGTGGAAAATTCTTTTGTTGCTTGCGAAAACAAGCACAAGAGTCACTCTATTAACTACAGTTCAATAATAGTTTATGTTATGCAAGACTCTAGATTCATCTTTTCTGCCATTTGTGAAGTTTATTTGGTGACCTTTACAATTATCTTAAGGTTGTTCCCCTACATCTTTCTCTAAATTTGAACCCAGTGGGTATATTATTTGTGGAGCTTAATAAGAATGGAACTGGTTTAACAGTCAAAATCCTGCAAATATTTTGCACCTGAAGTTTGTGTTACAATTTACCATAAGCCATCTTTAAAATGCAGGCAAAAGAAGAGGCAGACCTCCCGGAGTACATTCTTGGAACTGTTAGGTTAAATCGCGTGAGGGTCGACTCTGCTGTCCCGTTGGATGTTTGAGGACTCATTTTGAGTACATTCTTGGAACTGTTAGGTTAAATCGCGTGAGGCTCGACTCTGCTGTGCCGTTGGATGTTTGACGATTCATTTTGTGGATATACATTCATGTGTGTATTAAATGGAGTGGAACATGCATTCTTCAAACAACAATGTGTTGTGTAATATGGCCAACTTTCGCAATTAGACATATACAACTACTTTTTGCTCTTTAAGCGTGAGAATGTGTTGGGGAAATGTTTCATTTTTGTAATTATTTACAAAATTTCCCCCAATTAATTTTGACCATTTGCTTTGCTTAGTAACTGGACGTTAAATTGTGTCATCTTTTTCCCATGTCTAAGTAATCTATCGACTGTTAAACATTATTAATAATATTGCTTATTATGGTCAAATGGTAATATATTAATATTAGCATTGTTTGATCACTTAGATGTTACTGTAGTACAGTTTACTAATAAACTAATTATTCTTTTGTTTTTGGCAGTTCTGTCACTTTTAGGCTCTATATAGGAAAACAGTGAGATTAGAGTCATTAGAATAGCCAAGGTCCAAGGACCTTGTAGTCCAATGACACCAAGCTGATTCCTTATAAGGGAGGTTGTGGGATCGAGTTTCAGTGGAAGTGATTTGATTTTTTGTGCTTCAATATTTAGATACTGCATTGTAATAGAGTCAATAGTATTCAAAATAAAAAAAAGTCATTAGAGTAGTGGAGGTTAGATTAGAGCGATGACAATTAAATTGATGTTTGTTTAGAAATATAATGATGATAGTGAGATTTAAATGATAAATTAACATTTGTATAAAATATATAAATAATGATTTTTATATTAATAAATTATTTTTTATTTATAACATAATATATAATAATTATAACATACTTTTTATTCTTTATTTTTATTATCTTAAAAATAATTTATCATAATCAATAAAGTTATTAATATAATTAAAAACCGAATTGGCTTTGTATTTAATGACATTTAAATTGTTTTGTTGATAGAGGACAAAAAATGATCATGCCACAGTAACCTTATTTTAATTTGTAATAGTTCATGTGGATTGCATCGTGAGTTCATAAAATGGAATCATTAACTGGTTGGAGGATGTTTTTGCCTTGGGATCCTTGAGATGGGATACTGATACTAAACAAGGAAAAACTACTCATTCCCATCGGGGTTAGATGATTTTTTTTTACCTTACAAATTTAGTGATGGTTTTTTAAACAAATAAGAGGAGGTTTTTGGATGATTTTTATTCCGACAAGACATAGTTTTTTTGTGGGGCCCATTTAAATTTAATTAAGTTTGAAGAGTTTCCGCAGCAGCACGTTAGGCGCAGGCGCATTGATGCGTCTAGCAGGCGCTTGCCGTGCACCAGAGCCGATTTTTAGATTTTTGTGGCCCTGTTCTAGTAAATAAATGAGGCCCTACCGAAATCACAATTTTTAAAACTAATACCGTAATTTTTTTAATAATAACGTAGTAAAATGTTACTGTGCGCAAAGAAAAAGCCAAAAGACATATTATGGAATAAATTATAATTATTATTATTATAGTAATAATAGTGTGCACACAAGTTTCGAACCTTTGACCTTCAAGTTAAAATATAATAAATACACATTTCTATCATTTCTTCATGAAACCTTTTAAGGTTAAGTGAAAACTTTTAGTTTTTATTTCTAAACTAGTTAAGTAAAAATTAAATATTAGACCTCTAAAATTTTGGGGCCCCTCTAACATTTGGGGCTCTGTGCGGTAGCCCAACTTGCACAGCCTAAAATCTGGCCCTGCCGTGCACGCGCCAACTGGGCGCGCGTGAAAACACTAATTTTTTTATTTTATTTATCTATCTGGCCCTTTTTTCTTTTTCTTTTTCTCTCTTTTTTCTTGCGCTCCTCTCTTTCCCTTTTTTCTTGTCCTCCTCTCTTTTTCCTAATGACACTTTAAAATCGTGAAAAATATGGAACTGATAAGGATGCTCTTAGAGAATGGTGTGTTAACACGCCCTAAGGTAGGTGTGTTTGTTTTATTTTAAAAAAAAAAATTATGTATTTGTGTATTTCCTATTACATGTTGCATATAAAAATATTATATTATTAAGTAATCATTATGGTAATTATTTATGGCATTAATGAATATAAACAAAAAAAAAATGGAACAAAACAAACAATATATATATATATATATATATATATATATATATATATATATATATATATATATATATATATATATATATATATATATATGGAACAAAAAAAAAAAAAAAACAAAACAAAACAAAACAAAAAAACCAAATAAATGAAAAAAAGGCAAAACAGTAAACAAAAAAAAAAAACAAAAAAAAACATACCACCGCTGACAACAGTTTTCTTTAACACCAAAAAAAAAAAAATTAAAGAAGAGACAAATTTTTGGGAGAAGAAGAAGAAGATAGAAATTTTAGGGAGAAAACAAGATTGAGAGAGAGAATGAACCAAATCGGCAGCTAAGTGGGTGAAAGACTGAAAGGTAAAAAAGAAGGGTTAAAATTAAGGTTTAGGTATTTATAGTAGAATTAAATAGTATATACGATCAACATTGTATTTATGCATGGATAACCATATAAATATTAATGAATATTAAATTGAGTGAAAAAAAAAAGAGTAATTTTTGAAAACACCTTCGGCAGAGGCGTGTTTACTTTCAAACACCCCTCCACAGAAGTAATTTTTCCCATTCACGTCTCCCATTTTATTCTTTCCTTGTTTTGGGTCTGGTGCACATCAAAGTCTTGATCAGAGAATGCACCCACCCATAAAATGAGTACAAACAATGCGGTTGGGCAAAATGGTTAGCGTGTTAAACAGTACTAGGAAACAGGGTATAATTACAAGATTGCAACTGCCCTTTCTTTTAGAATCTGAGCTAATTTTGCGGCTTACCACTCAGTTGCAGTTTGTTAGTAAATAGTGTAAGCTAGGTAGGAGATGTTGAAGAAGTATATTATTAAATTTCTTCTTTTTTTTTTTTTTTTACTTTTCCCTTCTATTCTCTCTTCTAACTCTCATTCAGTCATTCTCAATGAAATTGGTATCAAAGGTCACATATCCTCAAAATCAATGGCGTTTTCCAATCATGAAATTGGTATCAAAGGTCACATCTCATATTGCATATCGGTCTCAATATGAAGAAATTGTGAAATCGTTTTGAAACGATGAAGGCCAACCTAGGGGATGAGCATGAGGTAAGCATCTTCAACACTTGTAATTGCTTTGATACTAATAAGGTGCAAACAGAAGAAAAAACATTTGTTGAAATTAATGATGAGATTGATCATATTGTCTCTGAGCTAAAAATCTTGTGGTCAAGCAGCATAACTGTGGCTCTCCCGAATCTCGGTCACACGTTTAAACCCCGGTAGGGGCTAGGTTGAGTATGTACATATACTACATTGTATCTCGGTCACAGGTTTAAACCCCAGTGGGGACTAGGTTGAGTATGTACAGATACTACATTGTAACAGAGTCAAATAGTACTAATATATATATATATATATATATATATATATAGCCTGTGAGATGAAATATATGAATTTTGAGCAAGATAATTTCTTGTTGGGAAATAATGAAAATTTTGGCTCAAAAGATGGGGGTGTGAATTACGTGTCAGGGGAAGTCTTGATGAAAGTTTAGCTAGCATGCTAGTGTCTGAATCCTTAAACTCAACACCTTTGGTTTCCAGAAAAATAAAAAACAATCATATACCGACCTTCCTTTTGTCTAATGTTGTAATCCTCTCAACTTACAGAAACTGTCAAATCATCACTTGCAAAATGCCCAATGCATTCAGTACTAGGTACAAACATAACAACATTGTGAGCCAATCATCACTTGCAAAATGCCCAATGCATTCAGTACTAGGTACAAACATAACAACATTGTGAGCCGAAGCAGTCTTTAGAGTTACATTGCCTCTACACACATATCGCTTAGTATCGAGTTCTAGCCAAACAAGGAGCTAAATCTAGATGCAAGTTTTGCACTTTTGTAGTCATCCCGAAGCTCAATGAACCTATATTTACACCCAACAATGGTTATCTTGTTAAAAGGATTTTGGGAGAAGAAAACACAAACAATGTAAAGCACTATAAAAAAAAAAACAAAAGAGTTAATATGAAAGCCACCTTTTAATGACATTGCAATATTTGGTTTGTGGACATATTGGGCTATTCATGGTTAAAGATATGTATGTTTTTCCCATGGTCTCTAGAAGCATTAGCAGTGGGGCAACGCTAAAGTTCAAATACAATTTATTATTTTCATCTTTTTTAAACACTGCTAATTACTTATCTATTTATTGATCTATTTTATATAGAATTATAGATAGATAAATTATGAACAGATATAATTTCTGAAAAGTTGGATTGGAGATTTTACTGTGCATGTCAACTTTACACCATTAATAAAACCTATAAAGATGGGGAGGAAATTATAAGCAAGTTATGCTGGGGTAATTTAACAAGAATTGGAGGATAATTTTTTTTTATTTTTTTTAAATACTACATATGAATAAGTAGGTAAACATGTTTGCTTAGTGGGGACCCGACCCCCACTAAAATGTGCACCCACCCACCCCAGGTCCTCCCTCATAATTTGTAGTGTAGGAAATGATAAAAATATATAATTGGTCATAAGCATTGTCAACACTTCTAGTATATCTACGGTTAGTCAAAATGGTTCCTTTAGAAATGCATAGCTAAAAGGTCTCAAAAAAATCACACACACGCAAGTAGACATGCTCATGAAAGACATAATTTTCATGTTAAGACTTGGAGAAAGCATTGTTCAGTTAATGCTGGGAAGATAAAGATAGTGTCAACGTCAAAATACCTCTGCGCATCTTTCCTAATACTTGGGGTTCCCTCAAACAGAGAGGAAAGGCTTTCAGGAGCAACAATAAAGACATTTGCCATGCTGAAATCAAGAGCCAAGACAATGACTTAGAGGAATGTAGTAAGTAAAAGGGCTAAGCTTTTCAAAAACAATGTCTACTCACATGCCCAGCAATTCAAATTTCTCATCAACTGAGGGGGCATTGAAACTACGAACAAACTCTCCATACTCAGTTATATCACGCTTCAAGCGGAGTCCTCCACTGCAAAGTTAATAAAAATATTACTCCACTTAGAATAAGAGGTAAGAATTGCATATTTTTCATGAATAAATAATCAAATATACATCTCAAGTGTATTGGTATTTCTAGTTTACAAACATGTAGACACCATTGAGAACAAAAAGGGGTGACTAGAACATGTGAAGGGTAATTTGTTATAGGCTATGCAACAACACTGCAGCAAAAAACAGCAATGGTGATTTCTAAAGAAAATCACTGGAAAGAAGTGATAGCCAATTCAAATTTGGTTCTCCCGGCCTGTCATTGAGCCTTATGGCTGCCCAGTTTGAATAAGTATTTTGAAAGATAAAGAACAATTTTGTCAAAATATATATGGTTTGAAGTTTGGAGATAGTTATAGAAAAAATTTTGCAAAGATGCTCAGTGCATGGATTTAATCATTTAATGCTCTTCTTCAAATCTTGTTCATATGATCATATCTCTCAAGATCAAAATGCTACTGTTGGATCCTTAATTTATTTTTTATACTTCAAATAGTGAAACCTTTTGGGATATCAGATTCCATAAAGGTATCAAGACTGGGAGTTGGACAACTTTCTTAGCTTCATGGAAACTAAATATTCCTCAGGGCCTAGAGCAGAGGCTGAGAACACATCAACAAGATTATTAGGTCACAGTCCAGCAATGAGATGTTCATCATCAAATCTGTCTACCAAGCTTTTTTAATTCATTGTCAAATCGTTCTACTAAGCTTTAATTAATGTTGAAGCATGCAATTTTCCATGGAAGCATATTTGGTTCCCAGGCTGCCCTCTAAAAGCTTCAATTTTTTGCTTGGAGGCTTCTATGGAAGCTATTCTTACTGGGGAAAACTTGAAAAGGAAGATCATTCATGTCAAATGGCTGCTATTTGTGTCTGAAAGAGGAAGAAATAGTAAACCATGTTGTGATTCACTCCAATGAACAACGAAATGTTGGAAATACTTGTTTTATGGTGGAGTTCAATGGGTCATGCCCTCTATGGTCAGTAAGTGCTAAAAGGCTTGAGTCTTAAAAGGAACAGAGAATTCAAGGAATGGAATCTGGCTCCTCTTTGTTTATGTTGGCTCATTCGGGTGACGAGGGAAGCCCGCAACCACTAACCCCTCCCGAGTGTGTGCACTGGGTAAACCCCACCTTGGGAAGAAAGAAAATGTGCTGCTTTGAAGGTCTACAACTTCTGTGGATAAACTCAACAATCTCTTACTTCAACAGACTTTATTCCTTTGGTTTCAAGTAAAGAAGCCCTTTAGTGCTCCTTCAGTGATTGATTCTTGGATAGGTTCAAGTTTATGTACTGTTTTCACTCTAAAAATCTTTGTGGTGGTACCCCCTTGGTGCCTTTTAGTATGATATTTTTACTCATTGAAAAATAAATAAAAAAAATCAGCACAATTACCTAGGATTGAAGGTAAACTTCTGCCAATGATTAAGCAACCCTTTGTGAAGGCGATTGCCCTGTAGACATGTGACATTATTAATTCCTGAATTATGGCACAAAAAGCACAGAAAAGAAAATATGAAGCAATTGCCAATGGGGTCAGCAGACTCAAACTACTGGACCTGAAGGCTATGTATAGAATAATGTAAGTATGTTTGCACACATATCACTGGTCCAACATTCCACAATTTAGTTTAAATATAACACAACATAGTTACGAAATAGTAAATCCCCCCAACATGCATATCAGAACTGCTATTCGTATTCGCACAAGTACAACAGTAGCTTAATCAAGTCAAGGTCGGCTCCGAACTTTCTGGCACAGATGTATGAATACAAGGCAGCACATATCTTACATTAGCAATATAAACTAAGATTGGGCTTCTGCACATGGGCCAAACCACACTAAAAGATTGAATCCAACCAATTAGTAGTCTAACTTATGGCCTTATAAACCCATATATTCTCTCTTATTTTATCAATGTGGGACTCTTAACAGCAGACATCAAAAACATTTTAAAGCACCAGAAAGAAAAGATATACCAGTTCAGTGAGGAAAGCTTGTTTATTTAGCCCATCAAGCCCAGTAAATGCAGATTCAAGCACTCGGGATAGGTATGCAACAACTCTGGTCAAGGAAAAAATAATAAATATACCAGAAAATATTCAAAAGCCATGTATTATGTCTAAGGATGCATACTTGTATAGAAACCTATACATTTATACCATTACCAATAAATCAATAATCTTAAAATAAATGATAAACTCAATATACTTTCATGCTATTATGACTAACCTTGTACAGGCAGTTGTTGGTCGATGATCTGGGCCAATGCCATCATCAGGTGACCGAAAATCTGTTGTCTTTTGTTCTGTTGATAGCAAACGTTCCACCTGAAATGTTTTAAAGAGAGTTGCATTATTTTTTAATGAAAGAAACAAATCATGCTGTGCCATTGAGGAAAGATGATCTAAGATATAGCCACATGGACAACAATCTTGGATAAATCATTGCTTTCATAAACAAAAAGTTTATAATGAGATAAATTTGAGAAACTCCAAAATAAAAATTCTGAAGCACAGACCTCAGCCATAACAGTTTCAATGCATTGTTGAAGCCCCTTATAAGCAGCACCTTCCGCACTGGACATTGCCTTTGCCATTTCTTCACATGAAGCAGCATGGGCACCATCCACAGGTAACAAAAGCCGGGAAATAGAGTTGGCAAAAAACTACAGAAAAAAAAAAAAAGTTAATTGCAGTTAAAAACTGAAACAAATAACAAAAGACACTCTCCAGCTGCCAATCTATCATGGTAAACACTGAACTACTGAGCATGTCAGACATAGCAAACTAACTTGCTGAACAATAGCCACGCTGCTTCCACAACGTTGAACAGCCACCATGAAAGATTTGAAACTGCTTTCACCAGCAGCAGCTGCTGCTTCCGCCTGCATATCACCAATCATATCATAACTCAGTCAGCTGAAGGTGAAATTTCTCTAAAAAGTATTTCTTGGGCAATTCAAACTGCATTAAATGCAAAGGATAATGTAATTACAGCAGAAGCAGCTGCTGCAGCAACCCTTCGACTAACACTTGTTCCCAACACAAATCTTTCCCTTAAAGCTGCAGCTTCAGTAAGGCTATCCCTGGCTCTCTCAAGGCCTTCTGTAACATATAGACTAACCTGCAAAATTATTTTAAAAAAAGAAAAAAAAAAAAAAAAAAAAAAAAAAAAAAGAGGGGCAATAAGGAGCAAGAAAGGCCACAAACAATGAACTTGATATAATAGAAACTAAAATAAAAAAATAAAAGCAAACAGTAATTCTTAGGGACAAACTGTATTATTAATCTCATGCATTCCAGAAAATGGTCACTGGTATTTTTTTAAAGATTTATAAAAGATATCTAGGGTGGAAAGTGCAAAAAAGCTATGCAAAAGAAAATTACTTTGCAAAGTTGGGCAGACTGAAAATAAATCCTAAGATGTATTAGTTCATAAATTAGTCTTTAACAGTTTAACCTTCCACAAAATTCCTATTCAATGTCTATAAATATTTTTCAACAGAATATTATTAGGTAGTAAGCATGTCCATAAGCAGAAACAAACTTCAAACATGAGAAGGTAATCAGCAATCTTACTTGATCTAGAAGGCAGGTGAAAACAGCTCTAACATTGGCAGCAAGCATCGCAGGCTGTAACAAGTCACAATCACTAAGTAAACCAGTACTAAATTCTGCTATTGATTAAAACCAAGGCATCAGAATAAATCAATAACCCATTACTCTTAGCAGAAACCAGTTGCCATATTTGGCAAAAGCAAATTGTGAGAAAGATTGCTCTTAAACTGACCAATCATGCACCAAGATTTATAATGCTCTCTTTATACTGGTATGGGTGATTAGCATGCAACATTAAAAAAGAGTAGCCTGAAGATGTAATAAGTGAGCAGGATAATCAAAATTAAGAAATGTGTTAGAAAGCACATGATCTCCAAGTATGGTTTTTGCCACAGTTGATTCTGCAAGAAGTATGCAAATAGAGGCCATGTTCTGATCCTTAGAGAGAACTTGAAGTGTTAATAGTATATATAATACAAGAGTTATGAAGCTTGAAATGACCAGGAAAAACATGCTAGTGTCATCATCCATAAGAACATTTTATGAACAATGCCCATCATTAGAAACATCAAAAAACTAATTTGACTTTACCATAACCAGATGTGCAATATCTCCCACCTACCCACCAAACACAACAAAAGTTGTCTGTGGTATTCCTCCAAGAAAAAAAGAACTTATCAGTTAACACTAAAGAATCTACAGTTCTACACCTTACTGTAGCAAAACAATAAGTCAAGGAACCATCCATATGGTAATATCATTGCAAGAGAAGTTTCTGAACATGCCAATGGAACACCTTAGGAGGAAAAAAAAAAAAAAAAAAACAATAAAAAAAAACTGCCCCTCCCCCTCGCTTAAATGAAAAAACAAAGAAGAAAATCTCTAGAATGTTCAGATGTATAGTCCTCCTAAAGTATTTTCACTTTTCATAATAGTTGTGACTTGAATTGTATGACCTAAACCTATCCTGCTTATCTAACCGAGCCAAAGGACCAAATGCCCACTAACAGAGGAAGCTTGAATTCCATACCACTGACAGTTAACTATGGCAAATTAAAACTAATGCAATACAAAGGTACAGTCCACTATTCCACCTATGATAATGCAACCCCTAGCTAATATGAAGTAAGGTCAGACTTAAAACATCTCAAAGAGAACATAGGGCTATCTAATTGTCCCTATTGAAATATTGCCCCAGGTTACATACATACCTGTGGTGAAAACAAGGTGCATCTAGATACTGCTTCTTCATTCCAACGCACAAACTCTGTTACTGCTGCAACAGAAATCTGCTGGAGAGACGATGCAACTGAAGCACCCTTTGACCGTCCAATTGTCCCAGATGACTCCGAAGACTGCTGGCTTTCAGCACGCAGTTCCTCCATCTGCAGGATACAGATGAAATGCACAATAACTAGTTTTAATGATTAGTAAGAATGAAAGGACTCTGCAAAAGTCCCAAGTACTGGTGAAGGAGGGTAGTTGATATGTTGACAGCCAAAAAAAATTCTATTGCATTTTTATAAGGATTCTATGCTCCAAACCTTAGCTTTGTAAAGTTGTCTGAGAGAGGCTTGCTCACACTCAATATAACTATCTTTGTGGGGAAGGAACAGAGATTCTGTCAGGCCTATACCAAGAAAAAAAAAAAAGAACAAAAAGTATTTACTTCAATACAAAATAACATATAGAAAGGTAAATTAGGTAATAAAGCTAAATGCCTACATTCTAAGACTCCTTTTTCTTTTTCTTTTTTCTTTTTTTTTTTTTTTCTTTTTCATACATTGCATTCTAGGATTAAGTTATGCTTCAGTTCGAGAACGTAGAGATGCTTCTTTAGTAAAAATGACTTCTATTCTTTAAAGGATATCCGTCTGCCCAATTTTTAAGTTCAAATGTTTCAGTCATGTGTGATATTATGTTAACAGAAGAGACACAACGAAGTAGTAATAAAGATATACAGATTGTGATCAATTGGTTCTATTAAAGAGATAAAAGACAAAAATAGCATATGAGATGTGCATTAACTCCCACAAAAAAAAAATCTTCTAGAAGTGAATAAAATGTAGAAATACCGAATACGTAATATATTCCTGCTCACGAATGGACAAAAAGGGGATTCTAGACCTCTCTTTGTTCTCTTTTTTTTTGCTAACCAAGTAACCAACCAAATACAAATTTATGAATTTCCCTTTTATTGTCTTCATTATTTTGCCGTTCATGACTTTGCACTGAAAACCCTAGGGGAACTGATGTTGCTAATCTTTGAAGGGTATTCAAGTTTATTAGCATTTCTATCAAATTGCACGTCTGTGTGTGTACACACACATGAATATATATAGTGTCAAGTGTGTAACCCAGTATTTTCAGTTTTTAAACTTTCTACCTTCAACATCCAAGTCACCACACCCAACACCACGTAAATCTCTAGCAAGTTCCTGTGTCTTTTCATATGCCACAGCCAATAACCTGAGATACTGAAAACAACAGAGACTAAAAGGATCAACATCAAAGCCCATTACTTAATCTGCAAATAAGGACTTTAAAGAAACTCACCAGTATAAGACCACCTTCTTCCATAGGAGGTGGATTAAGAAGAGATGGTTTTACCAAGAATTTCTCTAGAAGTTTTGGAACTCGATCCTCCAAAACACGCTGCACACAAAGCCCAATCACTTATGTCATAACTATAATAGTACACATTCATGATGCCTGAATTTTCAACTTTTACTAGCACAATATACATTTGAGATAGAAATACAGACAATATGAGTAAAGCAGAATTGACATTTCTCAAGCTATGCACATTTAAAAATCAGTAGCTTTGTTTTATGTTATGATTGGTATATGAGTATACCCTATTTGTTTGATATATATATATATATATATATATATATATATATATATATATATATATATATATATATATATGAAAATAATTATTCAAGTAGCTATACCTGGACCAGTATTGACATAACATCATTTGAAGAGGGAAATACTGCCATTATAGTGGCTGCTTCTTTTCTTACAGTGTCTGAAAGTAAATTATACTGTGTAAATGAGGACGCTAAAAAAGAGAAACATGTTCACCATATTAAATGCCTCTTTTCAAACCTGTGATATCTTTATAGACTGTAGAAAGACCACGGGCAATGTTGCTAGGGCTAGGTTGGGCCTCTTGATCACCAAGAACCAATTTAGCATCTGCATTCATCACCTCTACATCAAACATGGGACGTAAACCCACATAGTGTTGCATAGCGCTGGTACCCCTGTTAAACTGCTTTCCAAAAGCAATGCATAAGGAAAGAGAATATTATACAGATTTTCTTTTGGTTTTAGTATCACTTTCATGAAGGGAAAAATCATGGAAAGAGATTCAAATTAAGTGCCTAAAAATCTAAAATTAAATATTTGCATTGATATATTATACTTTGTGCTTTCTTCATTGTACCTTGTTATAATCTAAGATTGGGTCAAGGTCATTCAATTGGGCTATAACACACATGGGAACCACACTAAAGATCGAATCCAATCAATTAGCTAGTCTAACCCATAGCACCCATATGTTCTCTCTTATATTTTCAATGTGGGACTCGTAACATACCTCTTACATTTATTTTCCAAATTTACCCCTTTATCTTTATGAAAATTACTTAATTCTCTTAACATTTGCTACAAAAGTTAAAGAATGGTTATCAATTTAATGCAGTCTTTCTTTTTCTTTTTTTTTTTCATTTTACGTTAATGAGAATGATTATCAATTTAATGCAGTACTTTTTTTCCTTTAACATTAATGACTTCTAATGGGGAAAAAAAATATTATATTCTCCATAATTGCAGTTATAATAGTATATTTACATTCCAAAGAATTTCAAAAACAATATTGATTGAAATTCTTAGCAAATATGATATATCTATATTCCAACTTGTAGGATATGAAAATATTGGTTGAATTTTTTTTTTAATGTAAGACTAAATTTTGGTAAACTAAGATGAATGATGCATGATAGAATTCATTTTTACTTGTACCTATTGATACAACTGTGTGATATTAAACATAAATCATTACAAGTTCTTATGATAGCTATTACATATCACTTTTGGAAAATAAAAATGTTCAATGAATAAAGATAATCATACGTAGTACAAAACACTTTGATCTATATAAAAAATATTATTTCAATTATAGATAAAATTCAACATATTTTTGTAAGTCCGTGTAAGAAAATTTGTCTCTTATTATTAAAGGTGTATCCTATAATTCCATCTATAATTTCACATTTATTTTGACCATATACTTTTGCTACTTTTTTTATCCATTGGGCAAATTTTATCCGCACATTGTGCGTACATATAACTAGTTTCATATAATGAGTTTAAAAAGAAAAAAAAAATTAAAAGTAGTCCCAATCTTTTAAACATTTCTATCTTTATAAAATTATAATGCATCAAAACTCTGGTAATGTTCTCATCCCTCAGTGATGTTTTCCCCCAAACATTTGGGATCTCAAATGGATTTTATTTTTGCACTAGTACAGTATCACAGTCAAAGTAGTGTACTCTTGAATAATTTACCTTTGACAAAATTTTAGCACATTCTGCCATCGTAGACAACTCCCGCCTTTGTGATGCTGCATCAAATCGGGATAGCAATCTGTTTTCCAACTCTACATAACATCAAACAGAAGAAAAGTGACCATTCACCACTAAGTATAGGTGGTATGACTGGGATGGAATGAACAAAAGTTCATAACTTGTGTTAATACTTTCAATACATTTTACTATGGAGTAAAATAAATCTAACTGTACTATTAAAATTCTCTAAACTACTGATCAGTCTGATCTCCCCTCAATAAAAACCCTTTCATTACGGCTATAAACCCAGTCAGCAGAGGAGCAATCCGACATTTTACAGTGTTATAGGTGCATTCCTTCTCCATATAGAAATTAATCATAGTATATTTCCTTAGATAAACCAGAGTCTCCTTTGATGTTATTGTGATACTTCGTTTGCAGTGAATTTATTTCATTTTATTCAGTATAATAATGGCATGAGCTGAATCAAATGCATTTAAGTGTCATCTGGAACATTTGAATCATGAGTTCCTCTCAGGTTAGCCTGAAGGTTACTAGCTAGTCAATAGAGAACAATGGTCAATATATAGTAATTGATGCTAATCTTTTAGAGCATCAGAAAAAGCTGTCCTAGTAGCATGAACACTGAAAGTAGTAAGACATTAATGCACCATTGCAGTATTCTTGGAGGTTAGCAACGGCAACCTCCAACCCTCTGCTTGCTGTAGCATTCCCAACCACTGATGGGGCAGTTATACTTTGTCTTCCAATATCTTCCTCAGCAAATGATCCTAAATAAAATATATAGAAATTATTTTAAGTTTTTAAAGAATATACATTATTTAATGTACCCAAAACTGTAGGAAAGAGGTGGGGATAGAATAATAATGCTTTTTTGCTGCAAAACTAGAAAATAAAAGAGCAACAATCAAAGAAAAATAAGGAGCAACAATTACATAAAAGACAAATGAAGAGAGAGAGAGAGAAGAATCAGAAGATAATATCAAAATTTCAGATGCCATGGAGAACTAATAATATTTTGTACGTAGTATCTTTTTTATTTTTCAATAAAAAATCATTATTATTAACTAAGACAAAACAGTGTGAGAGAGACAATCTAAAGAGAACAAGGAGTACTCTGATGAAAAATTTAAGAAACAAAAGAAAATAGCTGAAAAGTGTCCGTCCCTTAACACTTGAGCAGCTATAGCCCATAAATATGCCTGCAAAGTCACTCTAATGGTAGGACCTTTAAGCCTTGTTATGGTAAATGCCTAAAAAGGTTCATTTGCAACCCAATCAAGCAGGTCATTTCTAAAGGATGGGATAGAGTAAGTCAAAATGGATCAGATAAAATCCAAACAATCATCCCTTAATTTTTTGTTTCATTATATCATGTTCCTAATTATCTTCTAACTTTAGTCTTCCTAACAATAAAATTTAAATGAAAAATATGAACTATTGAAAGTGGATCAAAAGAACCTGCCCTCCAACCCTTAGTTGGGAATTGGGAGGGTTTAGAAATAGCCCCTATTTTCATCAATCCATAGTTTACTTGCTGGTACTTAACCCACCATGCATGTTTAATTTACTAATGTTATCCAGTAAAAAAAATTACCATGCCTGTTTAATATGTCTAATGTTATCTACTAAAAAAAATTCTCTCCTAGACAATTCATTGAAACAGTTCTTCCATGAAAGAATCTAGCTTTCTGCTCTAACCAAATACAACAAGTGATAGCAAACATGTTACACAACATTTCTCCCTCAGCACTCCTCACTGAGCATGAAACATAACCACATATTTGCTCCATTTGGAAGGATCACATACTGAAAACACTAATGGGCCATTGAGACTTCCAGAAGGCAATCTGTAGAACAAATTTAGCCATGAAAGGTTACATCTTTCTTCATGTATATCTCTTCGTGTTGGCAGATAAGCAGAAAATTACTTCCTCCATACCATACTCAATGTGCTTTACTAATTTTAGAGCCATACAAAAGTGATGTCTAAAAAATATTGGTGTACAAAATAGGATGAGGGAGTAATAAAGAAAAATATTTACTTCAGAATTCTGCCTGAAATATGATTATCATACACAATTCTACCAGAAACAAGCATAGCCAAAAGAAGAGGTTTTTCATTTAAGACCACCAAGGAAATATGATGATCTTACTCAATTTCTGTGCAATTGAAGCAGCCTCAGCAACACGACTATCATCAGAGAACAAAGGAGAAAGTTCCATCAGATCTCCAGGACTACCATTGAATTCCATCAGGTACTATACCATGAAATAAACAATCACCATCAGTGTCATGTCCCCCGACTCCCCTCCCCCCTAAATGGACACACACACACGACAAAGAGTAGCTGATCAGCATGTTCAATAAATAACTTGGGGGCGTTTGGTTCAAATATGAGAATTGGAAGCAAAAATTTAGGAATGGAAATGGGTGTTAGCAAAAGTAACCTGTTTGTTTGGTAGTAAACTTCATTACAGAAATTGTTGTTTGGATATACACAGCCTTAGGATCAGAACCAAAGTTATAAAAGTAAAAAAATAAAAATAAAAAATAAAAAATCCATAATAATAATAACAGTAATATCAGTAATTACAATATTACAATAATAATAATAATAACAACAATGAACAAAAATCATAATAATAATAGTTGAGGGAAAGGAATGGGAATGAAACACATGGTTGGAGGGAGAATGGGAAACCCCATTTTCTCCATTCTACAATTCCCATTCCTGGAGCCAAAATTCCTTTATTAAACATCTCAATCACTTTCATTCCCATTCATAGCTTGAAAGTAGTGAACCAAACACCCCCTAATGAATCAAAATTACCTTAATGAGGTCTATGGTTTGACTAGCATTTTCACGCTGCGCATCTGCACTCTGAACAAAAAATATAGAATGCACAATTATGAATAAAATAGCATCACAAAAGAAAACACTGTTAAAAAACTGTGATAAGCAAATCAAGTGACAATGAAATCTTATAATAGAAACACCCTTATGCCTGCAGTGCAAAAACTGTGTACTAAACAAGTAAACTGATCTTTACCTGCAAATGATCTCCTATTTTGGCAGCAGTTTGACCCACACTAGATATACGAGAATCCAGACGCGCAAAGCTATCAAACAAGCCATCCACACCCTTCTCTAGCTGCATATAATAATACATAATCAGATGTAGGAAAACGAGAGTGATACATTTGCCAATGTCATCTTATGATAGAAGCCAAGAATCAACAGATAAAAGAGATGAATGAAAGCAGACCAAATCAGTGTTCTTCCAGTTATAAATAAATATATTGGGTAAATAAGATAAAGCTAATTAAATTAAAAGTTTCAAGGAGGTATCAAGTATCAATTTCACGGCATGAAAACAACAACCAAACTGGGGAGGCTTCAAAAAGTCTATACAAGTTATAGCATCTCATTTGTTTGCAACCACAAAATAATGAACAAAAGTCTAACCTCAGTAATTGTCTTCCGGTGCTTTGAGTCTTGTACTGCAACTTCTTTCTTGAGATTGTTTAGTTTACCATCAATCTTTATGTCCAAGATAGCAGCATCAAAAGAGAAGTTAAAGTAGATAATATAAACTCTCCCAATCAAGCAAATGATCTTTTATGTACCTCTTTTCTGAGATCAATCAATTGCGTACAAGAATTCTTGAATAGATCTAGTAAAGCATCAACTTCAGGAAACAGGGCATTTAGTTGCCCATGTGCTGATTTTCCTGCATCAGGTGGCATCCGCAGATTCCCATTTGGTACTGAATCATTTCCAGAAATGGTGATGTGCCCTTCCGATGAAGCTGTTTCTTCATCTTGATAAGAAGGCAAGAGTTCATTCACCAAGCTTCCAAATAATGCATCAAAAGAAAAGTCCCCCTGAATGGTGAAATGAAGCATGTTGCTAATAATTATTTGCTATCCACTGGAAACTAAATTGAACAAGTCAACAACTTAAATACTCTCGTTAGTTAATGTCTGAAACATTACCTTAAAGTCATCTATGTCTAGAACAAGCGGGCATGAGTCGGTAGACAAAGATTTTGATAATCTGTCAATTTTTGTTCCATCTATACTCTCTTTCATCTAATCCATATAAAATACAAGAGAAGCAGAAGTTAAAATCCATTAGTATCATTCAAGCCAACTCAGGACTCAGGAGAAAAGATTTTGAAAAAATCCAAGCTGTAAAGGTTATAACGTAATATTAGAGCACCATTTTGGAGAAATTTTTACATATGAAAGAACTAATTATCAATGGACATCTACACAGGCATATACAGGCACATATATACATACAATTTTATTTATTTTTTGAAGATGTGTGGCATTCAAGCCTCATGGACAACGAATCCACAAGTGTATGCCAAGCACCTCTTCAACATATACCAAGTAGACATCCTGACCATGTATCAAAGCAGGCACGGTCACACGAATTTGAAACCCAGACTAGGCCTACAAGTCAACACTAGCTTATCAGCAGGTCAACCCCTTACGGTTCATGCATAGATTAACCATGGCCAGAAATTACTCCATGAAAAAATATGCATAATTACATATCCACTACATAATTCATAATTTGAAGAAACCCCTCATTGATATCATAGGCATTTGTGTCAACCTGGGACTCGAAAAAATTCATAGATGTTACACAATGGTAGTTATTGTAGAGAAATAGTGCAATAGATTATACATCTTGAAGGAATTTGTTGAATATTTAATATCTCTTGTAATTAGAAAATTTCCTCTCTTTTTTCACATGTAGATAGATTCTTCGCTATGTAAATATACAACTGACACATTTTTCAGTTTTTCTGGTGAACTTACTTTTCTGTTCTTGAGTTGGTATCAAAGTCGTTCTAGTTAGAATCACTACCACATGTCATTGAAAACCAAGGAATTCTCTTCCAAGTATTCAAGGTTTCTTTTTGAAAGAGTCACCTCCAACTGCTTCTACTCAAGAGATAAAGTTAGATCTTGTAAGCCATGCCATCATTATGCTCTCTGAAACGCCACCAATCATTATTGTGCATTTATCCCATGTGCCATCACTTGTGTGTCCAACAAACCACAACTATCACCTCACATCTCATGCATTAACTTCCATAACTCTTTTCCAGTTTGATCTAACCCTCATTTGGAGATTAACAGTCTGTCTTCTAAGGCAACAATTTTGCTGTTTAAACAACTTATAAATTACTTGAACTCCTTGTGATGGAAATTGGCAGAGGATAAAAATGGCAGATCGATGAGCAAGAGGGGACACACTCAAGGCAGTGGGTTTTAACAGAGGTTTTGGCAGCAAACTAAAAGACGACGGTGATGATAATGATATGTGTGTGTGTGTGTATTTGATAAGTAACTGAAAGGATGATGATAAAGAAGTAAGTTTGTGCATTCATAAGAGAAGATGGTGATAAAGTGAATGCAGTTGCAAATGTATTCCATCTTGCTCTTTCTTGTTTATAGAAGAAAAGAGAGAAGGGGAGGGGGGAAAGATTTTACTAATGTTTCTTCATCTCTTAAACGTCACTTGAGATAGAGGCATGCACTCTTTGCTTTGGCCTACATATCCAGCACCCATCATATTTTAGTGTGATGTTTCAGATTTAGAATTCAATGAGATTTTGCATTCTAGGAATGCCATTGAAGTGAACACAGGGAATATGGGACTGGGAAGCATTCTCCGGGACTGCGAAGGACAGTTTGTAGCTGCGCTGCAGATCAAGTGGAGAGGATCTTATACTCCTAAACTTGCTGAAGCCATTGGAATCAGAGAGGCCCTAAAGTGGATAAAATCATTCAATGTTCAAGCTATCCTTGTGGAGTCAGATGCTCTTTTAGTCATTCAAGGGCTTAGTAATTTCTACTGTAATTCCTCTTTTGATCTTTTAGCTGAAGATATTAGGAAATTAGCTGATGATTTTCAATCTATTAGCTTTTTGTTTGCTAAGCGGTCCGCGAACAAGGCTGCCCATTTGCTAGCTAGGGAAGCCCTGTTCATTGACGATCGTCAGGAGTGGAGGGAAGACCCGCCGGAACTCCCAAAAAAAAAAAGAATGAGAACATAAACTCGCGTTTTAATAATGCGAAAAAACAGATTTTGGTATAACACTGAAATAGTTGCATTTTGGTATATTGGTAAATATACATACTTTGAAATTTCCATAAGTTGTTACACCCATCTTGTTTCTCCTATGCGGGCTCTAATATCCTACACAAGCATTATGTCTTCTCTTCTTTTTTTTGTTCAGGCATTTACTAAATATCCTCAGAAACAGAGCCACAAATGATCAATCAGCCAATTTAGCAACTCTACCAGAAAAGAAATAAGTAACCAAAATATATAGCATACTATAACAACAACACAACAAATTGAACTCAAAACTATGAACATAAAAAACTAAAGTAACAACTGCTGAAAACCTCTAATTTCAAAACGCACACCGAGCCAGATATGAATCTATGATGTAATTCAGTCGACAAACAGATAAATCAAAAACAAAACAATAATAATTTATCAAGCCGGTACCTTGTTTAGTGATCAGACCCAGCTTCCTTAATTCAGTCTGGATTTCAAAAAATCAGAGATCATGATAGAAATATGAATAAATGTATGCGAGGAAAACTGACTACAAAACCTAAGCTTTGAAAGAGTGCACTGAGAATTGCATAAATGTAGAAAAGAAAATGAAGAACTGACCTGTTGGAGTGGTGAACTGGTGATCCAGAAGAAATGAAGAGCGCACCTGGGAAATTACGAAAAAGGGAGGAAGAGATTTGCAGGAGAAGGTGCCAAGAGATAGTTGTGCTTCGGTGAATTGGAGCTGGAAGCATATAGGGAGAAGATCTCAACGTTGTAAAAGATGTTTTTTCTTTTTTTTTTTTTTGTTGGGGGTGAACAAAATTTCAAGTCATTTTAGTCAAATCTTCTAAATAGGATAATTTCATACTCAGCACTAAATTCAATCCCATATGTAAGTTTTCAAAAGATTGCTTAGGTCTCAATTAGTCTCATCTTGTCTTATTTCATCTCATGGAGGTCACACACTAACGGGACGTTTGGTTGCAAAAAATGAATTAGTAAGAATTTAAATTCTAGTGTTTTGTTTGAAAGAGTATAATTATCGAAAAAAAAATTATGTAAAGTATGTTTTATTTTCTAGGTTTCCTGATAAATGCCCTAGGGTTGCTCCATTCCGAAATTATGGATATATCCTACTGTTTGAATACGAAAGGAAACCGCCTAGCGCCGTTACGGGCAATCCAAACGGTTTTTTTTTTTTTAATGAAACAGCGTCGTTTTGCAACCGCATGGTGCACACGGTTACACAACATAAGGATTGGTTAACCTTAGCTTGTTATTAACCGCCAACAAACGAAATTCTTAAGAGATGACTAAAGTGTGTAAAATCATTAAAGTCTAGAACTAAATAGAGTACAAAAAGTCATTTAAGATTAAATTGAGTAAAATCACTATAGCCGAGGACTATATATTGGGTATTAACTCAATTTCGATTACAAGAAACAACATTAAAATGCCTTGTTTTTCAATTCTATTTACTAGTAGTTGATTCTTCTTAAACATAATCATTGTTGTTTGCTCGTGGATTTATTGCTTCAATCTTTTTTTTAGAAATATTATTGACTCTATTATAATATAGTATCTGTTCTATACTTTTTTAAACTACTGCAGTCCAACTATTGATTCTACTTATTTTATTTATTTTTAATTTCATGGTTAGCATGTCACTCAAGGAAGCCAAGGCTACTATTACGATCTGAATTTCTTTGTCCTTCATGGTTAGCATGGCATGTTGCACGCATGCAATTGAAGTATTGAACACCAAGGTGAGTTTCACTTTGTTCAGAAATTATGACTTTGACAATTGTTTAAAAAAAGAGTTTTTTCCCAAAATGGTCCCTCGACTATTGCTTATTCTTAATTTTGCATTTCGACTTTTAATTGCACCCAATGTGGTCCCTTGACTTTTAAAAACTCCCCCAAATTGGTCCTCCGTTAGAAATTCCATCTATTGAGTGTTAAAATGAAGGGCATTTTCGTCCATTCACCTATTATATGCCTAATATACTCTGAAAAATAGTCGAGGGACCATTTTGGAAATAGTCGAGGGATCATTTTGAGAAAAACTCATTTATTTATTTCCATTTTTTAACACTATCAAATTAGAATTTCTATATATTTTTTTTTCTTACAAATATATTTAGTTAAAATCCATAATCAAATCTCAAAATTTTAAACGTTCTCTACAATTTTTTTCCTTTTGTCTAAACATACAAATTTTTCCCCTATCCCTATCAAGTTTTACAATAAATTTCGTAACACACACACACACACACATATATATATATATAATCATATAATCATATTAAAACTTCAGAAGACAATCAATCATTATGTATTACATTAAATATTATTTTTATAGTTAAAATAAAATTATTATTTTTTTACGTACTTTGGTAAACAAATTTAAATTTCAAATTTAAGTTTATTAACATTCATATATAAAATACAAACAAACTTCAAAATGACAAGAACTTGTAATATTGGTAAATGATGAGACTTTGGGTTTAGAATTGTTTGTTTTGTGCTAATTATTTTTGCATTTGGTTTATTTTACTTGTCCTTTAAGACATAAAATTGATAGCCATATATAGTTCTAGACTCTCTTTAGCATAATGTACTTCTGGGTAGATAGGCTTTTGGAAATGGTAGCTATGGTTTGTACTAACTTTGGAATGAAACTAATGGCCTTACAGACTAAGTTAAACCAACTTTCCAAAAATATTTTCTAAGATTTTGTCATTGACCGAGAAGTGACGCGTACTTCTCAGTTCGAAGAAGTGCCAGAGCATAGCGATTGATTGTAAAAATAATAATTTTATTTTCAAAAGGCATAGTGACCGAGAAGTGAAGAATACATTTTGGGTGTCATGGTAAAAATAAAATTTAATATGATACATAGTGATTGATTGTCTATTGAAGTTTGTGTGTGTGTGTGTGTGTGTGTGTGTGTGTGTGTGTTTACATAAAAAGTATATGAGTATTATATTTTTGAAATTTACAAAACTTATTGTAAAACTTGATAGGATTAAAGGAAAAGTTTGTATGTTTAGACAGAAGGAACTAATTAAATTTGTATAGAAAGTTTAAAATTTTGAGGTTTGATTGTGGATTTTAACTATATATATTTGTAAAAAAAAAAATGTATAGAAACTCTAATTTGATAGTCTTACAAAAATGAAAATAAACAAAAATGAAATAAATAAATGAGTTTTTCTCAAAATGATCCCTCGACTATTCCCAAAATGGTCCCTTGACTATTTTTCAGAGTATATTAGGCATATAATAGGTAAAAGGACGAAAATGCCCTTCATTTTAACACTCAATAGACGGAATTTCTAACGGAGGACCAATTTGGGGGAGTTTTTAAAAGTCAAGGGACCACATTGGGTGCAATTAAAAGTCAAAATGCAAAATTGAGAATGAGCAATAGTCGAGGGACCATTTTGGGAAAAAACTCTTTAAAAAAATGACTCTTTGACAATACCTTCTTTTATTTTATTTTTTTGGAAAACCAACAACCCTATAGTACTATATTAAAATAAGTTAAGAATAATACATGAACATGTTAATTCGTCGATCGATTTATGTGATGAACTACGCAAAAGATATACTAAACATGCATAAGGGATACACACATTAACCGAGCCTACATAAAGAGGTCCAACACCCTAGGGGTAATCAGGCCCGGCACTGGGCAAGGGTAGGTTGGGCCCTTGCCCAGAGCCCACGCTTGGAAGGGGCCCACCGCCATGTCCCCCGCAAATTATGCCGTGCAACCGAATGCACCTTGTAAGGTGCATACGGTTGCAAAATGGCGCCGTTTTGATTAAAAAAACGCGCGTCCCACTTAAAGAAGAAATCAGGTTCGATTCTCGGCAATAGCTTTTTTATATATCCAGAAATTCATAACTATATATCCAGAAATTCGTAACTATATATCCACAAATTCATAACTATATATCCACAGTGAATGAATGAAGTAAAAATCCACAATGAATGAACGAATGAAGTAAAAATTCACAATGAATGAATGAATGAAGTAAAAATCCACAATGAATAAACTAAATATCCACAATGAATGAACTAAATATCCACAATGATTGAACTAAATATCCACAATGAATGAACTAAATATCCATAAATTCATAACTATATATCCAGAAATTCATAACTATATATCCATAAATTCATAACTATATATCCACAGTGAATGAATAAAGTAAATATCTACAATGAATGAACTAAATATCCATAAATTCATAACTATATATCCACAAATTTATAACTATATATCCAGAAATTCATAACTATATATCCACAATAATGCTATTGCCGAGAATCGAACCTGATTTTTTTTTAAAAGTGGAATGCGCATTTTTAATCAAAACGACGTCGTTTTGCATCGTATGCACCATGCGCATGGTACATTCGGTTGCACAGCATAACTATTGCATATCCCCTTACCTTTCATACCATAAATGTATAATAATTTAGTATACATATAGATTATTGAATAGAAAGTTAGGTGAGACGGTAAGATTCTTGGCTTGTGTACTCAAGTTTTTAGGATCGAATCTTTGCACTGTCTACTCTCTAATTAAGTTTTACCTTCGTACTCTATTTACATTTCTAGTTTGTATTTTTTTAATTTAATTTGTAACATTGTGATTTTTTTTTACCTTTCTAAAATTATTATAGTGCTCAAGTTCTTAGGATCGAATCTTCGCACTGTCTACTCTCTAATTAAGTTTTACCTCCGTACTCTATTTACATTTCTAGTTTGTATTTTTTTAAATTTAATTTGTAACATTGTGATTTTTTTATTTTTTATTTTTACCTTTTTAAACTTATTATAGTGAATTTATAATATAGATTGATTTGTGATATATCAAATTTTGAATTTAGTTCTATTCGAGTAATTTACTATTTATATTCAAAATATGTGTTATTTTGTGAATTTTATGATTACTTATGTAGGGTAGGGTTCCAATGAGAACACTTGCTTATGTGAGAACGTAAAAACAAATCGTGTGCATCTATCTAATTGTATATATTAGATTAAGTGTGCGAACAAGAATTAATTAAATATGTGCAAAGCACTTAATCGCGTTTTCACACATTTAATTCGCGTTCGCACAGACTTAATATAATCTAGACCATTAAAAATATTATATGGATGCACACGATCTGTTCTCACGTTCTCACCTTCTCACCTAAGCAAGTGTTCTCATATGATCCTAGATCTACTTATGTATATATAATATATTTTGTGATTTAGTTATAAAAAATATTTTAAAAGATAGTTTAGTTTTTTTTTTTTTTTTTATGAATTATCTAGTCAATATAGTTTAGAAGTCCTATTGTGCATCATTCGTATTTAAATTATAATCTAGAAAAACTTGAAATTGATCTAACCAAAAGAAAAAGTATTTATAAAAATGATATCAATATAGAAGACGTGTGATTTATTATGTGTTTTTTATTCAAACCATTTTATCCATTTTCATATTTTATTATGAACATCTTTTATCACGTTTAGAGTATTCTGATTTATTACTCCGAATAATTAAGATTTTATGCTATGCTCTTATTTATAAGTTTTGTTTATAAATTTTTTTCTAAAATTATAGTGTAATTTATAATATAGATTGATTTGTGATTCATATCAAATTTTGAATTTAGTTCTATTCGAGTAATTTACTACTTATATTTAAAATATGTGTTATTTTGTAAACTTTATGATTACTTATGTATATATAATATATTTTGTGATTTAGTTATAAAAAATATTTTAAAAGATAGTTTAGTTTTTTTTTTAATGAATTATCTAGTCAATATAGTTTAGAAGTCCTATTGTGTTCATTCTTATTTAAATTATAATCTATAAAAACTTGAATTGAAATTGATCTAACCAAAAGAAAAAGTATTTATAAAAATGATATCAATATAGAAGATGTGTAATTTATTATGTGTTTTTTATTCAAACTAGTATTTTCACCCGTGCGATGCACGGAATGAATTTACTATAATATTTTAAGAATATTTGGAACGATATATTGATGGATTATATGAACCCGGGGGTCCAGATTATACAACCCGAATATATGATCGAATTATGACAAGTATAAGATTATATATATAATTATATAAATATAACATCAAATATTATATAGTGCAATTGAAAAGATGGTTTGGATTAATTATGTTATGTGATGTTATCATTGCTTGAGTTCAACCAAATAATTGTTGAATTAATAGTTAATGTGTAGATGTACGCTGCGGTGCTGTAACTTTAGAGATTTTATATATCATTGTTTAGAATTTTTATAAATTGGGCAAATGTGCTCGTTCTCTAGCAACTTAGTTATAATAATAAATTGCTATCCTAATTCATTTGTATAGAGAATTTTTTTTTCTAGATATATAGCAATTTTGTCATTTTGAAAAAAAAAAAACATAATATCATCGATTGTATTTATACATTATTGAAAACTTCTTTGTAGACGACATTGGTAGTCGCAATACAATATTGTCCATCCTCGTCTAGAGCTAACACCTTCAGGCCATCATGATGGGTGACTCGGGAGAAAGCCATGTACAATTGTCATTGATTAAAGACCAGTTTTTTTAGCAATAACCCAACGTGAGTTAGTGTTTGGCCTTGACTTTTGTTTGGAAATTGTTTACGCTGGAACTTGAAGGACAATCTCGTATCAGAAGGAGTGAGAGACATTCGGGGGATAAGAACTTTGGTTCCTTCATGTGTCCCATTAACTATTCTTGCTTCGACAATGTGATCTACCAATGTTGTGATGATGAGCCGCGTCCCGTTACAAAGGCCAATAGAGTAGTGACAGAATAATATTGTTGAATAGGAATAGGAATAGGAATTTTAATATTGGTGTATTGTATTACGAATAAGAATTTTAATGTAGAATTGTAGTACTAATATGAAAGTAGGAAATTAAACAATATATTGTATTAGGAATTATATTACACTATTTTACAATATTACGCAAACCTAAGTATTATTGTTTATAACTAATATTTTCACCCGTGCGATGCACAGAATGGAATTGTTGTAATATATTAAGAATATTTAAATTGATATATAATTATTTAAAAGTTAATATCACCAGAGGTCGCTTATCTTTCATGACAATTTCAAATTTAATTCTAGACAATAGTTATTAATTATTACAATTTATTCTATGTTATAATTCTTACATTAATATTCTTATTGTACGAATGGGAAAGTAGAAATAAGTATATTTTATTGGGAAGAGAGATTTTTTAGGAATTGGACGGAAAGTTAAAAGTTTAGGATTTTGTTTTTAAATATAGTATAGATTACAATAGGAATTGTATTACACTATTTTATAATTTTAGAATAGAATTTTAACCCAGAATTATTGTACGAATGGAAAAGTAGAAATCAATATATTTTATTGGGAAGAGAGATTTTTTAGGAATTGGGCGGAATTTAAAAGTTCAGGATTTTGTTTTTATATATAGTATAGATTACAATAGGAATTGTATTACACTATTTTATAATATTAGAATAGAATTTTAACCCATAATTAATGGGAAAGTTGAAATCAATATATTTTATTAACCATATCGATGCAACAGTGGTGTTAGATGTGGGTAGCCCGAAGTTTCGAATGACAGGGTTCTATGGTATTCTAGAAAGGCATCGCCGTCGGGAATCATGGAATCTATTACGCACGTTGGCAGGGAGGAGTAGGCTCCCGTGGGCTTTGGTAGGCGATTTTAATGATATACTGGATCAAAGTGAGAAGCGTGGGCGGTTGCCTCACCCACAATGGCTGCTAAATGGTTTTCGCGGGGCAGTGGCGGACTGCGGCTTGGTGGACTTTGAGTTCTCAGGCTATCAGTTCACATGGCGCCGGCACAAGGAGACGCCTAACATGGTGGAGGAGAAACTAAACCGGGTATTGGTCTCGGTTTCGTGGCTAGAGCTGTTTGAAGGGGCTACGGCGAGTTCGGTGTGGTGTACGCAAAGTGATCATCTACCCATTATGTTAGTACCTGTGGTGGTGAATCACTAGCATGGGCGGCAGAGATTCTGTTTTGATAATATGTGGCTCCAGGAGGAGGATTGTAGGGAGGTGGTTCACCATAGTTGGGAAAAGTCAGTGGGGTTGGATGTCTTTCAGCGGATAGAGATGTGCAGTCAGGACATTTGGCGTTGGGGCCGTGTTTATAATAAGGGGTTCCAGCTTCGTATTGATAAGTGTAAAAAGCATCTTGAAGCTTTGTTTCCACGAACGGACCCGTCGAGGATAGCTGAGTATGATAGAACCGAGAGGGAGCTTCTGTCTTTACTAGAGCAGCAACATGTGTACTGGCGCCAGCGCGCGAAAGAGCATTGGTGGACGGAGGGGGATTTGAACACCAAGTATTTCCACAACTCTGTTAAAACAAGATGACGGCGTAATAGAATAATGAAACTAAAGAAGGATGACGGTACTTGGACTGATGGAGTGGATGAGATGGGGGCTTTAATGGAAGATTATTATCAAAATCTTTTCACCGCGCAAGCAGGAGATGATAGTGAGGTCATTGCATGTGTGAGATCGCTGGTTTCGGTCTCAGATAATACTAAATTAGAACAACCTGTGAGTATGGAGGAGGTTCATCGAGCTGTGTCGGCAATGCATCCTGATAAATCACCTGGGCCTGATGGCTTTGGACCCGGGTTTTATCAGTTTTTCTGAGCAACGGTTGGAGGGGAGGTGACGAAATTTTGTAGACAGTTTATTGAGACAGCGGTGTTACTGACCAAGGCTAATGATACATTAATTGTGTTGATCCCGAAGAAGCCAGTGCCAGAGACTATGAAAGATTTGAGGCCCATTGCACTATGCAATGTCCTCTATAAAATAACAGCTAAGGTTTGTGCGAACCGTTTGAAGCCTTTGCTTGATAGGTTGATCTCTGGGGCACAAAGTGCTTTTGTGCCTGGTCGGCTCATTACAGATAATATAATGTTGGCCTACGAGGCGCACCATTATTTAAAGAGGAAAACGCAGGGGAGGGTTGGGGTGGCAGCTTTGAAGGTCGATATGAGTAAAGCATATGACAGGGTGGAGTGGCGATTTCTGAGGTCGGTAATGTCGAAGTTGGGTTTCAGTCAGAAGTGGGTTAATATTATAATGGAGACTGTGAGTTGCGTGAAATATCATATAATACATGAGCAACGTTGGTTGGGACCCATTGTGCCAGGGCGGGGACTGAGGCAGGGTGATCCGCTCTCGCCTTACTTGTTTCTTATGGTGGCTGAGGGATTAAGTGCTCTAATAGAGGATCGAACGAGAAAGGGGTTATTGCATGGGCTTTGTGTTGCGAGAAGAGCACCGCCAATATCTCATCTTTTATTCGCGGATGACTGCTTTCTCTTTATGCGAGCTACCACGGATGAAAGCAACCGAATGAGGGAGGTACTAAACTTACATGCTCAGGCTTCTGGTCAATTAATAAATTATGATAAGTCAGTGTTGTGTTTTAGTACAAATGTTGCGCAGAATGACAGGAACAATGTGATTGATATACTGGGGGTTGCGCAGGGTGATATAGCGGGCCGATATCTTGGGCTACCCTCGCTTGTTGGGTGAAATAAGAGGGCAATACTCGGATTTTTAAAGGAGCGAATACTAGCTCGTGTAAGGAGTTGGAATTCCAAGTTTCTTTCAAGAGCTGGCCGGGAGGTGCTGCTGAAAAATGTGTTGCAGGCATTACCTTGTTATTCGATGATGGTCTTTGAGTTGCCTATCAGTTTATGTAAGGAGATTGAGGTGCTGTTGAATCATTATTGGTGGTCTGGGTCCGTAACAACCGCAGGAGGCATAAGGTGGAGATCTTGGCAGGCTTTGAGTATGCCGAAGGCCAAGGGGGGTTTGGGGTTTAGGCGATTGCGCGAGATGAACTTGGCGTTGTTGGGTAAACAGGCCTGGCGCCTACTAACACGGCCTGATTCTTTGGTTGCTCGAGTCTATAAGAGCAGGTATTATCCTCACACAACTTTTTTTGATGCAGAGCCGGGGTCTAATCCATCATATGTATGGCGCGGAATTTTGGAGGCAAAGAATGTTATTCGTACGTGGGCACGGCGGAGCATTGGTGATGGCCGAAACACAATCATTGGGTCAGATCCTTGGCTTGTAACGGCTGAGGACCCTTATGTTCGAACTGTGATGGATCCTTCAATTATGAACGCACTTGTGAGTGCGCTGATGCAAGTAGATAGGCCCGGCTGGGATGTGGGTTGCATACGTGATATGTTTGATGATAGAGATGCAACCTATATTCTGAACATTCCAGTAAGTTGTCGTTTACCTAGTGATCAGTGGGTATGGAGTGGGGAGTCAAAAGGGCATTATTCTGTGAAATCTTGTTATCGAAAGCTAGTTGGTGAACTGGTGGTTAATAAACCATGGCACTTGATTTGGAAATTGCAGGTTCCTCCGAAGGTGCGTGTTTTTTGTTGGCAGCTTGCGTCGGCCATCTTGCCAACAAGGGATGCCCTGCTGACTAAGCGTGTGGCGTGTAATATTACTTGTCATATGTGCGGTGCGGAAGAGGAGACAGCCATCCATCTTTTTCGTGACTGTGTTCAGGCGCAGGCAATCTGGGCAGCTGCGCAGCTGCCACCTTCTCCGCAGGATTATGGAAGCTGCGAGGAGTGGTTTTTTGAGAAGTTGGAGTTGTTGAAGGACGAGAAGCAAAGCAAGTTTGCCATGCTGACATGGGGAATTTGGAATTCCAGGAATGAAACGGTATGGAAGGGGACGACCTTTAATCGATCAGTTATGCAGCAGAAAACAATTGCTTATTGGGAGAATTGGCAACATGCAACCGCAAACCAGCTTCCCACTCTGGACGAATCCCATGCAGTGTGTAGATGGCAGTTACCACCGGTGGGGAGAATGAAACTGAACACGGATGCGGCTTTTGATACGGTCCGAAATGTAATGGGCATTGGGTGGATTCTACGAAGTGATCAGGGTCAGTTTTTGGCTGCATGTGCTGTGCAACTACCTGGTCGTCACACGGTGGCTGAGGCGGAGGCTATGGCTATAAGAGAGGCGCTAAGTTGGTTAGGTGGTACGGGTATGGGGGAGGTGGAGGTTGAGACTGATTCCCAATTGTGTTACCATGCTATTCTTTCTGATTCTTGTTTTTCTGCTTTTGGTTTCTTGATAGATGATGTTAAATATGCAGCCTCTTTGATAAATGGGGTGCGCTTTGGTTTTGTAAAGCGATTTGCGAACCGTGCGGTCAATGCATTAGCTAAGGCAGCCGCTTCCGAGTCAGGTTGCGGTGAGTGGTTTGATGTGCCACCACCATATCTTGGTCAGATTCTTGCTACTGATTTAATGAATTAAGTTGTTTCTTCCAAAAAAAAAAAAAAAAAAAGAAATTGGGCGGGAAGTTAAAAGTTCGGATTTTGTTTTTTATATATAGTATAGATTATTAACACTTAATTACTTTTAGATATTATTTTTACCACTTATATTATTATTATTATTATTATATTATGATTATTAGTTTATTTTCAAGTTTTGTTAGTATATAATGGTCGTGAGCCACACAATAATAATATAACCATAATTAAATATTCTTGTATTGTATTCCGTGAGTCACAATAATAATATAACAATAATTAAATATTCTTCAATTATAATATTCTTCTAAGATTTCTATTAACATCATTAATTATTCCCTAATTTATCATAATTAATTAATTTGACCAATTATAAAGAGAGATTATTAAATAAAGCACGAGACAATTTTTTAATTACAAAATTTAAAAATTCATTAATAAAACATAAGGTTCTCATAGTTTTTTCTTAGAAACTATTTAATAAAGCTTTTTTTTTAGAAATCAATATATTTTATTGGGAAGAGAGATTTTGTAGGAATTGGGCGGGAAGTTAAAATTTCAGGATTTTGTTTTTATATATAGTATAGATTAGATGTGCAGAGGGAATTGTATTAAACTATTTTATAATTTTAGAATAAAATTTTTACCCAGAATTATTGTACGAATGGGAAAGTAGAAAACAATATATTTTATTGGGAAGAGAGAATTTTTAGGAATTGGGCGGGAAGTTAAAATTTCAGGATTTTGTTTTTATATATAATATAGAATATAGATTAGATGTGTAGAGGGAATTGTATTACACTATTTTATAATTCTAGAATAGAATTTTTACCCAGAATTATTGTACGAATGGAAAAGTAGAAAAACTATATATTTTATTGGGAAGAGAGATTTTTTAGGAATTGGGCGGGAAGTTAAAATTTTAAGATTTTGTTTTTATATATAGTATAGATTAGATATGCAGGGGGAATTGTATTACACTATTTTATAATTTTAGAATAGAATTTTTACCCAGAATTATTGTACGAATGAGAAAGTAGAAATCAATATATTTTATTGGGAAGAGAGATTTTGTAGGAATTGGGCGGAAAGTTAAAATTTCAGGATTTTGTTTTTATATATAGTATAGATTAGATGTGCAGAGGGAATTGTATTACACTATTTTATAATTTTAGAATAGAATTTTTACCCAGAATTACTGTACGAAAGGGAAAGTAGAAATCAATATATTTTATTGGGAAGAGAGATTTTGTAGGAATTGGGTGGGAAATTAAAATTTCAGGGTTTTGTTTTTATATATAGTATATATATAGATTAGATGTGCAGAGGGATTTGTATTACACTATTTTATAATTTTAAAATAGAATTTTTACCCAGAATTATTGTACGATATATTTTATTGGGAAGAGAGATTTGTAGGAATTGGGCGGGAAGTTAAAATTTTAGGATTTTGTTTTTATATATAGTATAGATTAGATGTGCAGAGGGAATTGTATTACACTATTTTATAATTTTAGAATAGAATTTTTACCCAGAATTGTTGTACAAATGGGAAAGTAGAAATCAATATATTTTATTGGGAAGAGAGATTTTGTAGGAATTGGGCGGGAAATTAAAATTTCAGGATTTTGTTTTTATATATAGTATAGATTAGATTAGATGTGTAGAGAGAATTGTATTACACTATTTTATAATTTTAGAATATAATTTTTACCCAGAATTATTGTACGAATGGGAAAGTAGAAATCAATATATTTTATTGGGAAGAGAGATTTTGTAGGAATTGGGCGGGAAGTTAAAATTTCAGGATTTTGTTTTTATATATAGTATAGATTATATTATCCAATTAATTATGTTTTATATTTTATTATGAACATCTTTTATCACGTTTAGAGTATTCTGATTTATTACTCTGAATAATTAAGATTTTATGCTATTCTCTTATTTATAAGTTTTGTTTATAAATTTTAATTATAAAAATATATATATTAATTTAGTATAGGGCCCATTTTTGTTGATACGCCTTGGGCCTATAAAATGATAGGACCGGGCTTAGGGGTACGTGATTGCATAGACAATATTCAGACCAATCGTTATGCTATGAACCCATGTCCAGCATGCATTGTGGACACGGTAACGGTGCCGTTAGTGGCACCGTTATCTTCCTTTTTTTTGTTTTTTTTTAATAATTTCAGACCACTTCGTTATAGGAGTATATGTTCATAATTTTATCACTATATCTTCATAATTGTAAGTTCATAATGTCAGAGCTCTGTATTCATAATTCCATAACTGTACATTCATACTTCCATAACTGTACATTCATAATTCTATAACTGTACATTCATAATTCAGTAACTGTAAATTCATAATTTTCGAAGATCTATGTTCACAATTTTAGAGCTCTATGTTCATAATTTTATCACTATATGCTCATATTATAAGTTCATAATGTCAGAGCTCTGTGTTCATAATTCCATAACTGTACATTCATAGTTCTATAACTGTACATTCATAATTCCCTAACTGTACATTCATAATTCCATAACTGTACATTCATAATTTTCGAAGCTATATGTTCACAATTTTAGAGCTCTATGTTCATAATTTTATCACTATATGTTCATAATTGTAAGTTTATAATGTCAGAGCTCTGTGTTCATAATTCCATAACTTACATTCATAATTCTTTAACTGTACATTCATAATTCCATAACTGTACATTCATAATTTCATAACTGTACATTCATAATGCCACAAACGAATAACGTCGTTAACAGCGAGACAAAATCATTTTTTTTTTAACTGGAATGTCGCGTTTTCTTTGAAAACGATGTTGTTTTGGACTCGTGTCCACATCATAATTTGCGTATTCAGACAATCTATTTCAATGATGACATTCCTTAGGCCCGACCTGGTTTTAATCCACGACTAGAGCCGAAAAAAATGGGTTTTACCCACCTGGTTGACTCGTCCCGTACCACCGTAGGTAGGGGACGGGTTCTTCAAATTTTGATCCGCCAGGAGGCGGGCCTTTTTAGCCCTCCGCCTGGGTCACGGGTCCATGCGGGTCAGACGGGTCACAGGTTTAGCCCGCGACCTGCTAATACATATATATTTTGTATATATATTTAGTATTTAATACATATTCATTTTTGTGTTATTTTGGTTTGTGTAATTGTGTCAGGGTGTTATAACTTATAAAGATTATAGATTTATAGTAATACAATACTAGGTATTGTTACTGTGTTAGTGTACTGTACGTCTGTACAGTGATTCTTTTTTTTTTTTTGGAAGGATATTGTACAGTGATTTAAAAAAAATAAAAATTAACACAGTGAAAAAATTGATTGGTGGGCTTTGACATGGCGGGACGGACTGACCATATTCCAAACCTGCTAAGAGGCGAGTTTTTTAACCCGTCCCGCTACGAGGACGGGTTTTGGTGTGTTTTGGCCCGTCTCACTCCCCGAGACCGTTTTGACGGCTCTATCCACGACAGAGCTTCCTTGCACGCGGGGGCTTTAGTGCGGAAGTGCCACCACATGATCATGCATGGGTCACGCTGGCCACATTGAGCTGTGACAACTGCCAAACACTGGAAGCTAGCCAACATGTACAAAGCGCATGAAGAGCAGTTTCATCTTCCATTCCTCATACCGGCCATGAGGGCTCAATCCCAACTCTCTTAGCTTCTTAAATAGATTGGATGCAGTAGAGAGGATTTCTTTCACAGCCCTCCAGAGAAAGGAGCGCCGCTACGGTGGGGCTTTTAGTCCCCAAAGCTTGTTCCATTTCATAATGGCATGTGCGGCCATTAGTGAGCTGTCTATACCCATTACCAACAGCTCAAAGAATCAATGCTCTCACCATTGGATTCTATCCGTGACCACCCATTTAAAATGGTAACAGATGTAACATTACATACACTGCCGGACTTATTAGAAAAACAATGGACAATTATTCTAAGAATTAGCTAGATCCATGCTTTAATCGAATGGAGAGAATAATCTTGTTGAAAAACAAAAAAAAAAAAAAAAAAAAAAAAAAACCAGAAAAAAAAGGGAAAATTTTAATGGAAGTGCATGGAAATTAGGAGATGCAATCAGAGAGCAATGGTAATCCATTGATTAAGGATAGCCCCAAGTCTGCAGCCTATTACCGTGCTATTTTGGGGGTCAAATGTGATGAAAAAACCACAAAAAATAAAAAAAGAAAAGGGGGAAAAAAGAACGGATTTATAGATGCTAATTAATAAGAGGAGGTTGTAGATATATATAAAAGAGCAATTGCTCCTCCAGAAACTTTTTAAGGCCTAACACATTTTTTTCTCTTTCTTCCAAAGCTCAATGGCATGGAGGAAAAGAGATAGTAATAACCAATAGTAATATAATATAATAATAACAATAACTAGTAGTAGAGGTGAGCCCATAACAAGGAAGAGAGAGAGAGACTCAGTTTTCTCTCTTTATCTTCCTTTTCTTGAAAAAAAAAAACATTCATTAAAAAAACAAAAAAAAAGAAGAAGAAAAAAGAAAAAACATCTTTTTTGGCCCCTGGCCCTCTGTGTATCTTAATTGTTCTTGCTCTTTTAATTTTGATCTATCATGGCCTCCCTGGAGGATATTGTAAAAGGGCAAGTTGATCTTGTAAGTATATATCTATCCTCCTCTAAATAGACAGTTTTTTTTTTTTTTTTGAAAACTCAAAAATGAATATTTTTTGTTTTGTTAAATCTGACCTGCCATGCAAGTTCATTTTCAATGTTGGGTTTTCCATGCATGCTACTATGGCTACATACTAATAATCATATAGTAATAATCATATGGCTAGAAATTAAATAAGTAAAATATATAATATTTGCAGGAGAAGATTTCGGTTGAGGAAGTGTTCCAGAAACTGAAATGTAGCAGAGAGGGCTTGACAGAAGATGAAGGGAAGGAAAGGCTTGAAATGTTTGGGCCAAACAAGCTTGAGGAGAAGAAGGAAAACAAATTCCTAAAGTTCTTGGGCTTCATGTGGAATCCTCTTTCATGGGTCATGGAGTGCGCTGCGATTATGGCCATTGTTCTGGCTAATGGAGGAGTGAGTAATATAATTCCCATTTTCCTGATTAGATTCACTGGAATTGATTATTATTCCCACAATTTCATTTTTTTTTCAATTCGATCAGGGAAAGGGTCCGGATTGGCAAGATTTCGTGGGGATCGTGATGCTGCTACTCATCAACTCTACAATCAGTTACATTGAAGAAGACAATGCCGGCAATGCAGCGGAGGCGCTCATGGCGAATCTCGCGCTAAAAACCAAGGTTTTGAGAGACGGCAAGTGGAGCGAGCAGGACGCTGCAGACCTAGTCCCCGGCGATATCATCAGCATCAAGCTTGGAGATATCGTCCCCGCGGATGCTCGCCTCCTGGAAGGGGATTCCCTCAAGATTGATCAGGCGGCTCTCACGGGTGAATCCTTGCCGGTCACTAAGGGCGCCGGGGACGTCGCCTTCTCCGGCTCCACCGTCAAGCAGGGAGAGATCGACGCCGTCGTCATCGCCACCGGCATCCACACCTTCTTTGGAAAGGCTGCTCATCTCGTCGATAGCACCAACAATGTTGGTCACTTCCAACAGGTAAACGTTGTCTACTTGTCTTCCTTCATAGATCAGATCAACTAACAAGCTAGCTCATATTTTTGCAAAAGCACTCGAAAGAGGATCTGTCCACTTTGGACATAATCAGTTCTCTTGTCCCAAATAATATCTACTGAACTAGTAGGCTGAGCCCCGAATGAACTAGTAAGCTGAGCCCCGAAGCAAGGGATCTGTTCACTTTGGACATAATCCGATATTTTGCCCCAAATACTGTGTACACTAGTGAGCTGAGCCGGTGCGGGCAACCTAAATACTTGTCATTGGAATGTACACAACATTTGAACCAAGTGTTCATCACGTTTGGTTGAAATGTACATCATATTTGAATTAAATGTTCATTAAAGACACATTTAGCTATTTTAATTATGAGTCTGGGCTATTAGTATATACTATAGGCAGGATTGATAAGACTAAAAGTGCTCTTTTTTTTTGTTTTGATAGGTGTTGACAGCCATTGGGAATTTCTGCATCTGCTCAATTGCTGTAGGAGTGTTGATTGAGATTGTGGTTATGTTCCCAATTCAGCACAGGGGGTATAGGGAGGGCATAGACAATTTGCTTGTGTTGCTCATTGGAGGGATCCCAATTGCCATGCCTACAGTGTTATCTGTGACAATGGCAATCGGGTCTCACAGGCTATCGCAGCAAGGCGCCATCACTAAGAGGATGACTGCCATTGAAGAAATGGCTGGTATGGATGTGCTGTGCAGTGATAAGACCGGTACCCTCACCCTTAACAAGCTCACAGTTGACAAGAGCTTGGTTGAGGTCTTCGTTCAAGATGCTAGTAAAGACGATGTCTTGTTGCTTGGCGCTAGAGCCTCCAGGGTTGAGAACCAGGATGCCATTGATGCTTGCATTGTTGGCATGTTGAGTGATCCCAAGGAGGCTAGAGCAGGCATTCAAGAAGTGCATTTTCTGCCTTTCAATCCAGTCGATAAGCGTACTGCAATTACATATATTGACAGTCACGGGGACTGGCACCGGGTTAGCAAGGGTGCTCCTGAGCAGGTATATATATGTGTGTGTGTGTTTTTCTAGTATATATCCGCTTTCCATTTTTGTTGTTTAATAGTGTCTCACCGTCTTAAAAATTTCACTAGATCATTGAACTCTGTGAACTTGAAGGAGAGACTCTGAAGAAGGCTCATGAAATCATTGACAACTTTGCCAACCGTGGCCTTCGTTCTTTAGCCGTTGGGAGACAGGTGAGTAGGTGACCAATGAAAGGACAGACAGTTGGTGGGTAAAAGTTGAAAGTTGAGTGTGAACTAATGTGATTATATGTGTTAATGTTTATTTTTTCAGAGTGTACCTGAGAAGACCAAGGAGAGTTTTGGATTACCATGGGAATTTGTTGGTTTGTTGCCTCTCTTTGATCCTCCAAGACACGACAGTGCTGAGACCATCAAGAGGGCTATTGAACTTGGTGTCAATGTGAAGATGATCACGGGTGATCAGCTTGCCATTGGTAAAGAAACAGGTCGAAGGCTCGGTATGGGGACCAACATGTATCCTTCTTCCTCCCTTCTTGGCCAGAGTAATGATCCATCCATTGCTTCAATCCCTATTGATGAGCTTATTGAGAAGGCTGATGGCTTTGCTGGAGTCTTCCCTGGTAAATATATACTAATTAACTAGTCTTTATTTTATTAAAACCGGCCTGATTCTCCATGGAATTGAACTAACAATGGGTTTTGGTTATCTTCTTAAAAAGAGCACAAATATGAGATTGTTAAGAGATTGCAAGAGATGAATCACATTTGTGGAATGACTGGAGATGGTGTAAATGATGCCCCGGCACTGAAAAAAGCCGACATTGGCATTGCTGTGGCTGATGCTACTGATGCTGCAAGAAGCGCCTCGGATATTGTTTTGACCGAGCCGGGCCTTAGTGTCATTGTGAGTGCTGTCTTAACAAGCAGAGCCATCTTCCAGAGGATGAAGAACTACACCATCTATGCAGTCTCCATCACGATACGTATTGTCGTGGGGTTCACACTCCTTGCCCTTATATGGAAATTCGATTTCTCACCTTTCATGGTCCTCATCGTCGCTGTCCTCAACGATGGAACCATCATGACTATCTCTAAGGATAGGGTGAAGCCTTCTCCTATGCCGGACTCCTGGAAGCTCAACGAAATCTTTGCCATTGGCATTGCTCTTGGAACCTACCAAGCTCTCATGACTGCTCTCTTCTTCTTCCTTGTATCTGACACTGATTTCTTCACTGTATGTAATTTCGATCCTTTCATCATATATTTCTTCTTCCTTAGCTTGCCTCGTTTAACTACAAGCTAAGCGGGCGTTTTATCTGATCTTCAGGACTTTTTCAAGGTTAAATCCCTCCATGGTTCACCTAGTGAGCTCACAGCTGCTGTCTATCTCCAAATCAGTATCATCAGTCAAGCACTCATCTTCGTCACGAGGTCTCAAAGCTGGTCGTTTGCTGAGCCCCCCGGGATCTTGCTTCTCATCGCCTTTCTTGCAGCCCAATTCGTGAGTCTTGATTGCTAGCTTGACAACACATTCAATATTGGAATGGCCTATTATTGTACTTAAAAAACTGTTTTTTTTTGTTGTGTGTGGGTAGGTGGCTACAACTATTACTGTATATGCAAACTGGAGCTTTGCAAGAATCCAAGGAATTGGGTGGGGATGGGCTGGAGTCATCTGGATTTACAGCATAATCACATACTTCCCTCTAGACATCATAAAGTTCATCACGCGAGCAGCATTGACTGACAACGAGGTATAGTGCAGAAAAGTTGCCATGACAATACAATCATGAACCACATTCAGTAATTCCTTAATTCTTAGCTTCTTCACTTACTGACACACACATCTTTAACTTTTTGATGCAAACAAATTTAGAATGCTTTCATGTCTAAGAGAACATCTTTGCAGACTTCTAAGGCACCTAACCAATGCAATGAGAAGAACTCCAGCGAAATGACTGATCTTGAATGCGCCCCCGAGGAGGCTACAAGGTACATTTTCAATAGATAGTGTGCTGGACTTGATCCTTCAAGGGTCTCGATTAGCCACCAATTAATAGACTTGGCCTTTGGGCTCCGCCGTCTGGCATGGACTTTGTCCGTCACTGGTCTCGATTGGCCCAACAATCCCCTAGTCGTCTTAACTGCTCTTGTTGGGACTTGAACCCAACTCTGATATCACTTTTTAAGATTAAACGCTTACCACTATGCCAAACACTATAGCTCAAAAGCGCGACTTTATTTCCTTATAGACTGCCGTCAGATTTTCGAGATGCAAAGTTTTGGACTTGGACCTTCCCCGGCCTCTGCCCAATAATTCCTTGACCACTAATTGATAGATTTGACCCTTTACCGGCTTCCGCCCAATACGTTGTTTTGCATTTCATAAGATTACAATTATTGCAACAGACATTATATGTTCACAAGAACCATTTTGCAGGCTGAGAGAGGATGATGCAGTATAAGGGGGCATGTGGAATCACTAATCAGTGGCCAAGGCGAAGGCTTTAGACATCAACACCATTCAGCAACACTCCACAGTCTAAAGTAGAGCAAGAAGATATATAGAAAGCCCAAAAGGAAACATCGTTATGGCTAACATTTTTGTCCTCCTCACATTTAAAGCTGATAGGATGTAGGGTGATATCAGGATGAAGAGAAGGGCTCACTGAGACTAGAAAGGAACAAAAAAAACAAACAAAAACAAAAAGAACTTATACTACCACAAGTACAAGAAACAAGAAAAGGGTGACAAAACGTACGGGATTTACATAGTGCACACCTTTGAATAGTGGTTGCGGTTTTCCTCATTACCCGAAAAAAGAAAAAGAAAAAGGAGAAAAGAAACATATAGAGTAACAAAAGAAAAGAAGCAATGTTTTGTGTTTATTGTTACTATTATTCTGTATTAATGTGTTAGTATAAATCTCTTTTCCTCCACAATCTTTCACTTGTCTCGCAATGTTCTCAATTCTGATACGTAGCGAATAGAAGTTTCCTTGGGTTTTTATTTTCTTTAATTAGGTAGATACTTTTAGATTACACTTAAACTAATTAGAATGTATGTGTCCTTAAAATTAGCGATTAGTGTTTGTAAATAAAATTAATTCCTAATTCGAATTCGAATATATAGTTAAAAACATATCTCTTCGTCATTGTTTTGTTTCTTCCGTCACCTTCCTTGGATCATCTCATTTTGCTCGCAATCCATTTCTTAAAAAAAAAAAAAAAAAACAGAACATAGATAAAAATAAAAGTGTTTTAATGCATCAAATGCTACAAGTCTTTAAGAAAGAATATAGGCTCTGTTTGGCAAACCTAGTTGAAAAGCTATAAGCTAGGAGCTGAAAGCTGAAAAGCTATAAATTCGAAGTTGAAAACTGAAGAGCTGGTAAGCTAGCTGTTATGATTGAAAGTGTTTGGTAAAATTAGCTTTTCGATAAGCTGATAAATGTAAAAAGACTAAAAAGGTCATCTTCATAAAATTTAAATTAGTTTGTTTACTTACATATTAAAAATTAACATTTTGTCTTTAAAAAAATTTGATATTTTGAAATAAAACGATTAGCATAATCATGATCTAGCATCTCATAATGAAGTAGCAATATAGTTGCAAATATAATAATAATAATAATAATAATAATAATAATAATAATAATTGCGGTGAAAGTTGCGAATAAAGGAGAAGAGAGATGAGTTTTAATTGGGAATGGTGAATTATGTCATTTCTTTAAAATAATAAGGATAAAGATGGGAAAAAAAAGTTAGGAAGCTAGGAGCTTATTTTGAACCGCTACCTAAGGTAGCGTTCCAAAATAAGCTCTTATTTTAAGCTATAATCTTATTTTTGGAACATTATATAGCTTATTAGTAGCTTAAAATAAGCTATAAGCCCTAAATAAGCTCTGCCAAACAGAGCCATTTTTGAAAAGAGCTTATTTAGAAGCTTATAGTTATAGTCATGGAATTTATGTATATTCTGTTATACAATTATGCACATTGTTTTATGTGTTTACTCTTAATTTCGTAACAAAAAAATTCCATGTTTTGAAAATGTACATAATTGTATAACAGAATGTACATAATTGTATAACAGAATGTACATAATTGTATAACAGAATATACATAAATTTTTAACTTGTTAAAAAAAGCGCATGTTCGAATGTACATAATTGTATAAAAAAAATGTACATAATTGTATAACAGAATGTATATAATTGTATAACATAATGTACATAATTATATAACAGAATACATATACGCTCTGTCACGTCGACTCCCTACACAACTTAACAAAACGATATCATTTTGAGAAACGTGAAATGCACATTGTTATGTACACCGTGATGCACGGTATAACGATTGCTATTGTTTGGTGTATTGGTGATGTATACATTTTGTATTTTAATTTTTTTAAAAAAAAAACAAAAACTATTAGTGCCGAGTTTCAATAAAATCTTACCCATAAACAAATCTCTTACTTCCAAAAAACATTGTTGCATACATTATGCATCAAATAAAAAAGTTAAAAAAAAAAAAAAAAGTATGTGTGATGTTTTCTTTCTCCCAGAAGGTTAAAACTCAATCCCAATGGCCCATATATCGTCTCACAAGACATTTAAGAATATGTAAATCATGATGACTCAATGACTCAACAGACATACTATCAGTGAAAATTTAATTTTACTTTTTAGATTCTTCTCTCAAATAATGCATACTGAGCAGCTAAATCCGTACGAGTTTCCTGGATTTACAATAGATCGTGTAAATGTTTTCCCGCCAATTCAATATTCCCGCTAAATTGTGTATGTATAATGCATATGGCAGGCATCACACCCCCCACAAATGTGAAAACCCCTAAAACAAGCCACCTAACCGCTCCTTCTTCCATTCAGTGGGTTTCCTACTTTCTCTAATGGCGCCTTCTCAGAAATTAACGGATTACGAACGTCGGAGGCTGGAAAACATCAAGCGAAATGAGGAAATGCTCGCCGCCCTCAAAATTCAATCCCGCCTCTCCGATCTCTCCGCCGCCGCCGCCGCCGCCGCCAAACGTCCCAGGTCCTTTCCATCGCCCTATCCCCCCAAACAAAGTCTTATTTGTAGGATTCTGTTCGTATTTAGGGTTTTTAAAAATGCGATGTGAACAGAGGTACTTCTCTAGGCGCAATAGTTGTTTTTTTATATTAGAAATGTAATACGGAGTACTTCGTAGCTTTCTGTGAATATAATAAATATATGTATCAGTTGTCTGTATTAATGTACGTGCTTGTTAAATTGTTTAATATGATTGGGTATTTATTTGTGATTTTACCAAGTTTTGTTTGTTAAATTTTCTCACTGTTTCCATTTTTGCAGAGTTACATTATTGGGATGCATTTCTGTTTGTAATTGTTGTAAATTACTATTTTTTTCCTTATATGTTTCAATTTTTATTGTTGATATTTTACAATGTGTTCACTCCTCCTTGTACTTGCAGAGTGCAGAATAAGTCTTATAAATTGAGTCCAGAGAAGAAACAGAAGTCTGAGGCTCCCATTGTTCTACGGCGTTCTCTAAGGACACAAGGAAAGCCGCCAGATGCTTCTGTAGCTGATGGTCTTAAAGATGATTTTGATGAGTCCATAAAAAAGAAGAAACCAGGGTTACAGTCCTCACCCAAAAAATTGCCTACAGAACCTGTGCCTATTAATATGAAAGATGCATTTAGTGGTGAGAATAATGGCTCCAACCAACAGTTAATTGAAACAATCAAGGGTTTGTCAAGAAAATCCCAATTAGATGAGAATGCTGATCAAGAACCCATATTTTGTGATCTTAAGAAGAAAAGAAGGCCTTCGGGTTCAGTAGATATTGAGTCATTGAGATTGGAACCAGAAAATATAGCACGGGTTGTGCCTGGAAGAATACTAAATGTGAAGTTTTTCCCAACAACAGGAATGAGAATGGTTGCTGTAGGAAACAAATTTGGAAATATAGGTTTCTGGAATGCTGATGCTAAAGAAGAGGATGGAGATGGGATTTATTTGTACCAACCTCATTCAGCTCCAGTATCAGGGATAGTGATTGAATCATTTTCAATGCCAAAGGTTCGATAGGTCTTTATCTTTAAATATTGTTTTATTGTAATTAAGAACTTATGGCTTTGAATACGTAGGCTTATATAGATGCATAGAAATACAAGTAGTGCTTAATAATTGAAAGGTACTTAACATGATAGTTGGTCATCATTGCCAATTTAATTCATGTTCTTCTCCATATTCTGAAGAAATACCATTATTTTAACTTATTATATGTATTAGGATTATGAGTGAAGTACCAGTTGAACATGTCTAGATTTTGTTACTGCATTCTACATATTTTTTATAGATATGTTCATGGATAAAGGTTTTGGTTTGTTAACATAATATGTAGATCCAGTGCTCTGATATTATGGTTGCACTTTGTGTGCAGATGTACACATGCTGTTATGATGGGTTTATCAGGTTGATGGACATTGAAAAGGAGCTATTTGATTCCCTATACTTCAGTGATCATTCTATATATGCTTTGTCCCAGAGACCAGATGATATGAATTCACTGTATTACGCTGAGGGGAATGGGAAACTCGGAATATGGGATTTGAGGGCTGGAAAGTCTTCATCATCATGGAGTTTGCATGAAGATAGAATCAACTCGATAGATTTTAACTTAGAGGACAAATATATTCTGGCTACAAGTTCAACAGATGGAACTGGCTGCATTTGGGATATGAGAAATGCTGGATCTAAGAAACCAAGGTCTTTGAGAACTGTTCACCATAAAAGAGCTGTGCATTCTGCTTACTTTTCAGGATCTGGAAGATTTCTTGCTACAACAAGGTAGTTCATCCTAGATAATCTAATACCCTACTACCAATAGAAATAGTTCTAAGAAAGAACAATTTGTGCTTAACTTCATTGTCTATCAAATATTAAGTGTTTAACTTTCCTGGACATATACTGCAGAGTATGAGGTTTTCCTTGAGTTCGTTGTTGATTTTTTCACACTGCTTGCTTGAATGTATTTAGGCAAAAAGGAGGTCCCCTTGGTGCTTCAGTATACAAATTTGGTCTTTTTTGGTATCTCCTTGTGCCTGGAAGTTTACTATAGGAAATAAAAGCCATAATGCATGACATTTGTTTAAGCCTAGTAAACAATCATAGTCATTTGTGTGGTCTTATGAGATCATCAATAGTCTTGTGTTAGTGTCTAATTGGCTATTTTGTGGACTGGTTGTTAGACTTGACTTTTTTCCTGGCTTGGGCAGTTATGATAACAACATTGGCTTGTTAAGTGGAGCTAATTATGAAGATGTAAGTATGATTCGTCACTACAATCAAACAGGCAGATGGATTTCCTCATTCAGGTATGTTTGTTCTCATTCCTTAATATTTCTAGCAAAATACTGCTTTGACAAGCATAAGTTATACAGATGAGCATTATGTTATTCTTGAAAATTCTGAATCATTGCTTCCCTATTTGGCTAGATTCTAGGCTATATGCTTTAATAAGCTATATGTGGTAGTGGTTAAGCATGTTTCACATGCTGAAGGTTAGATTGTTAAACAGAATTTGATGTACAAATTCTGAACTTACATATCGACTTTATGATAAATTAAATTTGGCATTTTCTTATGTATCTTTGGACAAAATACACCTTGCAAATAATTTATATAGGTCTGACTATACATAAACAGCATAGTATACAGTTCAGTTGCCTGTCCATTATTTGTTTCTTCTGATTTTAATTTTTTTTTTTTGTCGCAAGCAGAGCTATATGGGGTTGGGATGATTCCTATATATTCATTGGCAACATGCAAAGGGGAGTTGATGTGATTTCGACAGACAAACAGAGAATTGTTTCAACATTACAAAGTGAACATATGTCTGCTATTCAAAGCCGCTTTGATGCACATCAGAATGAGGTCGGGATGCTTGCAGGTACTACTGCCGGTGGTCAGGTATATCTATGGACATCGTCTTAAGACCACATGCACCATTATTTGTTAAAATTTGCGCTAACTGGTGCGCCACTGCTTGTACAACTAAAAACCATTTTTGTCTTACTATTGTATCTTATTGTATCATTAGATTGGCTGTTTATTGACTTTCCTCGTGTAAAACTTTATTTGAGACTTGGTATTATAGATGAAGTAAGGTATTGTTTCCATTCCCAGACATCAGCAAAAATTCTTGTGTTAAACAAGCATATCCTCAGGAAAGCAATTTAGATGGCAATCCTAAACAGATGTAATGTTAAAGTGACCTCGTAAACTCAGTGGTTAATGGCATTAGATTAATCTAATCCATCAAGGAATCACACGGAATAAAAGAATGAACCAACTCTCATAATCTTGCAATCCAAATAACTAAAGACTAGTGCTTGGGATGATAAAACAGTTCCCCAAGATAAGCAACCTTAACAATGGAATACCCTAGTTTACAACAAGGAAACATTAACCATGGTATTTGACAAGCAAAACCTAATCAATAAATGATCAAAGACTTAATATTTCAATCCATGTGTAAAACCCACCAATAACCTAGGCAATTGAAACCTGACCAAAGAATGGCATGGTACAAAACCAAAAACTTCCGTTCCCAGACATCAGGAAAAACCCTTCTGTTACACAAGCATATCCTCAAGCACAACACAATGGCCTTTTAGACAACACGAAGAAAACAATTTGGACGGTAAACCTAAACAGATTTAATGTCGGAGACCTCATGAACTCATTGGCTAATGGCATTACATTAATCTAATCTATCAAAGAATCACACTGAATAAAAGAATGAAGCAGTTCTTCATAATCTTGCAATCCCAAATAACTAAAGACCATAACTAGTGTTTGGCATGATAAAATAGTTCCAAGAAAAGCAAGCCTTTGTACAGATACCAATGTTCAAAACTAGAATTCAATTTGGGATAACAATGGACTACCCTAGACAACCAAAACCTAATCAATAAATGATCACAGACTTAATATTCCAATCCATGTGCATACCCAACAAAAACTAGGTAATTGAAACCTAACCAAAGAATTTAGAAATCAAAACCTAAAGTACAATCAAATGAACACGGGCACAACATTCCAATCCATATGTAAACTTGAAAAGAAGACATACTCATGGTGTAGTCTGTAATTCAAAATAAATCACACATCCATAATTAAAATTGAGTTAATCCAAAAAAGTAGATCCATTACTCAAATGAAAATATCATCTGGAAAACATATTAAGTACCAGTATTTCAGAAAACATCAGTAGCACCACTGTCTCAGTTTTCACTAACCTATTACAGATAAATAAAACAAAAACCCAATTTTCTTCTTAAGAAGGTCCATGGAGACTATCTCCAACTTAAAACCCTAGCTTGGTGCGACGCCAGTGCCTGCGCTTAGCATTGTACCTGACAAACAAATGATACCATATTTGGATTTAAGAAAATTCAAACTAAACCTTTGAATCTATGTCAAACTAAGTTAAATTAACAAATACATAAAATTGCGACTTTGGATTTGATGATATACCTGATGGTGTTGTCGGTCCTCATGCGAATCCAGTAAGGAATAGGCCTGTTCTGTCTCTGCTTCTTCGCCAGCTTCTTCTTGATCATGAAGGTCTTGTGCGACGGCTGATATTAAAAAAAAAAAACATTTAGATTTAACCAAAAGAATACGCCAAAAATATACATATATATTGGTATACAGAGAGAAAAGTAGACGATAGAAGGAAGTGAGAATCACCATTTTCAAAGAAGCAGGAGCTTGGCGAGGCAGAGTTCTGAGGGAGATAACGACTTCTGTTTTCTGAAAACCCTAGGCTGTGGAGTTTATGTAAGTGTAAATCAATGGGCTAGTTACGGTATGGGCCGGACCAATAACGAGCTCTTTGTGTCCAGGGTCTGATAAATAGGAAAATTGTGGGCAAATGTTATTATGGACCATGATTCATGTAGTGGCAAATTATGCCCAGGATCCGTGTCCACAATGAATTGTAGACACGGGCGCAAAACGACGTCGTTTTAAAAAAAAAAAAAAACGCATTATTTAGTTATAAAAAAAAATCGCGCGTGTTTTGCCGTTAGCGGCGTTTTTTTTTTTTTTTTTTTTTTTTTTTTGGATTATGAATGTACAGTTATGTCGTTATGAATGTACAATTATGCCGTTATGAATGTACAGTTATGCAATTATGAAATTATGAACACAGAGCTCTAACATTATGAACCTACAATTATGAACATATAGTGATAAAATTATGAACATAGAGCTCTAAAATTGTGAACATAGAGCTTCGAAAATTATGAATGTACAATTATGGAGTTATGAATGTACAGTTATGGAGTTATGAATGTACAGTTATAGAGTTATGAACGTACAGTTATGGAGTTATGAATGTACAATTATTAACATATAGTAATAAAATTATGAACATATACTACTATAACGAAGCGGTCTGAAATTAAAAAAAAAAAAAAAAAAAAAAAAAAAAAAAAAAAAAAAGATAACAGTGCCTAACGGCACTGTTACCCGTGTCCAGCATGCATGCTAGACACGGGTCCAATGCATAACGATTGTCATGTAGTAGCGTGGATTATAAAGTAAAACAATATCGTTTGATTTTAATTTTAAAAAACCAAAGTCATTACTGTTTTCGTAGTTCGCTACCATTGTAAGAGCTTTTTTTTTTTTTTTTTTTTTTTTTAATTTCATTTTTCAAACACATTAGTTTCATTATATAACGCTGAAGTGTTATTTTAATTATGCTTCACGTCTTTGCTATCCAATTTCACGCAATAGGTTTATTATAGATTTTTTTGAGTACTATTGATTCTGTTACAATGCAGTATTTGTTCATAACTACTTTTTCAATCTACTGAAGCACAAAGAGTCAATAGTACTCGAACCCACAACCTCACATATGGGAGAGCAACTTGGTGCCACTAGATCACAAGATCTTTGGCACTAAAGTATCATTTTAATTCCACTACATGTTCATTTGACAATATACATATGGGTTAATTCCACCAAAGATCCATTGTCTTTGGTGGCAATTCCAAATTTAGTCCCAGACTATCATTTTTGCCATTTAATATCCTAGACTATTTCTTTTTGGACACTTTTAGTCCTTCTCATGATTTTTTTATAAAAAATAAATAAATTAAATTTGAGTTAATCTAACCACATTGATGATAACTTAGAAATCTCTTTCTATTAGGAAATCAATTTTATCCTGTGACCAACTAAGCTACTCATTCGAACAAATATAGAGACAATGCGCATTCGGGGAATTGAACCCCGGTCTGTACCGTGGGAGGGTACTATGATACCACTACACTAAATGCGCTTCTTTTTTTTTTGCAAGATAAACTTTGTAAGCTGAATTGTTGTGCCAATCACAATTTTTATCATATTAAATTTTGCTATACTGAAAAACTTACACTTAAGGTTAAAGTACTTTTTACAGTTTTACTGAGGAACTTCAAAGTTGATATCAAACAACCAAAATATTTTTTTATCAAAAAAAATTAATTTTTAAGCTACTCATGTGAACAAATAGGATAGAGACAATGCGCTTCTTTTTTTGCAAGATAAACTTTGTAAGCTATTTTGACAATGCGCTATTTCTTTGTAAACTTAGAAATCACTTTCTATTGAGGAAATCAATCTTACCCTGTGACCAACTAAGCTACTCATGTGAACGAATAGGATAGAGACAATGCGCATTCGGGGAATTGAACCCCGGTCAATACCGTGGGAGGGTACTATGTTACCACTACACTAAATGCGCTTCTTTTTTTTGTAAGATAAACTTTGTAAGCTGAATGGTTGTGCCAATCATAATTTTGAGTTATGCCAATCATAATTTTGAGTTAATTTAACCAAACTTACCACGTTGATGAGAACTTTTTTTGTAAGATAAACTTTGTAAGCTGAATGGTTGTGCCAATCATAATTTTGAGTTATGCCAATCATAATTTTGAGTTAATTTAACCAAACTTACTTACCACGTTGATGAGAACTTACAAATCACTTTCTAAATCAATCTTACCCTGTGACCAACTAAGCTACTCATGTGAACAAATAGGATAAAAACAATGCGCATTCGGGGAATTGAACCCCAATCAGTACCGTGGGAGGGTACTATGTTACCACTACACTAAATGCGCTTCTTTTTTTGCAAGATAAACTTTGTAAGTTGAATGGTTGTGTCAATCACAATTTTTATCAAATTAAATTTTGCTATACTGAAAAACTTACACTTAAGGTTAAAGTACTTTTTACAGTTTTACCGAGGAACTTCAAACTTGATATCAAACAACCGAAATATTTTTTTATCAAAAAAAAATGAAATTTGAGTTAATCTAACCAAACTTACAAATCACTTTCTATTGAGGAAATCAATCTTACCCTGTGACCAACTAAACTACTCATGCGAATAAATAGGATAAAGACAATGCGAATTCGGGGAGTTAAACCCCGGTCAATACCTTGGGAGGGTACTATGATACCACTACACTAAATGCGCTTCTTTTTTTGAAAGATAAACTTTGTAAGCTGAATGGTTGTGCCAATCACAATTTTTTATGAAATTAAATTTTGCTATACTGAAAAACTTACACTTATGGCCTGTTTGGTTCACGGAATAGGCCAGGAATGGCATAACATTCCCAGTAATAAGCCTATTCCTTTGTTTGGTAACCATTTCTATTACCCGGAATAATATTTCTGGTAATAGCTATTACTAGGGTCCTCCTGGTATTAGCCTATTACTGAACGATCATGAATATATTTTAGAATCTATTTTCTTTTTTACCCCTTTCTTTAACCTATTTTTTTATCCTATATATAAATTTATCCTATTTCACCACCGTCGTCGTCGCCACCACCACCATCACCGCCGTCGCCGCCACCACCACCACCATCGCCGTCGCCGTCACCACCACCACCACCATCGCCACAACCGTCGCCGCCCCCACCACCACCACTGCCACCGCCACCACCACCACCACCACCACCATCACCACCACCGCTACCACCATCGTCGCCGTCACCACCACCACCACCACCCAGCAGTACCACCGCCACAACCGTCGCCGCCCCCACCACCACTGCCACAACCGTCACCGTCACCACCACCACTACCACTACCACCCCAGCACCACCACCGCCACCACCACCATAGCCACCACCACCACCACCACCACCATCGCCACCATCACATATTTGTATAAGGGTATTTATGTCTTTTAAAACAAATTTCATTTCTATTTCTTAAATCAACCAAACACTGTAATATAATTCCTAAAGTCTATTCCTTCCGTGAATCAAACATAAGAATACAATTCCTATTTTATTCCTTGTCTATTCCATTCCTTATGGAATAGCATTCTTATTACCTCAAAATTCATTCCGTGAACCAAACGTGATGTTAAGGTTAAAGTACTTTTTTACAATTTTACTAAGGAACTTCAAACTTGATATCAAACAATCGAAATATTTTTTTATCAAAAAAAAATTAAATTTGTGTTAATCTAACAAAACTTACTACCTTGATACTAACTTACAAATCACTTTCTATTGAGGAAATCAATCTTACCATGTGACCAACTAAGCTACTCATGCGAACAAATAGGATAGAGACAATGCGCATTCGGGAAATTAAACCCCGATCAGTACCGTGGGAGGGTACTATGATACCATTACACCAAATGCGCTTCTTTTCTTGAAAAATAAACTTTATAAGCTGAATGTTTGTGACATTCCCAATTTTTATCAAATTAAATTTTGCTATACTTAAAAACTGAAACTTAAGGTTAAAATACTTTTTACAATTTTAATAAGGAACTTCAAACTTGATATCAAACAACCGAAATATTATTTTATTAAAACAATTAAATTGAAGTTAATCTAACCAAATTTACCTCCTTGATAATAACTTACAAATCTCTGTCTATTAGGAAATCAATTTTACCATGTGTCCAACTAAGCGCTACTCATGCGAATAGATATGAGGGGAATTAACCCCGGTCAGTACCGTGGGAGGGTACTATGATACCATCTCTCTGAATATATATTTTGAACAATATATATTAGGAATAAGGTTCAAATTGGCCACTGAACGTAACCTGAAAATGCAATTAGGCCACTGAACGAAAAAAAAAGTGCAATTCGGCCACTGAACACTCTAAAAACATGCAATTAGGCCACTAAATACTCCAAATGTATGCAATTTCACCGGATAGCAGGTTACCATCAATTTTAACAGGTGACCTGCTTACGTGGCAGCTGAGTTGGCATTTTTAATAATTTTTAAATAATTTTTTTTTGGGTACATAATTTTTAAATAATTTTAAGTGAAAGCATTTCCTACAAAGTCATCAAATTAATCTGCTTAGATTATATATTTTATTAAGGTTTTTAATTCTGAGCTACATAGCCTGTACCTGGTTCTGCTGAAGCATATCTTAATCGAAGATTGTTATGTCATGCACGGTTCAGTCCTAAATAGGTATTAGGAAGGGTTGTAGTGGTAAAGGCTGAGAGTCATTTGTACTTACCTTTGTATAACTCCTTGGTGAACATCTATAGTGTATTGGGCAGACGTGGGTTGCCCCGCAGACGTAGGAGAAGCGCTCCGAACTGCGTAACAATTCTATTGTGTTCTTACTTTATTTTATGCTTTCAGTATCAGTTATTTACATTTGATTAACTAATCCAATTAATGAATGGGATTGTCGCATAATATAAAATTAAGTAGAATTCTAAGTTATATCTTGCATTCAAGACTCACGGTGTAATTTCAGATCTTGCTACCCAAGTCTGACTCTATTGCGACTCTTCTATCCATAGACAATATCTCTATTAATTTGAACTGCATATCAAGGTTCAGATCTTCTTCGGTGCTCAGGATGAAGCAAACATACTCCATTATCAGATAAATTGTTTCACCTTATGAAAAAAGAACTCACCAAATAAACGAGAGAAAAACTCGTTAAAGACATGAGAGGAAATAACTCACAAATGAAACGAGAGGGAATAACTTTAACAAAACAACAAATGAAAATCAAATATAAATCAGCCAAAATAAATCCTAAACACCAAACCACTCACTAATATGTGTGTGTGTGTGTGTATTGATTGAACTGCTGAAAAAATGTAAAGAAGCTTGGATCTGGGGTTGGAGATGGTGAGGGACGGTGGTGAAGGAGGAAGAAACGTTGGTGAGGGGCCGGAGGAGATGGTGGCGGTGGAAGAGAGGCGGGAAGAGGTACCGCCAGCGGAGGAGAGGCCGAATGATAGGCGATTGAGATTCGGTCGGAGTTTGGGAAGAAACGAGAGGAGGCCGGCGCCGCCTCCGCAAAACGAGCGGAGGCAGTGGCCGATCAATGAAGGACGAGGGAAAACCCTTGCAGAGAGAATATTAGGTTATAATAGAAACAATTAATACATCATGTCATGAATAAATAAGTGTAAAGTAAAAAATATGTTTTATTTGCATAACCAAGCATAATATATAAGTTATTATATATATTAGATCATATCAGGATGAGGTGATTCCGAAGAAAGGGCAGCTAACCGCTTTCCCTCACACTTATGGCCCTTATAGCCCGAACACCATCATAATGGACTCGTACTTCGATTGTAAGAGGCACATATCAAGAACTCTCCAACCACTGCTCAAAATAGCTCCCAAAGTTGCAAGCACATCTTACTACTTCGTTTTGTTCCCGGTAAATCCATTGTATAGAGACCATCTAGCTTTTATTAAGTCATATGCTCAGCTCCTCAATAAACTCTGTCAGTGGCCTTCTAAAAACAGTTTTTTCATTAATCAAATTAATTACGTTCTTGGCGTCAGATTGAATTTTGATCGCACGGATTCATTTATTCCAAGTCCATTGCAGTCAAAATATAAAAGAGAAAATAAAAGTATAAATAATATCCAAATATACAAAAAAAAAGAAAAAAATAAACACAATGCATGTATAATTTATCATTACCACCAATTACACCAACACGATTTTTAGTGTGACTATGTATGTCCCTACACCAACACATTATTTTGAATGTAGAAATCTCAAGTACTAGTGTAAAACTTTTTGAAAGAAAATTTCTTTTGATCTTTTTTAACAAAATAATATGAAGCCTCTTCTTCAGTTTTCCGCATCTCAAAAGCGCGGTCTATATGAGCACATAGTGCACAGAATCACAGATCCAACGTATACTGTTCTATTTCTGCCATAATTCAAAACCCTCCCCAGAAACCCAATTAACAAGAATTCGAAACACAATGCCTCCTCGCGCTTCCAAGAGAAAAGCTAATCCCACCAAATCTGCCCCTGCCAAATCTCCAAAAGTTGATTCTGTTCGCTCCGGTAATCTCCCCTTCTCCGTGCACAGATAGGGTCTTGGTTTGAATTGTCGGTCCGTTTTAATTTCATTTTGTTGTTATAATTATGATCATTCTTGAATGCCCGCGGAGAATTATAATAGCCCGTTCAGAAAGATTGAGCTTTATTAGGTTTGGATGAGATTGGTTTATGTGGGAAGATTTTGGATGAAATTTCTGGGGCAAAACGATTTGCCTTTCTCTTTTACTCATAATAATGGCCTCAGATTCTCGAAGGAAGGGAAATTTTGGTTCTTTTGATTCTGAAAGGTGGAAAGTTTAGATAATTACTTTCAGAATTAGATTCTGTTAGTTTTCGTAATTATTTGGAAACATATATTTAAATCCCAGCTGTTATTCATATTCTATACAGATGTTTCTTGGTGATAGGTCCTTGGATTCTGGTGGGGATCTTGGTTGACATTTAATGTGAAAATTGTTTTGTTGTTTATTACTAAGGCAAAAGATTGAGGAATGAAATTCACATGTTTCTATTTCCCCATCAGCACTATTGCAAGGAAGCTCCTTGCTTTTCTGATTTCACTGTCAATAGTGATCATCTTGGCAGGATATAAAAACTCTATCTACGGCTTCTTTTGTTACCCAAGCGGACATTCAATGCATATTGATGATACAAATACTACCCGGCCAATCGTTCCTTTTCCTTGGATGTATAATCCAATCTCCAGATTATGAAAATATATGTAGTCAAGTTAGCTCCTAAAAACCTGTTGTAGTTGAAATATGATGTAGATTGTAAAATCTTCTTTAAAGGCATATTACCTTTTGGTAGTTACTGTCTTACTTACTTCATCTCCCAATGTAGTTTAGCCTCAAGCAAAGGGAAAGCTGCATCAAAAGTGACGGAGTCCATAGATAACCTTTTCAATACATATGCTAACAAATCGTTGGGTTCAATTGAGTAAGTACATTTTTTTTTTTTCCCAATTCATTGTGTATCGTTTTACTGTTGTATCTAATTTATTAGCTATTGATGGAGTTGATTGTTTCTTTACAAGTTAATCTTCTGGCATTCCATCTAGTCATATTCTCACAATCTCTCACTAGTCAATAGAATTAATATGGAAAATGATGGTCTCCAATATTATATAGCATGCTTCATGTTTTTGGTAACTGTCAAACAATTTAATGTTTTGGAGATTTCTATGCTTCCATTGACTAATTCAGCAAGTGCTGCTTTATTTTCTAGACTAGATGATTACTGAATGAGTTCTCTTGCTGCTAAAGCAAAATATTTTCAAGTTCTGCACTTCTCTCTCTCTCTCTCTCTCTCTCTCTCTCTCTCACACACACACACACACACACTTTCTTTGAAATACTATGAAATTTCATTACAACTATTACGTATTTACATAGCCACATTAGTGTATAAAGAATCTCCATTAACTTGAGGAACTAACCATTAGCAACTATTGCAATAATCCACATAAGGCTACACAGAAATTTAGGACTTCTATATGATTTGGGTTTATACCTAAACAAAGAGTAAGCATTGTTATCTTATGGTGGTGTCAAAGATAAACTACTTCAGCAATTTATTTGATTAATCATGCAAAGAATAAACTTTTTGATAAACTATGGTTTTTTTTTTTTTTTTGGGTGTGGAAATTTAGACCTAGTCTAGGCATATATAATTTAGTTTTTATTCACCAAAGGTAGTGTCATGGATGTGTTTTCATGAACCTTTATTGGAATCAATCCTTGTTTCTCTTTGCACAGTCCAGATGGAGTTGAGGCATTGTGCTCGGATCTAGGCGTAGATCATACTGATGTCAGGGTGTTGATGCTTGCTTGGTAAGTCAGTTGTTGACATTATGTGTGTGTGAATGTAATTTATTTGCGCTAGATTTCCATTGGATGTAACTGACCTTTGACAGTTCTCAGGAAAATGAAAGCGAAAAGACAGGGATATTTCTCTCAGGTAAAACACTTAGCTCGTTCTTATATGACTAGTGTTGCATACCCTTAAACTGTTTTATTTTATTTTTCATTTAATATAAAAAACTTTAAATTGTCAGGATGAGTGGCAATTAGGGTTGAAAGCTCTTCAGGCTGATACCATTACTAAATTGAAGAAAGCCCTCCCAAAATTGGAGGCAGAGGTACCTTGTGAGCTGAGTTTTCTGTGTACTAATGGCATGGTTAATACATTGTGTGATTGAATGTGTACCCTTTTGGATAATAGGTCATGATGCCTGTGAATTTTGAGGATTTTTATGCTTTTGCATTTCGCTACTGCCTAACAGGTACGCCAGGAAGAATTTCAAATTCTGTGCAGCTTTTACTCAACTTTAATTTTTATAGTCCTTTCTCTAGATTATAAACTGCATGCCTTCCTTTTTCAGAGGATAAACAAAAATGCTTAGACATTGATAGCATCTGTATACTGGTGGATCTTGTTCTGGGGTCACAGTTCCGAGCTCAGGTTGACTCATTCGTAGAATATCTTAAGGTTGTATCCCTTATATCTTTATCTTTCTTCTGAAGCTATTTGGATGCTGAATTTAGATTGGTTTGTATCGGAACTCCCAGGACTGTTTTGTTTTGCCTAAACTGGAGAATTTGATTGGAGTCATGGTTATGATTATAGATTTGTTTTTATTTTATTTTATTTTATTTATTTTGAATTGTCAAATCATGAGTCTGAGTATAATAATGATTTTTTTTTTTTTTTTCCAGAGTCAAAGTGATTATAAAGTACTCAATATGGATCAGTGGACAAACTTTCTTCGATTTTGCCAAGAGGTACTTCTCATTGTTGCTACTTCCTTTTAGTGTGTTTTATTAGAGCTAAATCTAGTTTTGGTTCCTTGACTATTGCATTTAAGAGTAGAAGTGGCACATTTTCAATAGTTGAGGACCAAAAATGGTTGATTTTGAACTCAAGGACTAAAAGTGGGAAAACGCAATAGTCAGGGGGGACTAAAACTGGAATTAACTTGTTTTGTTATTAATTTATTATCTTCGCAAGACCAAACAATAATATTTCCACTTCATCTCATAATTCATGCCCGACCGTATCATATTGATTGTATCTTATGACCGTATCATCTCATAATGTGTATGAGGATGGCTTCAAGTTTTTGACGACACCTATCTTCATTATGAATCTTTTTTTTTTTTTTTTTTTTTTTTTTTTTTTTCTTTTTCTTTTAATTTGCAATTTATATACTGCCTACATGATGTTTATGGCAGTGGTTACGTTCACTTTATTTTGTAAAAGTGTCAAATAGGTCAACTTATAACTTTTGTTCAATTGGGTCACTAAATTTAAAACGTGTGCAATTGAATCATTAAACAAGCAAAATATTAGTAATTATGATATTTTCTTGATTTCTTCCGGTGCAATTTGAGTTGAAAAGATTTCAATCTTTCCTCCAACTAGCGTGGCTGAGGAAAAGCCAATTCTCTTTTTGAGGGGCTTGGGGGTTGAACCTTATACATTTTAATTTCTAACCTAAAGTCAAAGGCTGATAGCACTTGATCACAAGGCGTTGGGTAGGAAAAGGCAATTCTTAGTACATACCATGTAAGCAATGTCATTGGATTATGTTAAAATCTACGGTTGGGATAAGGTCACTTAACTGGGCTATATAATGCACATCAGCTAAACCACACTAAAAGTCTAAATCCAATCAATTAACTAATCTAACCCATGACCTTATAAACTCATATGTTCTCGCTTATTTTTTCAATGTGGGACTCACCAATACCACGGGTAGACAACCGGGTAAACACAAAGGGGATTGAACGTCTAAACATGCTCTGATACTATCTTATAATCTAAGATTGGGCCACGATCACTCAATTGGCTATAATGCAATGGGACAAACCACACTAAAAGACTGAATCTAATCAATTAGTTTGTTTAACCCATGGCCATATGTTCTCTTATTTTTTAAATGTGGGACTCTTAACAGATTCTACTGCAAGAAATTGGAAAAATATCCCAATTGCACATATTTTTCTTGTTTGATGGTTTAATTGCATATGTTTTAAGTTCAGTACCCCAATTGCACACGAGATAAGTTCAGTAACTTATTTGACACTTTATCCTTTTATTTTTATAAACTTTAGTTACTTTTCCTTTTTGGGAGGGTAAAGGGTGGCCTCTGGTAAACTGGGTTTGTTCTTCTACAGGCTGCTTATGTCTTTTTGGTGGATGTATTTTTATTTGCAGATAAGCTTCCCAGACCTCCAAGATTACGATACAAACCAAGCATGGCCCGTAATTCTTGACAATTTTGTAGACTGGATGAAAGAAAAGCGAAGCTAACTGCCAGCTTGAAACCATCCCTCCTTAATGCTAATTTCACAAGGTAGCCATTGTACCAAGTTTTACAAGAAGTGAAGTTTCTTGCAACCATTTAATTATGAGACAAAGACGTTTGTGTTTGCATGCAGGGCTTCTCCGAACTCCATGACGGAGCCAAAGTACTCGTGAATCATTGCGCTACTGAGAATATGAAGCTGGTCTGCCAGGATACAAAATTCAATCTCAGATTTTACTTACATTCCTGCTAAATTACTCATACAAACTATTTTGAGTCATGCAAAAAAAAAAAAAAAAGGAAAAAAAAAAACAGAAGCATTGTATGGAATGATGAATTTTTGCTAGCTCTATTTAAGTTGCATGGATTCATTTTTAGCCACATTTCTCAATCCCTGAATCCTTATATATTTATATGCTTGAAACTCATGTCATGAAGCAAATGCAGATTGAATGACAAAATCATCCCTCTTGAATTCTTTGTTGATGTTTGTCTCTAAAGATTATGCTTTCTGTTTTTATGTTATTTTGCTCTATAGTACGACTGTACGAGTAGTTAGTAGTGTTTCACTATTTCTGCATTTCTAGAACCATAACATAGAAAACCTTGTTGGCCCTTGAGAAAATTGAGGGTGTGTTTGGTTCATGAGTTTATACAGGAATAGAGAATCTGATGCATTTATGGGTAAATAGTACTATAGAAGGAAGCATAAGATCGTCGGTTACCAAGATTGAGATTTCTTCATTTTTTTATTTTCAGTAAATAAGATATTTAGGATCCATTTTATTCCTAGCACAATATTATTATTTCTTATTTTAGCTCTTTTGTAAACGAGTAGTAGCATGCTGCAATGAGAGGTAAGTTAGAATTTGAATAAAATCAAAAGAAGGAAGAAAGTTTTTTGTTTGTTTGTTTGTTTTGTTTTGTTTTTGTTTTTTTTTTTTAATGTTATTGATTCTATTACAATGTAGTATCTGTTCATACATACTTTCTCAATTTATTGAAGTACAAAAAGTCAATATTCCCACTCCAACTCTCTCTTAAGGCTCCGTTTTTCCTTATTCACATTGGGAAGAATATAACTTAATCGTTCAAATTTTATCTTTCATGGGCCCGTAACAAGGAGTATAACTCGTGATCATATCAATTTGGTTCCTGTTGTCGGCGTTATGGGCAATAATATCACGAATAATCCTGGTTTCAAAGCACTGCAGAAATCTGTTCACTCCCTAGAGGCTTATGCTGACAAGATTGAGAACATACATATCTTCCACTGTGTCTTCCCTTTTTGCAACACAACACCAGCAGGTTTGCTCAGCAAGCAGCATATATTAAATTGACCTCCTAAGTCAACCGAATAGTTCAATTGGATCCCTTAATTAAAAAAAAAGCTCAATTCAAATCCCCTAAATCGTTAAATTATTCAATTTAATCCAAATTTACTTGTTTAGCAGGTTAAATTCATTGTAGGTTTGACATGTGTTTTTTTTTAATTTTTTTAAGAAGACATGTTATTTATTTAAGAAATAAAAATTAAAAACATTAAAAAAAGAGAAATATATCCACGACCGTCTAAAAAAAATTGGAATGTTTGAATTTTTTTAAATGGACATGGTTGTCTGTTACGGAGATAGCCATTAGCTCTTCTCGTCGGACAGTTGGTGGTTGTATTCCTCTTTATTATTATTATTATTATTATTATTATTATTATTATTATTATTATTATTATTATTATTATTATTATTTCTTAAATAAATAACAAGTTTTTTTTAAAAAAAAAAAATTAAAAAAAGACACGTGTCAAACTTACAATGAGTTAACTTGCTAAACAAGTCAATTTGAATATTTTTTTTTTAATTTTTTTGAAGGTTAACCAGTGTGGTTGTATTTATAAATAAACTGAAATAGAGTCAAGTGGAACTTCGTCCCAATACATAGCTGTAGTAAACTGAGAAGCAGTAGAAGCTAACGTATGTGCTAAGTAATTCTGCGATCTAGGAACAAAATTAACTAAACAGGAAGTCGAACAAAATTAACTGAATAGGAAGTCAATTTGAATTTAATTAAACAATTTTACCGATTTAAGGAATTTGAATAAACTTTTTTTTTTTTTTTTTTTTTTTTTTTTTTTTTTTTTTACTTAGATGGCCTAATTACACTGTCCGATTGACTTAGGAGACAATTTGACATTTTTTCATATATATATATATATATATATATATATATATATATATATATATATGTGTGTGTGTGTGTGTGTGTGTGTGTGTGTGTGTGTGTGTGTGTGTATGTATGTATGTATGTATGTATGGGAAGGGATCAGGTGCGGGTGGTGCTTCCCGTGCAGTTGTGTGGGTGGACTCACACATTAAGTATTACACTGGCGCACTTTAAGTGTACAATAGACGCACATTAAACACACAAACTCACGCACGTTAAGCACAAAATTCACGCATCTTAAGCTCAACCCTTACGCACCTTAAGCACAAAACGCACGCACATTAAGTACAAAAACACACGCACCTTAAGTTTTAACAACTCACATTAAGTAAACACTCACGCACATTAAGTACAAAACTCATGCACCTTAAGCACAATACTCATGCACCTTAAGCACAAAACTTACACACATTAAGCACAAAACTCATGCACTTTAAAGTTTCAACAACAACTCACATTAAGTACACACTCACGCACATTAAGTACACAACTCACGCACCTTAGACACAAGACTCACGCATTTAAGTACAAAACTCACGCATATTAAGCACTACACACTCATGCACATTAAACACAACCCTCATGCATCTTAAGCACAAGACTCACGCACATTCAGTATAAAATTTAGGCACATTAATCACCGGTACAACCGCACGGGGAGCATATATATATACTTTATGTTTCACAATTTCTGCATTTCTAGAACGGTAACATAGAAAACCCCGTTGACCATTGAGAAACTGGCCAATACAAGAAGAAGCACTGGGCAGGTAAAAGTCAAAATTGAAGTCTTCGATCTCCATTATATTGTTTTAACACGAAAACATTCTTGCATTGTACATATCAATAAACTTTACGTTGTAGCATCTTTCGACGTAATCGGAGAATACGTAGTGCCACTAAATCCAATTACTACACTACACTACAGCGTTCATTCATTTATGCATCATATATATGCTATAAACGGGAGATTTTATATACATCTTTGCATCTAATCTGATCTGCAAGGCAATAAACAACAATGGTGGACCCAAAACTATATTTATCAATATTTCTGCCCTTCTTTCTTGTTTCATCTGCAGAATTTTCAGTCTCTTCTGCATTAATACCCACTTTGTCACCGGCGCCGGCGCCGGAACCATTACCGTTTGGCGGGATCAAAGGGGCCTACTGGCCGTCGTGGCTAGCTGGAACGGTCGCACCGGCCGCTATCCCCACTGAATATTTCACTCACGTTTTCTATGCCTTCGCTATCCCTGATCCCACATCGTTCCAGCTGCTAATCACGCCGGCCGACGGGCAGTTGATGCAGGACTTCACCTCCTCTCTGCATTCTCAACGCCCTCCGGCGAAGGCGGTTTTGTCCATAGCCGGAGCCGCCACTCTCGACATCGTGGCCAACTCTAAAGACACTCGCGCGTCCTTCATAAAATCAACCATTGATGTCGCCCGGAAGTTCGACTTCGACGGCCTCGATCTCGACTGGGAATACCCGAACACCACCGAAGCCATGGCCAACCTCTCTCTGCTCTTCCAAGAATGGCGGCTCGCCGTCGACCAAGACTCGTTTTCCAGTGGAAAACCACGGCTCCAACTATCTGCGGCCGTCTATTTCGCTCCCACTCTTCTCTTCCCGGCGTCCCTTAGCTACCCGGCCCACGCCATGAGGACATATCTGGATTTTCTGAACCCAATGTGCTATGACTACCGTGGCGCCTGGAATACTTCCGTCACAGGTAGGAATGTCAGGTTGGGCTAGTCCTATCGAGCTGTCAGACTTATCTGTTCGAGCTAATCAATTACTTTATTATTTTATTTTTGGGTTTGTGTTGATCTTACCTCTATCAAAATGGGCCTGCTGGCGTAACCTGCCAAAGCCCGTCCTGCTTGCCCGCCCACCCCGTCAAGCCCGCGGGTTAGGCGGGGGCGGGTTAAAAAGTCCCCTATAATATGGGCTCTGATTTTAAGAGCTCGCCTTGCCTTTTTGGTGGGGCGGGACGGGCTAGCTCGACAAGTTATGGCCGTTTTGATGGCTCTAATCGTATCCCTATGTTTCGAATTGTCAGACTTATTGGTTGGGTTAGCATGTTCAGTTTCAGACTAGTTATATTAGGTTCAGTTCAGACTAATCAATTATTTTATTTTCTGATTCGACTTGGCTCTAACCCTAAATCTCGACGGGCGGATTGCACCATCTGAACTAAAATTGAAAACTGTGACAGGGGCGCAAGCATTGCTGTACGATAGGACTAGTAACATCAGCACGAGCTATGGGATTTGGTCGTGGAAACAAACGGGCTTTGATTCAAGGAAGATTGTGATGGGGATGCCGTTGTATGGGAGGACATGGGAGTTGAAGGATCCGAAGGAGCATGGGATTGGAGATGCCGCAGTGGGGGTTGGGCCTGGGAATAACGGCGACGGCATCTTGAGTTACAGTGATATAGTTGGGTTCAATCTGGGGAATAACGCCACTGTGGTGTATGATAATGCCACAGTGTCTACATATTCATATGCAGGAACAAATTGGATTGGGTACGATGATGTTACATCAATCACCACCAAGATTCGGTTTGCTAAGGCTCAAGGTCTTGGTGGCTACTTTTTCTGGGCACTCGGCTATGACAACCAATGGACTCTATCTAAAGCAGGTAAATTATATTCCCTCTCTACTTTAATTTTACACCAACTAATTTTTAAAATTTTCAATCATTTATGTTCCATTCAAAGGTGTCAACTAACATGTCGTGTGATGACACCCCGATTACCATTTTAAATGGATGGATTGACAAAAAAAAAAAAAAAAAAAAAAAACGCGCCTAGGGGCGTGCCCCAACAAGCTAAGTTGTGCTGAAGCGGGTGTTGCACAACTTTTTGTCCATACGGGCCCCACATTTTCATACCAGAAACCCCTCCTCCTGCAAACATCCCATTTCTTCTCTCCTCCACATCATCCTTGTTTTCTAAAAAAAAAAAACACCCTAAAATCTACTATTGGGATAGCCTAATTGAAATTTCTATAATTGAAGTGAATTGCTTTAATCCTAGTTCAACCAAATTAATTATGTTTCTGTAATTGAGTGGCATGCATGTTTTTAATTATATCATAAAGCTTAAATGTGTTGAATAATGATGGATTCATTTTAATTTTGTGCATATAACTAACATACATTAATTTGCAGCTTCCATGGCGTGGGACGAGACAAATTGAAATGGATATGATGCAGCGCATGCAGGTTGATGAGGGTGAATTGGTGCTCATGTTCAATCTACATATATATACCATCCAATTTTTTGCTTCTTTAATTTGGAAATTCAAACTTCATTCTTAACCATATATCATTATTAATTAATCCAATTATACATTACCTTCATGTGTTCCGCTACCAATGCAACCTACCTTTTCTTTCTAATTAAATTGTGTATGATATATTTGAAAGCCTTTAGCAATTAGCATTTGGATGGATTAAAGATTGTATAATTTTTTTAAATTATTTATTTAATATATTTTTTAATCTCTACTTCATATTTACTATTATTGATGAATTGGCCGGGGTGACCTATTTTTGCATATATATTTTCATATACATCGCGTATTCATTGAGAACAATAGAAGTAAGAGTTTATCAACAATAGAAGTCTAAAGCATCAAAACCTTGTGAACAACTAACATGACTTCTTAGTAGCAAGCTAGGTTCTCAATATACAATAAGAGTTTTGACGAACATTCTCTACTTATTCCTTACTACTTTTGGAGTGTTGCACATTATCTAAGGAGGATACATGTCTTCTTAGGAAAGGTTCTTGAAATACTACAAATTAAAAGCTGAATTTTTAGGACTATTTGCAAGCAACTATTGGACGCAATCGACACATGTCAAATCCTAGCACAATTTTTTAATGGCAAGTGGATGAGTTTGAATTTGAATTTGTTTTCTTTCAACGGACAGAAGAAATATTCGTATTTGTAAGATCAAGTATTCAAAAGCTCAATCGCCATTCAAACAAGTTCAAAGATACTAGAAGCGGCGCATCAATGAATGTTTGTATCTCTATCGCGTGGTAAATAGAGGAAGAGTAACCGGGATTGCCTATGAAAACCAGTGATCAATGCTTGCTTTGTGATCAAAGCACTTGATCGTTCATTGTAATTGTACGAGAAAAGTGGCTATAGTAAATTCCTCTTGGACGATAGGAGAATAGTGGAGTAGAAGAATTACATCACTTCAAACCACTATAAAATTATCTTGTCCGATTTATTTTTTCAGCACTTTAATTTATATCTTAGTATCTCTCTTATACTTGTATATTTAACAAAACTTCTTCGAAACACATAATTTTTGCTGCATAATCTCTCAGACTTGATTATCAAGTTAAGAGGTTGACATTGCCTTTTTGGTTGTGTTGAAAACTTAACTTACTTAATTAAGTACAAGCTCTGATTATTTAATTATTACTTTGAAAAAGTTTAAAATGTCTATTCACCCATGTAGACTTTTTACCAAGCTTAACTAGGGTCAACAATATGCTCATCCATGTGAACGGGATTAGTGATTAGAGATGGATTTTGATAAAAAGTGGTACAATGGTGATGTGGAAGAGATTGGTGATTGTTAGAGATTGAGTGCGTTTTAAATGTGGACTTTGATATGGTTTGAATTTGTAAATTAATGTTGATGGGATATGATTTGCGAATTTGTGTATGGTTTATATATAATTGGGTTAATTAACAGTTTATTGGAATTAATGTTATATTTATTGTTGATTAATTCATTTAATTAGATTTGATGATTTGATAATTTGTATACCATTATTTTTAGACTCAGACTCATATATTTGAAGCAAAGTATATCTCTTATTTTTGTAAAAAAAATTTCATTTCTTGTTTAGATTAAAAAACAAAAAAGCTTCCACTATTAAAAAACTTTGGACTTTTATTCATAAAGCTACATACAAAATCACAATTGCAATCATTACTGTGACATTGAATTTGAAGAACAATAGAACAATATATATGTGATGGAAAAAAAAAAAAAACACACACACACACAGACAAGAAATCCACTTTATTCATGAAGGGGAAGCAAGCATAATTCCATCATCTTTGGTAGTAACCCCACGTCTGCTTAGCTGCAAAATAAATAGACAAAAAGAAAAAAAAAAAAGTAAGTCAAAGATAGGATCAGAATAACAATTAACACTTTTTATAGGTACGATTAATTGCAGATATAGAATATATATTTACTGCAAACGTATAATTTTTGAATCAGGTTAACAATGCAAAATGGATTCTGGTTCATCGTATAACAATTGTCTGAAAGTCATAAAGGCCTTTGCAAGCTATTTTTGTAAGTTTATTTTTTGAGAAGGTAGTTGGAGTATATCAAAAAACTAAAATCAACTGTAATTATATCGAAACAAATTAAGGGTGTGTTTGGTTCGCACATAGGAATCGGAATCGGAATGGGTATCAAATACTTGGTAATGGTAATGGGTTTTGGTAAAAGTATTTAACATGTTTGGTAGTAAGGTGGAATGAAAATGGTTACTTATAGTAGTGTTTGAGAATGAATAAGGGAATGAAATCCATATTGTATTTGGGTATAAGTTTTTCAATTGATGGGGTATTCGAAACCCATACTAGTATTCTAAAAACCTATCAACCAAACCACAAGAATCACTTTCATACCCATTCCTATGGACAAAACCCACCAACCAAACACACCCTAAAAAGTTTAACTTAAAAATTAAAATAGTACCTTGTTTGGAGATTCTCCACTCATGGTCACCATTGACGGCCCAGAAGAAGTAGCCCCGAAGCTTGAGAGTCTGAGCGTATTTGACCTTAACCGAGATGGATCTAGGATCATCGTACCCAATCCATGATGTCCCCGCCACCGAGTACACAGACTCAGTCGCCGCGTCATAAACCACCGTCGCATTGTTCTTAATATTAAACGCTTCAATTTCGTTAAATGTCAGAGCCCCGCCGCCGGGGCCGACGTCCACGGCCGGAGCTCCGATGCCGTGAAAGCTAGGATCCTTCAATTTCCATGTCCTTCCATACAACGGCAAGCCCATAATCAACTTGCTTCTTAAAAGCCCCGCCTCGATCCATTTTTGGAGACCATAACTGCTGCTTATGTTACTCTTCGGGTCAAACAAGGCTGCCTGGGCTCCTGTCGCCGAGGTATCCCATGATCCATGGTAATCATAGCACATTGCGTTGATCCAGTCCAAGTTCTCGTTGATCGCCGCCACCGGGTATGCCCGGTATACCTTGTCCAAGAAGAAGTCAACGGAGAAGTACGTCGCCGCCGCGAGTAACAGTTCTGGCCGGCGGCGATTGCGCAGCGCCTCCTTCTTGATTTCCACGCGCCACTCGCCTAACAAGACCCCGAAATGCTCCATCTCTTCTGGGTTCTGGGGCATTTCCCAGTCCAAATCAATCCCGTCAAACCCGAACTTCCTAGCCACGTGTATGCTGGAATGAATGAAGCTCTTCCGAGTCGCAGCGGTTGAAGCCATGCGCGCGTATAGGCTCCCGCCGGCGCTGGCCCCGCCGACTGAGAACAGCGTCTTCGGCGGCGGGTTCTTGGACCGGAGAGTGGAGGTGAAGCCGAGGAGCAGCTTCGCCGTGGAATCGTCGACGTCGAATTTGAAGGTGACGTTGTTGGGATTGAGAAATGCGTAGTAGATGTGAGTGAATAAAGTTGTGTCTATGGCGGATGGTGGGAAAGATGAATCAGAAGGCCAATAAGCCCCCTTGATTCCTACACATGAGTCAGATGCCATGGCGGAACTCATACTCATCAAACAAACAATTGCACATATGAAAACATTATGAAGGTTTTGACCTGTCATCCTTCTCTAACTTATTGTACTTCAATTCTTTGGGGCTATCTCTCATCATATATGCCACTCTTATTTATATCCAAAGATTTGGGTCCAAAGTTTGGATCTTTAGGTTTGGGTATGGAATAATCTTAAATTTTTAAGTAAGTTATGCCACTCATTAGAGGTGTCTACAATTCAACGAAAACTTAATCACACTAAAAAAAACCAAAGTTCTGATGTTAAATTCAGTTTTATGAAGAATATTGAGGAAAAATTATAGCTTTTGTCATTGACTTATTTTTGCGGCCTCTAATTAATAATGACACTGTTTAGCAACATAGTTAGCTTATAGTCAATTTTGACTTATTTGATCACTATTAGTTGTTTGACTTTGTTAAATATTCAATATAAGTGTTTGATTATTTAGCTTTTTGTAACAGCTTATTGTTTCAAAATATTAAAATTCAAAAAGCTGTTTCAAAGTAGCTTTTCTTCAATAAATTTTTTGAGAAAGTCATTTTGCATGTAACAGCTAATTTAACAAATATCTTTCTAAAATCAGTTAATGATATCAACTAATCGAACACACTAACCCAATCAGCTAACAATTATTTACCAAACACCCCAATATTGAAATGACAAAATTATATTTTCAATAGAAAGTGTTTTTATAATTGATTAATTTCCTATAAGTTGTAACAAAAAAAAAATTCCTATAAGTTAGTATTGATACATCAATGATTATATTGATGCATTAATTGAGCTAACAAATTATTAATTATTATACACATTGCAAACGAAAGTCTAACAAAGGATTAGTCCAAAAATGATTGTTTTTACTAGTACAAAATAGTGGGGGGCCTTTAGGGCGGTTTAGTTATATATCAACCTATTTAATTATCTCTGGACTGCAGTGAGTTTAATAACACAATGTAGTATGAGACAAGAAAAACATTCAAATTGGGAAAAATTAAAGGGAAAAGTCCAAACTCCTATGGATAAATAACCCATAACTCTTGACAGTGTAGTGCATGATTTATGGACTAATGTTAGAAACATTTGTGGGAAAGAACCGGTCAAAGTTATTGAGCTATTAAAAATTTGAAAGGGATATAATATAAATGACCTTATTTGATTTGAGGAAGAAAATTAAAAAAATAAAAAATAAAAATAAAATTTGTGAATAAATCAAAATATGTCATCACGGAGTAAAATGTAGTTGTTATGCCTATCCCATCAATACCAATAGTCATGCTAGGTTTGATATAACTCAAGGAGTATTGCAATTTTAAAAAAGTCTCATTAGGTGAAGGGGTAGGTACGTATGTAGTCCATACTTATAGCCCAATATTTGTTGGGGATTTATAGAGTAAATGTAGCTTTAGTTTACAAATGATACCTTATTGTATATGTAAAAATTTCGTATTGAATAAAAAAATGATCAAGCTAAAATTGAATATATATAAAAGAGTTTCACATGAACTATTGAACTCAATGTGTTGTGTTGGTAACTGTATACTTTGAGTTTGGACATAATGTGGTGTAAATTTCTTTGTCAAACTTGATGTGTTGTCTTTAGAGCTTGACACATCATGTTAGCTAGCTAGGATAGAAGTTAAGGTCCTAGACAATGGGAAACTTGATGTCATGATGAATGAAGTTGGAATATAATGTGTCAGAGTTGTGTAAAAGTCAAGTCAACTGTCTATAATAGCCAAACTCGATAAATCAAATTCAAACAAAAAGTTCATTTCCAACCAGATCAATTTGAAATTCAACTTTCAAATTAAATGATCTATGGCAATTCTTGGAACAGATTTATCCAAGTCATCCATAGTTAAAGATTGGACCAAAATATCTTATCCAATGGAAGTTAACAAGTTAGAACCGTAACAAACTATAATACATTTACTACAAGATTTATGCATAATATGATTTAATCATGACTATAATCAAATGCTGCAGAATGTATAGTACTTGAATAATGACATTAGCTTATAAGCTGATGAATTGATGACCCTTTCTCACTATGGGGTTTTCTCTATAATTTTTTCATTGATAGGACAAAGTGTCATAAATTGTTAAAATCTCTACATGGTTTTGACATCCTATTTGAATGAAAGCAAAAGAGGGGGATTAGGAAACCCTAATAAGTCTAGGGCTGATAAATGTCACATACATTTGCTTAGATTTTTCCTTACATTTCTTGCCAATTTGCTTCTTGTTTATATATTTTATAGCTAATTTAGATGCTTAATTATTTAGTTGTTGATTGTGTCTAGGTGACTAAGAGACATTAATTTTTGAATTATGAAGAATTGAACTTAATTAGATGTATTTTGAAATCATCTTGACACAAGGATGAGTTCAGGAGCCATATTGAAGCCTAAGATAAAAAAAAAATTGAGTTACAAGCATCATGACATGATTCGAGACGCAAAATAAAAAATAATAATAATAAAGGATGAAAATGGCTTTGGTGCAAGGACTAGAGTATGTGACACAGCCTGTGACCATGTCCAATATATATTAGAGTCCGGCTCTAAAATCTACAAATCATGCCCATACATGTGGCTACTAGGCTAGTGAATGGTGTTTTGTTATATCTCTATGTAGGAAGGCCCAAATTGAGTGATTTCTAATGACCTTTGAAAGCTAACTTAAAGATTAAAAACTTTAATGTAGGACAACTCTACATTCCAAGGGCCAGGCCATAGTCATGGCTTGGAGAACTTAGCTTGCAAGATATTTCAAGCTACCACGACTTCTATAGCGGTTATAAGTGCATTGTTTATTATTTTATCATGTATTTTGACATATTTTTAAAGATTGTTCGTCATTTAACTTCTCTCAGCAACTTAGAATAGGGTTAGATTAGGGTAGATTAAGAGTTTTTCATTGCCATTTTCAAGGCCAACTGACATTGCAATTCAAGGATACTTCCATTATTTAATAGATTATAAGTTCTTCTCTTTTAATCTCTCTTTCAATTCTTGCTTTATGAATTGTTAGGAACAGATGTATTTAGATTTTAATGATACCAAACTAGGATTGTAGATCCCTTTTTTTACTTTAATTTCACTGCATCTTTCGTGTTAAACGAAAGCAGTCTCAACTCACCTTGTGAATCGGTTAAGTATAGCACATTTACATGAATCTGAGTTGAGTTTAGTAAATTAGGTCTACCTAAAGAAGAGAAGATCAAGAGAAGGCCGAGAGAGCAACTTAGACCGAAACATGGAAGGGTCTAACGTAACTCTCGTGTAAATGTCAAATGATAAGAAAAATCACTTGACTAGAAGGAAAGACGAAAGATAAGGACTATCTTTCGTTCCCGAGACAAAAAGTCTAAGTCAGACTTAAATAGACAATTTCTACATGTGAACAAGAAGAATGTTTGTCTATGTCTCACAGCTGGACAATCATCCTAGACAAAAGGAGTCCTAGGAATGATATTCACAAAAACCAAGAAACATTAAATGATTAATACCTTTGTCAGTGAAAGAGGACAAAAGGACAAGCAACTTTTGACTCCAACGACTATACAATACAGCCGAATTAAATGTTTCATGCCCAGTGGTTATTACACACTGGTTAATAAGTTTGAATTTTCATCTCCCTCCAACGGATGAATTTTTCCCCACCTATAAATACCCCTCTTCACCACTAAAGAAGGTGTTGGTTTTCAACTGATTTTATCTTAAGAAAAGCTCTTCAAACAAGTGCCATCCAAAAGCTTTTACTAACCAGCGTGTGATTGTGAAGTTTTTCAAAGAGGCTCATCCAGATTTCATACTTCACAGCTTGAAGAAGTCTTGCATCGTTTACGTGAAGAATCATTCAACTACAAGTCAAGACTTCAAATTGTTGGAGGATTTTGTTATTCCTTTCCAACCCTCAACTCTGAAGAAGAAGTTGATAGAGGCGGAGTAAACTCGAGGAGTTGAAAAACTTACACAAGTAGCTGCCCGGCTTAGTGATCAAGGAAGCTAGCTTGTTTAGTTTGTACTAGGAGTGATAGTGCAAACACTTTCACAAGTTGTGGAATAAGAGTGGAGTAGGCTTTGTTAACAGCCAAACCACTATAAAAATCTCACTCTCACTCTCTCATTACTTTCATTTAACTATCTATCTGGCATTGCATTCATATTGACCAAACCCTAAGATTTTCCATATTCAACTTGTGCAAAGTTTAAGTTAAAACAAACTCATATTCTTCCGCTGCGTACAAATTCCGAAAGGAATTGTTTTTAAAATTGAGTAGAGTCTATTCACCCTCTTCTAGACTCTCTTTCGACCCTAACAGAACAAACAAGTGGTATCAGAGCAGTTGTCTTGAACGGTAAACACTTTACATTTACTGCTTGATAGATCCTTCTCAAAAATCTTACAAATCTCTATGTAGGAAGGCCCAATGAAGCACAAGTGGTGTTATTGAGGCAAAAAAATAAAATCTATCGTTTGAAAGATACAAATAAGCAAAATTGTAAACAGTACATGACAGAATATATACGTTTAACATAAAGTTTTTTTTTTTTTTTTTTTTTTTTTTTTTTGGTAATAAATTAAAATCTAAGACAACATCTTGGGGACCACCCGAGAAGCAAACAGAGGAAATAATTGCAACATATGAAGTTGACAATTTTTGTTTAGACTTGCTTTCATTCAACTAATGTAAAAGCACTTAAATTCATGCATTACACAACCACCTAGATAGAAAACTTAAGCAATACAGAGCATCCGCATTAAATAGTTTTTGGAGTCGTTATGCTGTGCAAACGTGCGCATGGTGCATACGGTTGTAAAAACAACGTCGTTTTGATGCTTGATTTAATTTTTTTTGGATATTTAGTTCATTCATTCTGGATATTTAGTTCATTCATTCTGAATATTTAGTTCATTCGTTCTGGATATTTAGTTCAAATTATGCACAACATAACGCCGTTGACGGAAATCGAAACTGATTTTTTTTTCATTCATGCTGGATATTTAGTTCATTTATTCTGGATATTTAGTTCAAATTATGCACAACATAATGCTGTTGATGGGAATCGAAATTGATTTTTTTTTTTAAAGTCGTACGCGCGTTTTAGTCAAAACGACATCGTTTTTGCAACCATGTGCATCATGCATGGTGCACACGGTTGCACAGCATAATTTGTCTAATTTTTGGTTGTTTTTTTGTGGGGATTGATCATGTATATATATGTAGAGGAGAGAGAAGATTGATAGTCTTTGCAGGAGAGAATGATTTTCTTTCTCAATAGCGAGCCCCACCTAAAAAAACAAAAGTAACATAAGATGCGCGTGAGGCGCACTAAAAGCGTCTAGCCGGATACGTTTGACAGGATAATGGTGCTGGCACCCGACCCGGATCATAAGCAGCATCTGACCCAACACCACATGGAGTGGTGCTGGCACCCGACCCGGATCATAAGCAGCATCTGACCCGACACCACATGGAAACCCAACGGGCAAAACTCCAACGGGCAGAATTCCAACGGCTGTCACCTTTACTGCCATTGAAGCCACCATTGATGTCACCATTGATGAGAGAGAATTAAAGGCTTAGCTCCCCATTTATGCTTCATGTTGTTATCGTTAGCAGCTTTTGTATAAGTAGGGACTCCCCTCAGCTTGGAGGGGGACGTTCAATACTCTGGACAAAGACACTGTACTTTCCATACTGAAACTAAGGCAATACAACTATTGTTACTTTCTTATTCGTTACTCTTATATTATATTTCCGGTAACATATTTACCATCATTGGTGCTTTCATTGAGAGCCTGAGTCCAACACTCAAGCAGGCGACAACACACACAACTCTTTTCCTCTTTCAACAGCAAGCTTGAAAGAATGGTGTCCCGCAGCTCCCACGGTTCCCGCAACGTGAACAATGGCAATGCCTCAGGTGACCTTCGGGACCAACTCACCAACAATCGCGGAGGGGACCTCCGAGAACAGCTCAACAACGGGAGGCCCGGGGGCCCTCGAGACCAACTCAACAATGGAGGGGACCTTCGAGACCAACTCAACAATGGAGGGGACCTTCGAGACCAACTCAACAATGGAGGGGCGAACCAAGTCGTGAACCTCCAGGCGACCATTCAACGAGCAGTGACGGCGGCGCTAAACCAAGTGGCGGTGGGACTGCAAGGCCAAGTGCCCCCGCCGTGGCCCCAGGAAATAGGGGTGGAGACCCAAAGAAGTGGACCGGCCAGACGACAACCAGGCCCTTCCCAATCTGCACCAGAACGATTGGGACAGAGGGCGCCCGTGTGGAAAAGATTAGGATCACGGGCCGAGGGATCCTCTACCAGAGGTCCTCGCCAACACGAAAACAAAGAAGCCGAGAGATCACCCACAGAGGAGGTAGGCGAGTCTCGGGAACCGACCCCACGCCAACACGTTGATGAGTCGGCCTTACGTCGACACTTGGAGGAGCGACGCGTCGAAGAGCCAGCTCCGCGTCGGCACTCGGCGAGGAAGCGACGCGTTGATGAGCGGGTTCCACACCGACACTTGGAGGAGCGGCAGCCGGCCCCGCGCCGGCACCCTGATGAGTCGGCCCTGGTCGAGAGGCTGCAGAGAAGAATCGAGGAGTTAGCAAGAAGGGTGGAGGCACGAGAGCAGTCGCCGGAACCCGAGGTACGGATGGCAGCACCATTCTCCCCAAGCATCATGGACGTACCTTTGCTGAGGGACTTTAGGTTGCCCGCCATCAAGGAGTACACGGGGATCACTGACCCACGTGTCCACATGACAAGGTACAAGGCTGCTATGGTAATGATCGGGGCAGGGGACGCCATCATGTGCCGAGCGTTCTTGTCCACCCTGGATGGAGCGGCCCAAGACTGGTTCAACACCATCCCTGATGGGTCGATCCAAAACTTTGGGGAGTTGTCCAAGAGCTTCCTGACATACTTCTCCGGTAGCATACAGCGTAAGAAACCCTTCTCTCACCTCTGTGTAGTGAAGCAAGATAGAGGCGAGAGCCTCAAAGACTTCCTGATAAAATGGAAAAAGGAAGTCAATAATGTCTACGACTACGACTCCAAGGCGGCGATCCCGATATTTATCCATGCCTTAAGATCAGGGTATTTCCACAAGCAGTTGAACGCCCACCACCCCCGCTCTTACGAAGAGCTGATAAGGACGGCTAGCCGCTATGCCGAAGCAGAGGACGTCGACAGGAAGAAGAAGGACGAAGAGGATGGTAGGAAAGGTGGGAAGCTTGGGAAAGCGGATCCGCCCAACTAGGCACCACTCTCGAACCACCCGACCGCAGGGAAAGGCCGAGACCACGAACGACCTCGCCTGGTCCCCTTGCGTAATCTAACTCCTCTTACCCATTCCGTCAGTGTCATTCTAAAGCAAGCTGAGGAGATGGGAATGGTAGAATTCCCCGAGGAGTGCATGAAGGTCTCCCCGAAGGCGGACCAAACAAAGTACTGCAGGTTTCATAGGCAAACCGGCCACGATACGGATGAGTGTCACGTTTTGAAGAGACAAATAGAAGAACTCATCCAGCAGGGCTACTTCCGACATTTCGTCAAGCGATCCAAGCAGCAGCAACAGCCGCAACACAATCCACCAAAAAATGTCTGGAGGAATGAGGATGGCACAGAGCCGTCCACCTCGAACGCCAAAAAAAGAGAACACGACCAAATATCTGAGCAGAATGATAGCGAGAAAGAAATCGAGGTGGCGCCCAGACGACAAAAGAAGCACACCATACACTTTATCTATGGTGGACCCGCAGGGGGTGACACGCCTGCGGAAAGAAAGAAGTGGAGCCGACAGCTATACGTGGGAGAAGTTGTGAGTCTTCCTAGAGAAGAGAAACAGAGACAGGAGGCCATCACCTTCTCTAATGATGACCTCCCAGAGCGCCCGTTACCCCATCATGACGCCCTGGTGATTGAGATGGACGTCAACAATGTCATTGTCCGCCGCATTTTAGTCGACACGGGAAGCTCAGTCAATGTGATGTATTACGATGCCTTCACCAAATTAGGGATACCTAGGAACCAGCTCAAAGAAGTACGTACCCCACTCTCTAGATTTACGGGTGATTCAGTGGAGACAGAGGGGTTAGTGGTCTTACCAGTGGAGATAGGCACGAGCCCTAACATTCGCAAACTTGACGTGGAATTCATCGTGGTAAGACTCACTTGTGTGCACAACATCATTTTGGAGAGACCGGCACTGGAGGACCTCAAGGCCATAGTGTCGGTGGAACACTTGTGTATGAAGTTCCCTACTCCGAGTGGGATAGGAGTCGTCAGAGGAGACCAGCGAGCAGCACGCAGTTGTTACGTAAAAGCATGCAAAAAGATTGGCGGAAAGGACCTTCAAGTCCACACCATCTGCAAGGATGATCGATCGGGTATGGAACTCAGAACATTTAATTAGATATTATAAATAATATTTTGTAGTCGTGGTCCGCCTCTGTAAACAATAATTTGTAATCATGGTCTGCCCAGGTTACTTTGCTCAAATAAAAGGTTCTCAGCACCACCTTCGATCAACCAAAAGCTGGCCGACGCCACATTGTAAAAAAAAAAAAAAAACCAAGGTCGAGGCGCACGCCTCGGCCCAAGGCACGACTAAGGCGGCGCCTCAAGCCGAGCCGCAAAAAGGGCTGAGGCGCGCGCCTCGGTCAGCGCCCACGGCTGAGGCGACGCCTCGGCCAAACACAGCTAAGGCGACGACTCAGCCGGAAAAAAAAAAAAAAAAAAAAAAAAAAAAAAACCGCCAGGCGCACGCCTCGGCCAGGCTGAGGCACGCGTCTCGGCCATTGGCCGAGGCGCAGCACCTCGGCCTAGGGCCTGAGGCATGCGTCTCGGCCATTGGCCGAGGCGCAGTACCTCGGCCTAGAGCCTAAGGCGCACGCCTCGGACGGGCCGAGGCGCAGCACCTCGGCCTAGGGCCTGAGGCGCATGCCTCGGCCGAGGACCTGCACGCCTCGGCCAGGCCGAGGCGCAGTACCTTGGCCTAGGGCCTGAGGCGCACGCCTCGGCCAGGCCGAGGCCCGCGTCTCGGCTACTGGCCGAGGCGGCGTCTCAGCCTGTCCGTAAAAAAAAAAAGAAAAAAAAGAAGAAAGAAAAAAAAAAGAGGGGCCGGAGCTCGCCTCGGCGACGATCGGCCGAGGCGCACGCCTCGGCCACGATCGGTCGAGGCGACGCCTCGACCACGATCGGCCAAGGCGCACGCCTCGGCCACGGTTGGTCGAGGCGACGCCTCAACCATGATCGGCCAAGGCGACGCCTCGGCCACGGTCGACCAAGGCGCACGCCTCGACCACGAGCGGTCGAGGCGACGCCTCGACCACGAATGATCGGCCGGGGTGCACGCCTCGGCCACGATTGGCCGGGGTGCACGCCTCGGCCACGATCGGTCGAGGCGACGCCTCGGCCGTGATCGGCCGAAGGCATGCACCTCGGCCAGCCTAAGCCGCAGCCCGTCTCGGGCGCAGCACCTCGCCCTAGGGCCTGAGGCACGCGTCTCGGCCATTGGCCGAGGCGCAGCACCTCGGCCTAGAGCCTGAGGCGCACGCCTCGGCCTAGGGCCTGAGGCGCTCGCCTCGGCTGGGCCGAGGCACGCGTCTCGGCCTAGGGCCTGAGGCGCATGCCTCGGCCAGGCCGAGGCGCAGTACCTCGGCCACTGGCCGAGGCGGCGTCTCAGCCTGTCCGTAAAAAAAAAATAATAATAAAAAATAAAAAATAAAAAAGGGGCCAGAGCTCGCCTCGGCCACGATCGGCCAAGGCGCACGCCTTGGCCACGGTTGGTCGAGGCGACGACTCAACCATGATTGGCCAAGGCGACGCCTCGGCCACGATCGACCGAGGCGCACGCCTCGGCCACGAGCGGTCGAGGCGACGCCTCGGCCAGCCTAAGCCGCAGCCCGTCTCGGCCAGCATAAAAAAAAAAATTTCATGTGTGATTTGGAAAATAAAATCACATACTCGGGATCAACCGGGATTCTGCACGATATCAACCAAATTCAGTCTTACTCCCTAGTCAACTCAAACACATCCGTAGACTCGGGAGTAGGGGGGACTGGTGACAGGATAATGGTGCTGGCACCCGACACGGATCATAAGCAGCATCTGACCCGACACCACATGGAATGGTGCTGGCACCCGACCCGGACCATAAGCAGCATCTGACCCGACACCACATGGAAACCCAACGGGCAAAACTCCAACGGGCAGAATTCCAACGGCTGTCACCTTTACTGCCATTGAAGCCACCATTGATGTCACCATTGATGAGAGAGAATTAAAGGCTTAGCTCCCCATTTATCCTTCATGTTGTTACCGTTAGCAGCTTTTGTATAAGTAGGGACTCCCCTCAGCTTGGAGGGGGACGTTCAATACTCTGGACAAAGACACTGTACTTTCCATACTGAAACTAAGGCAATACAACTATTGTTACTTTCTTATTCGTTACTCTTATATTATATTTCCGGTAACATATTTACCGTCAACGTTAATTGAGCTTTTTCATTAACTCATTTTTTCTTGAAAACTTATTTTTCATGTTTTTATATATATATATTTATTTTTTTCCCTCTCTCATTCTCCGATCCACTATTCGGCATCTAAAAATTTGTACAAAAACTAAACTATTGAGAATGCTATGAAATGTCAACCATCCATTACAAGTACTTTGGGAGAGTTTGTAAGTAGATTTTTTTTTTTTTTTCATTTTTAGCCTCACGAGTAAGGGATTATTTTCACATTTTGTTCTCGATTTTTATTTTTTATTTTTAAATATTTAGTTCACGACTTTTAAATCCTTATCACATTTAGTCTTTTCAACCTAATTTCCAGTCACCATTGACTAAATTTCAAGCAAGTGACTTATTTTGGTAAAATTATCATTTTTCGTCCCCTCCCAAAAAGTGTAAGAAAAAAGTAATGAAAATAACAATTTTACTCTTTTAAGATAAGTTATTGGTTATCAAAAATTAATTTAGAGTACGTGATCAAATATGGCAAGAATTTAAAATTAGTGAGATCATGAAAAAATTAATCGTTATAGCTTTAGTAAAAAACTCTTTGTAAGTATATATACACATAACATCTAATGTTCAAAATTAGAGCTTTAGTTTGTCCTTTTATCATTTTGAAGTTTTACTTAAAAATGATCATGATTGGCTTCAAGCTGAATACTATGCAAATAATCCGGTTTTGATTTGCAAGAACCAAACAATTCTGGTTTTGAAGATGATTTTTTTTTAAAAATAATTTCATTATTATTATTATTATTATTATTATTATTATTATTATTATTATTATTATTATTATTATTATTATTATTATTATTTTGTTTTACTACATGAATTTTGATTCTTATTGAAATTTTGATATAAGATACCTAAGCAATTAAATCTTGATAAAATTAAATGTAAGTCTAAAATTATTATTATTATTTATTTGTTTAACTTAACATTTTAAATATTTTATCTAAAAACTATTTTAAAATTAAAAAAAAAAAAAAAAAAACTCTTGAATTTAAAAACAAAAATCCAATTCAAATCGGAACCACTGATTCAAAGAATCAAAACCAATTACAAGATTCCACTTGGAAATCATAATCGCACTGAAATCAAATCAGGATCACATACATCTAGTTTTGCTGCTTCTACCTATTAGTCAACGTTCAACTTTAATTGCTAAAGCAACAAACGCATTGTGCAATAAGTGCAACAATTATATTATTGGTACATTGAATTTGAAGGAATATCTAGATTCTTGTTTATTATTTTTATTTTTATTTTTTTAAGTGGTCTTCAGATCCTCCTTCATTCATAGGTGATGATATGAAAAACAAAAGATATATATATCCTCATAGTCACGCAGGGTTAAGGATTTTTCTATCATTTTAGTGAAAACCCCACGACTGCTTAGCTGCAAGAAGAAAAATAGAAGAAACAAAAGATTGAATTAGTCTCAATAATAAGTAAAAATATATATATATCATGAAAGTAGATATTATAGAAAATTTTAATATATATATATATATATATATATATATATATATATATATATATATATTACAAAGATCCATAATATCAAAAAGATATCCTTTCAAAAAAAAAAAAAGATATCATGTCTATTATTATAAATAGAAAATAATGTTGATTTTAAAAAAAAAAAAAAAATAGAATGATATATAGTCATTTATAACAATAATATCATACCTTTTTATTTACAATACTAAGCTTTTAGATATTGTACATATAATTTTCCATATATTTTGAGGCTTAACTGTAAGAGGCACATTTAAACCTATACCGTACTCAGATGTATTAATACTTGTTCGCACGGAGCTGGTCCAATTAAGGGGCATTTTTCATACGAGATGAGGTTTAAACTCCTGACCTCTTGAGATAAGAGTACACGAAGACTTACACTAATCAAGTTGATTTTTTAGCTTATAAATTATAATTACTGAAATCTTCACCATTGTAAAATTAATTTGATGCTGGGTATTAAATTTCTTAAGATATTTGAATTGCAGGTTACTAAAATTAAAGGTGAAAACATACCTTGTTTGGAGACTTTCCACTGGTGATCACCATTGACAGACCAGAAGAAGTAGCCACGAAGCTTTAAGGCCTGAGCATATTTAACCTTAACCGAGATGGATCTTGGATCATCGTACCCAATCCATGATGTTCCGGCCACCGAGTACACTGACACGGTAGCCGCGTCATAAACCACCGTCGCATTGTTCGCTTCATTAAACGCTTCAATTTCGTTAAATCTCAGAGTTCCGCCGCCGGGGCCGACGTCGACGGCCGGAGCTCCGACACCGTACGAGCTGGAATCCTTCAATTTCCATGTTCTCCCGTACAGTGGCAAGCCCATGATCACCTTGCTTCTTAACAGCCCCGCTTTTATCCATCGCCCGAGACCATAGTTAGTGGTTATGTTACTCTTCGGGTCAAACAAGGCTGCCTGGGCTCCTGTCGCCGAGGTATCCCATGATCCATGGTAATCATAGCACATCGCGTTGATCCAGTCCAAGTTCTTGTTAATCGCGGCGACTGGGTATGCCCGGTATACCTGGGCCAGGAAGAAATCGACGGAGAAATACGTCGCCGCCGTGAGCAGCAGTGGTGGCCGGCGAGTAGCCCGCGCCTCCATCTCCACGGCGGCCCGCCAATCGCCCAATAACAGCCCGAAGTAATCCATCTCGGTTGGGTTCTGGGGCATTTCCCAGTCCAAATCAATCCCATCAAACCCATACTTCCTAGCCACTTGAATGCTCGACTGAATGAAGCTTTTCCTAGTGGCGGCGCTTGAAGCCATGCGCGTGAACAGGCTCCCGTCCACGCCGCCGCCGCCGACGGAATACAGCGTCTTCACCGGCGGGTTCTTGGACCGGAGAGTGGAGGTGAAGCGGAGCAGCTGCCGGGCGGTCGCGGCGTCGACGTCGAATCGGAAGGTGGCGTTGTTGGGAACGAGAAATGCGTAGTAGATGTGAGTGAACAGAGTTGTGTCTATGGCGGATGGCGGGAAATCTGATTCCGCCCATGACGGCCAATACGCCCCTTTGACTCCCACAGACGAGGGGTGAGATGGCATGGCACAACCAAAACTCAAACTCAACAAAACTATCAGAAATCCAAACATGTTATGAAGGTTTGGAACTGTCATATTAGTTCAAAGAATTTGTGTACAGAGAGATCAGAAAGATGAAGATCTGTTGGTTGTTGGAGCATTCATGGTACTGTCTATTTATATGTAAAATTTGGGTGGTTGGGTTTATCCACTGAATAAAAGTCTCACACAGGATTAGTCCAAAAATGATATTTAATTTTGTTTGACAAGTATAAAGTATTAATTAGTGATTGACCCCATCCAGCTTAGTTTGAACCTTGATTTTTTTTTTTTTTTTTCTAAAATACTGTCTTACTGAGTCATTGAATTAAGTCCAAATACTGTCATTGCTTGCCAAATTATGTTGTGAAACCATGTCCATCCTTGCAAGGTGGACAAGGTTCCAAAACTGTCATAATTGTGAATATAGAGTTTTCAAAAATTATGAACATAGAGTTCTATAATTGTGAATATAGAGTTCAAAAATTATGAACATAGAGTTCTGTAATTGCGAATATAAAGTTCAATAATTGTGAATATGAAGTTCAAAAATTATGAACATAGAGTTCAGTAATTATGAACATAGAATCGTGTCCACCTTGCAAGGTGGACACAGTTCCACGGCATAACTACTGTCGCCGGCTCGCCCAGGTTCAAACCGTGTACTCTTATTTCTTAAGAGAGGTCGAAAGTTCGAACCCCTCTCGTATGAAAAAATTAATATAATTTGGCCAGCCCCTTAATTGGGTCGACACGGTGTAAACAAGGATTAGTCTAATATAAATATATAATACAGGCTTAAAAGTATCTCATACTGTTAGAGCCTACTTAAGATATCTAGTGGTTTAACAAAATTGTGGTTGACCTTCTAGTGGTTTAGTTGGAGATCCATCCATCTATTGCGAGTGTTGTATATCTGAACAAGCTGGAAACTTTGAAAGTTTGCAGTCAACTGTGACTTTATCAACACAAAAATGTATGTGAACAACTTAAGACAAAATCAAAATGATTGGGTCACAGGCCGGGGATACCAAAAGTCCTAAGTGCTAAACATAGTTTTTGGTTCACTATATAATTTACGCATGGTTTGTGGACTAATATCTTCGCATTTTTATTGGACAGCGTCAATCATGTTGAGCTTTTACAAACGAAAAAAAAAATATTTTTTCCCATATAAACTTACCTCATAATATTTATACACGATTGTGGTACGGTAGTTATGATGAGAATATATTTTCTGTATTCAATGATAATGTCTGAGTACAGGAAGCGAATATATAGAGATGCTAGATAGAATCCTAGTTTAACACGAATAATATAGTCCTAGTTTAATGTGGATAATAGAATTCTAATAGTCCTAATACTCCCCCTCAAGCACAAGGTTGGTCAGCCAAAACATTGAGCTTGCAACGGAGTTAATTAAAACATACAGACGAAAGAGACTTAGTAAAAATATCCGCTATCTGATCTTTGGTAGAAATAAAATTGACTTGTAATTCTTTCTTCGCGACTTTATCACGAACAAAGTGGTAGTCGATCTCAATGTGCTTGGTGCGAGCATGAAACACCGGATTAGCACAAAGATAAGTAGCTCCCAGATTGTCACACCAGAGTTTGGGCACAGAAGGTGGCGCAAACCCGATTTCCTTCATCAGAGAGACGAGCCAAGTAACCTCTGCAGAGACATCAGCCAGTCCTTTGTATTCAGCCTCAGTTGATGAACGAGCCACAGTGCGTTGTTTTCGAAAAACCCATGAGACAAGATTGGTCCCCAAAAATACAGCAAAACCACTAGTAGATTTGCGATCATCAGGATTGCCAGCCCAATCCGAATCAGAATATGCATGAATATCTAGAGAAGGAGAAGACGTAATCTTAAATCCAAGATGTAGTGTCCCATTTACATACCGTAACACCCTCTTGAGAGCCGCCCAATCCGCAGTAGAGGGAGAGTGCATGTGTTGACACAAACGATTGACTGCATAGGAAAGATCAGGCCGAGTTACCGTAAGATATTGCAGAGCACCTGCAAAGCTGCGATACTGAGTGGGATCAGCGTATGGTACCACGGCATCAGTCTCGGCCTTCGTGGTTGAAACCGGAGTAGCCACGGGCTTGCAATCAACCATACCTGCTCGTTTTAGAATATCCTTCATGTACCGTTGTTGAGACAGAAGCATGCCATCAGACAACGGAATAGTCTCAATACCCAGAAAGAACGAGGGCACACCCATATCACGAACTTTAAACTCAAGAGCCAACTTGTCAATAAGAGCAGTCACATGAGCCGGATCAGATCCCATAACCAAAATATCATCCACATAAACCAGAAAATATAGACGAGTATTGCCATGTGAATATATAAATAGAGAGACATCCGTCTTGGAAGGTGAGAAACTAGAAAATCATGTAAACGAGTGAACCAAGCACGGGGAGCTTGCTTAAGCCCATATAAAGAACGTTGAAGGAGACAAACGTGCCCGGGCATCGTTTTGTCTTCATAACTAGGGGGCTGGCGCATATAAACCGTCTCAGCGAGATTGCCATTTAGAAAATCATTGTGTATGTCCAACTGTCGAATAGTCCATCCACGAGAAATAGCTAAGGATAAAAGATGACATACCGTAGTCGGTTAACAACGGGACTAAAGGTCTCAAAGAAATCCTCGCCGGCAATCTGATTGAATCCCTTGGCAACTAACCGAGCCTTGTAACGCTCAATCGAACCATCAGCCTTTCTCTTGGTTCTAAACACCCACTTACATCCAACTACATTCATACATGATTTAAAGGGAACAAGCCTTCATGTACTGTTGTGCACCAAGGCATTAAATTCCAAATCCATTGCATCATGCCATTCAGGAAATTTAACCGCTTGAGTAAAACATGTAGGTTCAGGAGTAACAGCAGCAGTAGATAAAGCAACATGATCATTTGTCCCGAACTTCTCGTATTCATTCCATGAGAGCGAACGGGTGAGGGCGCGGGACGAGACCGACCACGAGGCCGGCCTCTTGGCCGAGGAGCCGGCTGGTCCGTGACTGTCCGCTCAGACTCGGTCACGGGCTCGGCAGTAGCAGGCTGCTGGCGGTGGTGGTCAGAAGCGGCTATGGGCGCGGCAGGAGGGTCACGAGCCGTGACAATAGTCGGATCACCACAAGAAACAATTGGTGCAACACCCCACGGCTCCGGGCGTGGTTTTGGAACCTGCGAATCCACAGAAGCAACAAAAGGAAAGACAGCTTCATCGAATCGCACATGGCGACAGATAAAAACCTTGTTAGTGTTGGTGTCTAAAACCCGATAGCCACGAAAAGATGGAGGATATCCTAGAAAGACACAAGGGGATGACCGAAACTGTAGTTTGTTGCGATTATAGGGACGCAGATTTGGAAAGCATAAACACCCAAAAACACGCAGATATGAATAAGATGGAGGAGACCGATGCAAAAGATAATGAGGAGATTTATCAGATAAGACAGGAGTGAGCATTTTATTGATTAGATAAACCGCAGTTTCAAAAGCATAATCCCAAAAACGAGACGAAACAGAGGATTGAGCCATTAATGCTAGTCCCGTTTCAACAACATGCCTATGCTTACGTTCTACCCTGCCATTTTGTTCATGAGTATACGCACATGATTGCCTGTGACGAATACCTAAGGACGCAAGAGTGGAACCAAGCTTTTTATATTCTCCCCCTAAATCAGATTGAAAAGAAATAATCTTGCGTGAAAAGGAACGTTCAACTAGTGACCGAAACTTATCAAATATAGCATACAAATCAGATTTAGCACGCATGAGATAATACCACATATAACGAGTCTAATCATCCACAAACAACACAAAATATTTAAAGCCAGACGCAGAAAGTAATGGCGCAGAGCCCCAAATATCTGAATAAATTAATTCCAAAGGATGCGTACTAGTAGTTTCGACACGAGACAAAGGAAAACGAGAAGATTTTTCTAATTGACAAGAGGAATAGACATTGGGAAGATCACTAGAATTAAATGTACTAACAAACGAATACGCTAAAATTTTACGTAAGACTCTAGAATGAGGATGCCCCAATCGCATGTGCCAAACGTAAGAGGACCGTGCAGCAACAAATGCAGCAGGGGAAGCAGAAGACGCAGGCCATGTGTAGAGACCCCCAGACGCATGTCCCTTAAAAAGAACCTTCTTGGTCAAAATGTCTTTCACATAGAAACAAAGAGGGTGGAACTCAAAGAAAACATTATTGTCCTTTGCAAAACGCTGGACAGATAATAGAGAAGAAGAGAAACCAGGGACATGCAAAACATCATGTAACTTAAAAGACACAGAATCAGTGGCTAACGAAGCAGAACCAACATTAACAATAGGCAAACCTGTACCATTGCCGACTCGCAGAGTCTCCGGGCCATCATAACTTGTCGCAGAAGTCATCAAAGAAAAATCAGGCGTAGCATGATTTGTAGCACCAGTGTTAGGGAACCACTGATGAGGACCGTTGGAATCACCATTATCACCAGAGACGGTCACATTAGCCTGAAAACCCGGAGCCCCTGAATAACGCCGAAAACAGTTGGCTCCCGTGTGACCAAAACGGTTACAAATTTGACACAGATCATCATAGCGCAAAAAACAATTGGCTCCCGTGTGACCAAAACGGTTACAAATTTGACACGGATCATCATAACGCCAAACACAATTGGCTCCCGTGTGGCCGAAACCTTTACAAATTTGACACGGATCATCAACGTCACGTCGTTGACCGGACCGCTTCTGATACGGTCTATCTTGGTTTGATGCCATCGGCTACTGCTACGAAGTGAGGAACATGGATGTTGGAAAAGAAAATCCTGGCTAACAGATACCAGATGAGAATATATTTTCTGTATTCAATGACAATGTCTGAGAGTACAGGGAGCGAATATATAGAGATGCTAGATAGAATCCTAGTCTAACACGAATAATATAGTCCTAGTCTAATATGGATAATAGAGTCCTAATAGTCCTAATAGTTACGGAGTATATCTCACTGTGCACCCCGCCCTACTCAAAACGACGTTATTTTGGTTCATTGTCCAAAAAAAAAAAAATCTGTTTCGAATACACATAAACTCATAACTGAATACACAGAAACTCATAACTGAATACACATAATCTAACATGATACATAATACACACACACACTCTTAACTGAATACACAAAAACTCTTAAATGAATACGCATAAACTCTTAACTGAATACACATAAACTCTTAACTGAATACACATAAACTCTTAACTGAATACACAGAAATTCTTACCTCATAATATTTATACACGATTGTTGTACAGTCGTTATATCGTGCACCAGGCGCACAATGCCCAAAACGACATCGTTTTGTATCTGTTTTTTTTTTTTTTTTTTTTTTTTTCGTTTCCCGTTTTTGCCGTTAACTTTAAAAAAAAAAAATCATGTTTCGTATGTATAGAATTGTATAGTAGAATACACATAAACTCCTAACATAATACACATAATCTAACATAATACATAATACACATAAACTCTTAACATAATACACATAAACACAAGTGTTAAAAAAAAACTATAACGAACGTAACGCTGTCGGTCGCGTCAACTCCCCACCAACTTATAAAAACGACGTCGTTTTGGGTCAAGACGCACAATACATCGTGCGCCCTGATGCACGATATAACGATTGGTTAGATTGCAAACTGCTGGTCAATTGGATGTCAAGAGAGAACTAAAGATGTTTGTCTTTGAACTGATGACAATGTCTGAAGCTGAAAGGGAGTTGAGACCCCATATTTATAGTATGGAAAATGATAATTTTTCTTCCTGAATTTTATTTCATATTTTTCCTCTCCTAATATGGCTTCCATTCATTGGATGCACATGAATTGGCTGACCCATCATTAGTTAAAAATAAAGATAATTATCAAATAGGATAATTATGAGCTACCATGACCTAAATGACTTACCATGACCTAAGATTTTACCAGATGACTTACCATGACCTAAGATTTTACCAGATGTGGCTTCCTGTTGTTTTGTGAGCTTTATGTATTTGTGGGTAGTCCAAACCGAAAATTGTTATAGAACAACTCAATTCAGTTGTAGGCAGTACAGTTTAGACAAAAAATGTTTTTAAGTTAGCAATTAAAGTCCTTGTCCACAATCTATCACCTAAGAACCAATTGAGTTATATGTGTAGACGTTATTGATAGAACCCTTCGAATAGTCAATATATAGAGTTTTTAGCACCTGGCCTTAGAATAAAAGAATAAAATGATAATATGGAGGAACAAAATTAACATTTTTAATGGTCAAAAGCCCACTATACCAGTATGGGCACTACAGAAATAATGAAATTATATTTGTAAGTCACCATTAGATATTTTCCCAAATCAAATCACAAATATGCCAACAAATTCTTTATAAAATATGAAAAATGTTACTTTCTGATATTAAAATTGTTATATAATAATCACTAATTGACATAATATTGGTGAAAAAATAAATAAATAAAAAACAAACTTATTAAGAGTTAATTAATAAAGGAAAGAGTCTACACTGCAATCAATACAAAAAGATATATGATACAATAGTAACACATCAAAGAATAAATATAATGTAATAATTTTTATATAAGAATTTAGCATCACTTATGAAATATATCTTTATCAGCTATATGTATGTATAGCTATATAATGGGAAGTGGAGGTCATCTATCAAGTCAAGTAGGCAACTATAGTATTTATGACTCTGCTCCACTATATATGGCAAGGACAACTCACTACTGAAACCTGAATATTAATGTTTTTTTTTTTTTTTTTTTTGGCTATCATTGTTGAAATAGGCGCACCAAAAACTTTATACATCGGGGATATTTTACCCTCTAATTTTTTTATTATTTTTATTTTTTTAAGGCCAATGACCTTCTCATGAAGTAGCTTTAATTTCTCGGCGTAGTGGAAAGTTATGGGTTTGAGCCCCAGTGGGGGTGGTATTGACTTTTTGTGCTTTACTGGAAGATTATGGGTTTGAGTCCCAGTAAGGGTGGTATTGACTTCTTTGTGCTTAAGTAAAGATCATAGGTTTGAGCCCCATCAGGGGTGATATTGACTTCATAGTGCTTAAGTAGCTTTGAACAGATACTACGTTGTAACAGAGTTAATAGTACTCAAAAAAATAAAAATACACAAGATCTATAAAAGTGTACTCATGTTTAGTGCAATGTTAGTTACCCAAAAATGCACTTTTAAGCATTTTAAAGTGCACTAATACTTATCAACAAATGTACTTTCAAGATTTTACAAATGCACAGACAAAATTTAAAATATTTATAAAATAAAACTAGTTTAGGATTTTGTTTTTTTTTTTTGTTTTTTTTTTTTTGAATTAAGGTTTTAGAATTTATCCAACACTCTGTACTATTAAAAGTTGTACATTATAGTGTTAAAAGTTGCACTTTTGAAGTTCAAAAAATTATCAGAATATCACAATTTTTTTTTTTCAAATTCCATATTTTTAGTTGTATTTTTTAAAATGGATGACTAACATTTGTATTTAGTTTTCTCTTGAGAACAAATCCTCTTGTGGTTGTGTCTATAATATATATATATATATATATATATATATATATATATATATATATATACACACACACACACACACAAAGTTCCAGTTATTTACAAAATGTCCACATTAAAAAAAAATATATTATCTATTAGATCTTGATAAATGAATAACTGTTATTGGTTCGTATTTTTCTTCTGAATGTCCATCAATTCTCATCCGAACACGGAAATTATTTTCAACATGTTAAATTAATTCCATATTTTCAAGGAAAATGTTATCATTCAAGAAAAACAAAACATTTTCTATTGTTTTCAATCTAGAATTAATTAGGTTCAGACAGCATACATGTACTTGAATGCTATCATTGAAAAATATAAATAAATAAAGAAATATGAAAAAGAAATAATGAAATTTCTTCACTTTGTTGCAAGAGACCGCAAGATGGGTTCTAGAATGCATGTGCTTAATTAAAATCAAGAGTTTGTAAAGTTAACTCTTTGACTTTTTCATAACCTCACATGCATTACCCAATTTAAAGTCAACCCACCAACTCAAATTGGACTTGCCAATCTTCATTAAGGTGGTGCTTGCTTCGTGTATTAAAAAAATTTCATATCATTTAAAAAAAAATAATATTAGATATATCCTTCTTTGATTTATGCCAATATAAGATTCTCAGATAATATGAGATTTTTAAAAATGATTTTATCATTATTCTTTTCATATATTTGAAAATATAAATTTTTATTTAAATTTTAAATGTGAGATTCACTACTGGAAATTATTGAATTTTCGACCACCTGAAAGTGATCTTAAATCAAGTCGAAAGCAAAAAGTGGTTGGAAATAGCAACAAAGAGTTTTCCGGATACCAAAAGTGGTCGGAACATGGCTTTTGACTTGATTTAAGATCACTTTCAGGTGGTCGGAAATTCCATAATTTCCAGTAGTGATTTTAAAAAAAATGTAAAATTTAAAATATGATGAGTTTAACCTAATCTTCCCAGATAGAAAGTTGGGAACTTGTCTGTACGGGCTTAGCTCAATGGTTCAGTAGGCAGTATTTGGGAGAGGAGACCAAGGTTCGGGTAGCTCACTTGTCCTTGTATGCCGAGCCATTGAGTCACCGTGATTTACATCCTTCCAAATGTTCTGTTAAGTTGGGATGTGAAATCCTTGGGTGTGGGGATTTAACCTTTTGGGAGAAGAAGAAAGTTGAGAACTTAGTGGTCAACTCTACCATTCAACAATACAATTATTTCCTGGGTTATGACTTTAATTAGTGGACATTGTTCAAAACTTTATTAGCTGACCAATCCATTACCTTGTGGTTGCCCTGACCACAAATCCACAATTGTGATCGAATTTAAAATTTTAAAATCTTTAGTGTATTAGGTTGTAAAAGTTTTTTTTTTTTTTTTTGAAAGGTTATATAAAAGTTAAATCACTTCACTTCTAAATATGTTGTTTCCAATTTTAATTTCATTTTTTGAATAAAATAATTAAAATCTGTGAAGGCATAATTGATTTTCAATCCTTGAATTATGTAGGATTAGTCAATTGATCCCTTAAGATTGCCAATTTGTAAAATTAGTCATTAATTTCTTCAAATTTGTGTGAGTAGAACAATACTGGAAATTATGGAATTTCCGATCACATGAAAATAATCTTAAATCAAGTCGAAATCAAAAAGTGGTCGGAAATAGCAATAAAGGTTTTTTCGGATACCAAAAATGGTCGGAACAAGGCTTTCGACTTGATTTAAAATCACTTTCAGGTGGTCGGAAATTCCATAATTTCCAGTAGTGGAAATACATTTTTGGTAAAAATAAAAATATTTTTTAGTTTCTCAATTATGAAAAAAAATGATAGAATTGGGAACCAAAGTTGTGTCTTGTGACTAAATTATGATCAATTCAATTAATTATGCATAAATGAGAAACTAAAGACTCAAATTTTCATTTTATAAAATTAAATTATGCTATAATACCACTCAATATTAAATTTTATTGATTAAAATAAAATAAATATTAATGAAGTTAAAGTTGTTAGGTGAAGGAATAAAATCTATATAGAGTTAATACCCAAAATTGTCCTCGACTATAGTTGTTTTTCTCAATTTCGTCCTAAACGACTTTGGTGTCATAAAATAGTCCTAGACTTTTGTGTTATTGCTCAATATTGTCCTCCGTTTGTTAATCCGTCCAAAGGGTGTTAAGTACAAGGATAATTTAATAATTTTAAATAAAGGTCTTCTGATGGTCTCCTTTACTCCACCGGTCTTCTCTCGATCTCAATAACTCAAAATTCGAATGTAATTGTCTGTGAATTCTTCCAAGTAAACCGAGAAATTGAGAATGAAATTTCGCCAAAGTAAAATCGCCCAATCAAATTTCTTCCCTGTACTTAAATTTCTCCAAGTAAATTAGTCATTGCAGTACAAGTCAACAATTACTAGTCCTATGAATGCCACTACAGCAGCATCAGCTAAACATATCAGTATAATCGACCCTGCTCTAAGCCCCCCTTCTCTCGAATGAGATTTTGGGTTTTCCTTTTCTCGAATGAGATTTTGGGTTTTCTTGTGATAATCCATGACTTCCTGATGAATTTACAGCCCCATTTTACAAGGATAATCCATGACTTCCTGATGAATTTACAGCCCCATTTTACAAGGCTTCTGTAAAGGAAATCCACACAACATTAGGTTATTCAAGAATGCAGCGAGGCCCTCATTTGCGGGGTAAGTCGCTTAAGGATTTGGGGATTATTCCAGTGAAATGATTGAAGGATAAATTTAAAGTTCCTGAAATCGATTTTAATTCACCGATAGCATCCGGAATTGGACCATTGAATGAGTTGGATGACAGATCGAGCTTCTCCAAATTCGCCAGGTCTGGGAAAACTCCGGCGGAAATCTCGCCGGAGAGTTTGTTTTTCGCCAGAATTAACCGTTGCAGTTGTCGACAGTTTCTGAGGTCCCTATAGAACACTCTGGCGATGGAGTTGTTCGATAAATCCAGATTTGGAGCCGCGGGAGATTGCATACAGACGACGGAAGAGTACCGGAAATGTTGTTATCGTAGAGAAAAATACTGAATGGCACCGTCAGTCCGGTGGAGTAAAGGAAACCACCTAAATTTGAAATTACTAAATTATCCATGTACTTAACACCCTTTTGACGGATTAACAAACGGAGGACAATATTGAGCGATAACACAAAAGTCTGGGACTATTTTATGACACCAAAGTCGTTTAGGACGAAATTGAGAAAAACCATTATAGTCGAGGACAATTTTGGGTATTAACTCAATCTATATATATATAAAAGTAAAATCCTCCTATTTCATTTTCCCGCCCAAACTTTTGTAGTAAAACTTATTTGGTAACTAAATTTAAATAAAAATTAATTAAAATCTATTAATTGATAATATTGTTTCCATATTCACATATTAACCTAATTGGTAAATCTATTAATTGATAATATTTTTTCCTTATATTTATTTATTCATTCTTTTATATTGAGTAAGTATATATAGAGATATAGATATGTATACTAACATACAACTATTACGGCTCCAATGTTTATTCTTGTCCAGGATATTTCTCCATTGAAGACTTGCAGAGCTATTAGACTGCAATTGGTGCGCACCTATATGAAGTCCCATAGAGAAAGGGGAGTGAATCCATAAAATCTAGAGAGTGCATGCTTCACGATCAAGAAGTATTTTTTTTTCAATTTTTTTTTATACGACTCCAATGTTTTTTCTTGCCTGGGATATTTCTCCATTGAAGACTTTCAAAGCTATTAGATGGTGATTGGTGTGCACCTATATGAAGTCCCATAGAGAAAGGGAGTGATTCCATAAAATCTAGAGAGTGCATATTTCCCGATCAAATGGTATTTTTTCAATTTTGCTTTTTTCTATAACTCGTGTTGTATATGAAATTGGGAAAAAGATGCATTACAAAGCTGCTTCCTATACTGCAAAAATAAATTGGAAAATAACACTTTTCCTTTTTATTTCATTGTAGGAAACTTCATGCTCATATACCAAGGGAGCATGTTGGTAAGTACTGTAAGCTTTTCAAACAATGAAAAGTTTATGCCATTAAAAATTTTATGGTGATAAATAATTTCTATATTTTCAAAAAATGCACTCATTATTTTATGTTGTAATTCCACTATGGTACTTTGGTTAAAGAATATAAAAAAAGACAACTTTTCTAGACAAATTTATGTATTGAAATCATTTTCATCTTTTAAGTCTGTAGATGATAAACAATTCGTTGGTAAGTTTCATTTACAATTTTAATCTACATCTGAATTCTTTTTTTTTTTATTTTTTATTATTATTATTAACATGTTTGACGTTATTGGTAGGGTCGTTGGAATTGAGATATACTCCCCATTGGATAAGATCATTGCAGGGAAGCTTTCTTAACTTATTGATTTTCTAATTGTACATGGATACAAAGTAAATTATCTATTTTTTTTTATTTTTATTGTATTTTTTATATGTATTTTTTATTAAGAACTCCGTAGTTTATTTGTTTATAGGGACAATCAATTGAAAGCTACAGTGTGGGATCAACATATACCAAGGCCAAGAGTTGAAACTTTTTTTTTTTTTTTTAATTCTAGCCTTGCAAATCCTATGGTTGTTCTTATGCAATTGTGTAGAGTTAAAATGATACGAAGAGTTAATCTAAACACAAGTATTTTAATTTTTCTTTATATTTGAAAGTGTTTGAATAAGGACAAGTAATGAATGTTCTTTTTGATTAGCCATTTCAAGATATGTAACTCTTGATACACAGCTCCTTTTCAATCAGGATTTCCCGAGTTTTGTGATTTTTTGAAAAGGTAAATTTATTATGTCTTAATCATTATCATAATGTTTTTATCATTTATTTTTGTACATATTTTGTTTATGATTGTCATTTTTTTTTCAGTTTATGTGTTGATTAGATCCCTCTAATAAAAATTATGGATATTTATGAGATGATTGAGGTAAACAATAGCAATAATTTTTTTTTTTTTTTTTAAAATTGATGCAGTGGCATCAAATTAGAAAATCATCTTTTGCCACTTTTTAAAATGATTTATTATTATAAATTGTCACACTTTAAAATGTATTTTTTTTAATGTTAATAAATAAATTAGCTTAAAATAATACATTAAAATCTAAAGGATAAGCAAAGTATAATTTAAAGTATAAAATAAAGCCAAAGTTGTACATGTTTGCAAAGTGATGGAGCATTGTAATAGTCTTAGTGCATCCAAATAAAGGCATCATTTAACTGATTATTTCTTTCTTATCTCATATATATGTTACAACCTCACGGTCAAATCTATACTATAATTAAAAACAAAATACTATTTACTTGATTTCCTGTCCAAACAATAGTAAATAGTAAAGGTAAATTAAAAAAAAAAAGAATGAAAAAAAAAGAACATAAATATTTCACAATAATATTCTACATCATCAATTAAAAATGGAATGGAAATTAGGTAAATTGGAAAAAGAAATGAATATTAATAATTTATTGAAAATTAAAAATGAAAAAAAGGAATTGAAGTTATGTTAATTGGAAAAGGAAATGAATATTAATAATTGACTGCAAATAAAAATGATCCATAATTGACTAAAATGAAAAAAGAAATGGTCAGATCATTGCATTTAAATTTTTCACAATAATATTATACAGTATAATACATCAAATCACAATTATGTCATAAATCTTTCACAATTTTAAACAATGAAATGGAAATTAAAAAAAGAATGAAAATATTTTAATAATAATATTCTACATCATCAAGTAAAAGTAAATTAAAAATAAAAGGAAATATTTACATAATAATATTCTACATCATCAATAGTAAATGCATATTTTAAACAATAGTAAAGGTAAATTAAAAATGAAACAAAAATTAAAAATGAAACCGGAATATTTCAATAATAATATTCTACATCATCAATTAAAAATGGAACAAAAATTAGGTAAAAATATCACTGCATCTGATATTCTAATTGACTAATTGAATGAAAATAAAATAAAATAAAAAGAATTGGCTGAAAATGAATATGGCATTACAAATTGACTGAAAATATAAAAAGAAATGAATATTAATAGTTGACTACAAATAAAAAATGATCCATAATTGATTAATATGAAAAAAATAAAATGTTTTGATCATTACATTTTAATTAAAAATGGAACGGAACCTAAAATTTGACGGAAATATTTCAATAATATTTCTACATCATAAAGAGTAAATGCATATTTTAAACAATATTAAAGATAAATTAAAAATGGAACGTAAATATTTCAATAATAATATTATACATCATCAATTAAAAATTTAACGAAAATTAGGTAAAAATATCATTGCATATGATATTCTAATTGACTAATTGACTACAAATATAAAAGAATAATTTGCCAAAAATGAATTTGATACTACTAATTGACTTAAAATATAAAAGGATCGCTAATTAACTAATACTCTACCATTATATATTTTCACCCGAGTCACCTATCCAGATGGACTGAAGGTGTTAGCTCTATACGATGATGGACAGGATTGCGTTGCTACAACCAATGTCATCTACAAACAGGTTTCAATAATGTGTAAATACAATCGTTGATATTATGTTTTTTTAAATGACAAAATTGCTATATATATATATATATATATATATATATATATATATATATATATATATATATATATATATATATATATATATATATATATATATATTCCATACAAATGAATTAAGATGGCAATTCATTCCTATAACTGAGTTGCTAGAGAACGAACATATTTGCTTAATTTATAAAAAAAAATACTAAACAATGATAAATAAAATATTCAAAGTTACAGCATTGCATGCGTACATCTACACATTAACTATTAATTTCAGTAATTATTTACTCAAATTCAAACAATGATAACATCAAAACACATAAATAATCCAAAACATATCTTCAATTGCAATGTATAATATTTGATGTTCTAATTTAAATAATTATATATCAATCTAAATATTTTTAATATATTATAACAAATCCACCCCGTGCATCGCACGGGCGAAAATACTAGTTGTACAAAATTGACATTGCGAGGACAACTATATTTGCAGATGTCAACTATAAGGGACCAAATTGATTAATTGTACCTAAAAATAGGGACTAGAATGCAATTCTTCCATTTTTAAATAATGAATTTAGGTTCAGAAAAAGTCAAAAACAAAAAATGGTTTGAAAAAGTTTTAATTAGACCAAACAACTATTCAATGAGGAAAGCACTAAAATGCTTGTCACATATATTACAAGTTACATAATAATAACATATTATACATTCTTGAATGATGTGACCAGTAAAATATGATTTTCATACCTAAAGACTAAAAATCACAAAAATTGAATTTTTTTCGTCTTTAGGGTTCTCATATCTCGGTCTGGCAGGATAATAGATAGATAAATCATAGTGATTCATCAGCCTATTGGGTGAGAGGAGCAATGTTCACAAGGAACCCATCACATTCAGTGTAACTCTTACACTACGACTGTCATGATTGAAGAATTTTAGTGTGGAAATTGAGAGGATTTTTTAACAAAGGATTTCGATTCATTGTTAAGAAATTTAGTATGAAGAAGGATATAGATGAATATGATTTCCACTGTGCATTCACAAAGTCTCAAAGAAATTACATAATTAATAAAGTAATAAGGAGGAATTGAAGCTAATTATAAGCCATATATATTTTTCCGTCAGTGCTTTACCAACATCATCCTAGCTAAAATCTGACATCTCCGTTCACATCCTGTTTGGCAATCTCGTGTTTTTGCAACGGATGAGCGACAGAACATGTTCTTGCACCTTGTCGAACATTCATCTGTGTTATGCGGCGGAAGTGCAGGTGCAACAACGTTGTTGTTGACCCGTTCGACGGCGGCGCCGGTGGTGTCACGTGCATTAATCGCCGTCACTGCTAACAACATTAATATAAAACTCACGCACAAAACCTTTCCTGCACTTCCCATTTCGATCTGCAGGCCTTAATTATATATCTACAGCCTGATATATCGAAGATATATGCTTGGATAAACTTCTCTGATTTATTCCTGATAGACACATGTTTAGCAATGCTATATATATACATTTTTTTTTCGTATCCATGGCGTGATCATTGTATTAATTTTTTTTAATTTTTTTTAAAAGTCGTGTTACGTCTCTATGGCCCGTTTGGTAATATAGTTAGTTTATCAGTTAATTTTGACTGATTTATTCACTATTAGTTATTTAATTTGGTTAAACAATCAATATAAGTGTTTGATTAATTAGCTTTTTGTAACCATTCAACTTATTGTTTTAAATTGCTAAAATTTAAAAAGCTGCTCAAAGCAGCTTTTTCGATCAGTATTTTGAGAAAAATCATTTTGAAGGTGATCAACTATCGACTAACAGATGATTTACCAAACATTTTTTTTGCAATTAGCTAATGTTATCAACTAGTCAAACCACTAACCCAATCAACTAACATATACTTACCAAACACTCCCTATGAAAAATAATTACATAATGGACCATGCTATACACCCCTCTAATTTTATCACTTATAAACTAACCACTACATAATGTGGTAAAATTATAGACATTAGTAAAAGGGAAAATTGCACTTTTCATCCCTAAGTTATAGGGTAATTGTAGAATTCGTGATTAAGTGTTGGTCAAACTCATTTTTCGTCCCTAAGTTATTATTGACGTTGCACTTTTCGTCCCTAAGTTATCATCGACGTTGCACTTTTCGTCACTTTACTAATAAAACATTAGGGACAAAATTTACAATTTTAGTATAACTCATAGACGAAAAGTGCATGCAACACCAATGATAACTTAGGAACAAAGAGTGAACATGACCAACACTCATGGACGAATTCTACAATTACCCTATAACTTAGGAACGAAAAGTGCAATTTTCCCTTAGTAAAATTAAAAAAGAAAAACTAATGTCCAGGCTTTTGTCACACCAGTGAGGGAGTGATTAGTTTGTGAGTGGTAAAATTAGAGATAATTAGTATTTTCTTTGCAATAATATTGACTATCTATTTTTTTTTTTTTTACAGTACATTATTAAATTAACTATATATTTTTTGTATTTGATTATTATGTTTTTTTTTTTTTTTTATTAACTCGTTATATGGTAGGTCAATTTATGAGTATTCATTTTGTAGAGAAAGTATACTTTTTTGAAAAAAGAAAATATTTGATAATTGTGTGACTTCTTTATTACGTACATTGCAACGAAGTTTTGATTAATTCATAAATAACTCATGAAAATAAAGATTTTTAGTATATTTTTTTAATACTGTTACATTAGTGGTGAGCAGTATACAGTGATTTTAGTAAATTAATAATAATAATGATATTTTTCAGTATAATTTTATCATAATTACTTATTCATGTATGAAAATAGAATTATGTATTTAACGTAAGTATTAAATTAAAAGTTCGTAGCTGACATACGTTATTGAGCAATTTATAAAGTGTTCTTAAAATCTAAGATATTAATTGGTGAACCCCAATTACAGGCAAATTATTGTGTGGATCATGTTATGTGGATCATAACAAAAAGGACATTTTTAATATACTAAATGTACATTATACAATATAATGTACATTCAGAACAAAAATAATGTACATCCTTTGAATACAATATACATTATTTTTATATTGAATGTAAATTATTTTACAGTAGAAAAATATGGTCCACACAATAATGATTGCGTTCCGTAAACTATTGTGTGGACCATGGTCCATGCAGTGTTGTATGGACCATAACAAAAAGTACATTTTTAATATACTAAATGTACATTATTCGTGTACTAAATGTACATTATAGAAAATAATGTACTTTTAGTACTCAAATAATGTACATTTTCTTAATACAATTTACATTTTTAATAAACTAAATGTACATTATTATTTTACAATATACAAAATATAGTCCACACAGCTTATGTGGGCTATGGTCCACATAATAATAATTGATGCATGTACAACTGGGCCATAATGGATTAATGGGTAACTGGGCTAGTAAATTACAATGTAGAGTTGATTAGCCCATTTAACTTTTTGTTAGTTACGGATTGGAGTATTTAATTTAATGGATAATGGATTTATTTAGAGTCGTCAAGATGGACTTAGTCCGCTGGGTTAGTTCGTTGCTCTCCGCCAAAAAAGTTAGTCCGGCTTTGAATTATATGGCCTGTATTTTGGCGGGCTTTTTTGCTCGCCCCGCAATATGAAGGGCTTTGGCACGGCCCACCCGCCAACCCGTTTCTGACAATTCTAGATTTATTAGTTATGTATGGAAGATTATGGCAAATTATTGTATGGACCATGGTCCACACAATGTTATGTGGACCATAACAAAAAATATATTTTTAATATATTGAATGTACATTATTTTTGTACTGAATGTACATTATACAATATAATGTACATTAAGAATAAAAATAATGTACATCCCCTGAATACAATGTACATTATTTTTGTTTTGAATGTATATTATTTTTGTACTGAATGTACATTATTTTACAGTAAACAAAATATGGTCCACACAACTTGTGTGGACCATGGTCCATACAATAATGATTGGAAGATTATATCATAGACCATGTTTTATGATTATAATATTGTAGGTTTATTATAAAGTATTATCATTTGTTACGATTAATTATTATAATATTGTAGGTTCATTATAATAATACTATATGTTCACTAAATGATATCAATTTGTCTACTATTATCTACGCATTTTTTTTTAATAAATAAAATCAATGTTGCAAAATATATTATATTATTAAAAGTATCCTATTTATATCTTTTGAATAATACTCATATTAATATAATTTGAATCCTTATTTTTTAAAAAAATATAGGAGAAATCGCACTTTTGGCCCCACAATTAGTGCCCAATCTGCAATGTCATCCTTAGTTCTCAATTTGAACACAATTGGTCCCTCAATTATTCGACCATTAAGCAGATTTGGTCCTTCTGTGAGACCATCAGTTTAACTCCGTTTAAATCAGGGGTATAATTGAAGTTTCACATAGCCTTGAATATAATAAGCTAATTTTTTCCCTTTCGCTGCCCGGTTGTTATTTCCACCGCCGCAGATGCTCCGCCACCATCGCCGTCAAGAAATGTCTTGGCATCCACCATTTGCAAGTCCACTCCCTACCCATCTTACTGCCAAACTGTTCTCCCCAGCAACAACTCTTCTTCCAATGTCTACGACTATGGTCGATTCTCCGTCCGCAAATCCTTATCCGCTGCGTGCAAGTTTCTATCATTGATCCAGAAGTACCTTCGGCGCAATTCCAAGTCGTTAACCACCAACGCCGTTCGAGCTCTCAAGGATTGCGAGTTCCTCGCCGGTTTAAACATGGATTATCTCTCTAGTTCTTTCAAGACTGTCAACGGGACTTCCCGGTATCTCCCGGTGTTGGAAGCCGACGACGTGCAAACGTTGCTCAACGCCATTCTCACCAACACGCCATGCTCAACGCCCAACCACAGCTATGTTGATGGCTAGACTACTTTCAATTCTTACTCATGTGAAATTTCAATTATATATCTGATTTAAACTAAGTTAAACTGATGGTCGCACAGAAGGACCAAATCTGCTTAATGGTCGAATAATTGAGGGACCAATTATGTTCAAATTGAGAATTAAGGATGACATTGCAGATTGTGCACTAATTGAGGGACTAAATTAAAAGTGCGATTTCTCCAAAAATATATAATTTGAATATTAGTTGTTTATTGATGGACTTACAATATTGATAAAATAAAAATTGTGTATTGTGAAAATGAACCTCTATTTTCTCTTAATGAACATATTTTAGATCCATTTGTATTATATTGGCAAATTATGCCGTGGAAACGTGGCCACCTTGCAGGTGGGCATGGTTGTAGATTCATAATTTCTATACTGTAGAATCATAAATAAAAAAAAATAAAATTTTGTTTTTCACTTGCCGTTAACGGCGTTTCTCTCTTCTCAATCGCACAGTTTAGAAATTATGAATCTACTGTATTTAAATTATGAATCTACAGTATAGAAATTATGAATATACATTATTAGGTTTGTGAACATGTGATAGAGCTATATGTTCATAATTATATAAATATATATTCATAATTATAAAGCTATATGTTCATAATTTTCGATGTTCATATATCCAATTGTTGAACTTTGTATTCACAAATCACATAATTGAACTATATGTTCATAATTTGATAACTATACAGTTTAGAAATTATGAATCTAAAGTACAGATATTATGAATCTGCAGTATAGAAATTATGAATCTACTTTATAAAAATCTACTGTATTTAAATTATGAATCTACGATTTAGAAATTATGAATCTACAGTATAGAAATCTATTGTATTTAAATTATGAATCTACGATTTAAAAATTATGAATTTACAGTATAAAAATTATGAATCTACAGTATAAAAATTATGACGGTTCCACAGCATAACGCTACTATTATATTGTAGTTGCATTATTATTGTAATAGATTGTTCGTCCCGAGGGTTTTCCGTTACAAGCTTAGAAGAGGTTTGGAAGTTGCCTTTGTTCCAAATTGGAAAAGGCCACTGATGAGTAGGTATTATATTTGTTTTAAAAGCCACAAATCAAAATTGGAAAAAGTATATTATAATTAATTGATTAAACTTAGATTGTATCAATGAATAATATTTTAATATATTACATTAAATATAATATAGTAAAAAAAAACAGGGATAAGGGTCAAATAGATTCTCCAACTATATATCAATGTTCAATTAGACCCTTAAATTGAAAAAACATTCAATTAGACCCTTAAACTTGTTAGATTTGTACAATTAACTTATTTAACAGGTTACCTTACCCAAAGGTAACCTGTAAACTTTGATTACAAGGCTTGTGAAATTCTATTTAAAATAAATAAAAAAAATTAAATCAAAAATTTTAAAAATTAATTTCCTTAAAAAAATCATCTCTATTAAGCTTCTTCAAACTGACATGGCGGGCTTCTGCAAGAGACAAGAAGCCATAGTAGCAGCTGCCCATGGACAAGAAGCCATGGCAGCAGCTTCTATGGAGTTGCCTCATGGTTTCTTGTCTATGGCAGCAGCTTCTATGGAGTTGCCCCATGGATTCTTCGTCCATGGCAGCAGCCGGTTAGGCTGTCATGGACGGACGATTGCCATGGCAGCTCGCTGCCATTTTTTTTTTAAAATTTAATTTAATTTAACTTTTTATGAATAAATATTATTTTAATATTTATAAAATATAATTTTAAAAAAATGTTAATCTAAGTGGCATCCTATGTGGCATGTGATCTAGAAGTAACATACCATCATAGGTCAAATAGGTTAATTGCACAAATTTAACAAGTTTAAAGGTCTAATTGGAGGTTGTTTTAGTTCGAGGGTCTAATTGCACTTTGGTTTATAGTTAGAGGGTCTATTTGACCCTTATCCCAAAAAAAAAAATGATGTCTTGCTTGTCCTTCCAAATTATATTTTAATGACAAAAATTGATGTGAGACCGTCTCACATATCCTTAACTGTGAGACTGGTGGGGTCGTAGATAACTCGATGTGTAATTATCACAATTTCAATTACAAGTATTACAATATTTATCATTAGTAACAATTAATTTTAACTTAAATAGTATCACAATTTCACATATAAATATTACAAAATATACATAAGTAACGATTTATTTTTAACTCAAATTGGTATTAAATTTTCTACAATTAGTATTATAATTTTTTTTTTTCAAAAGTAACATTATATGGGTCACACTTTTGTGAGATCGTCTCACGGATCTTTATTCGTGAGACGGGTGTGGTCAATATATATGCAAATGTAATACTTATACTAGCAAATGTAATACTAAATATTACATTATACGGACAAAGATTCATGAGACAACATGTTTTTGCCTTCACCATATAAGTATTACAATATTTACATTAGAATTATACTTTGAAAGTATCACAATTTCAGTTATAAATATTACAATATTTATCATTAGTAACAATTATTTTTTATGCAAAATAACATCATAATTTCAAATATAAATATTACAATATTTATTATAAGTAACAATTTGTTTATTTTAAATTAATAATTTTTTTTTTTTTTGGTAATAAGTATATATCATAAGTAACAAGCATTTGCCTTAGACCCCATCCGTCTTACGAACTAAGATTCGTGAGACGGTCTCATAGAAGTGTGATCTTCACCTATTTTAATATATGAAGTAGTTGGCTAGCATATTCCAAGTTGATCACATCATTATTAGTACCTCACAAAGTAATGTGACAAATTTAAAAAATATTTTAATTCTTTAAGGAAAATGATATTTTCCCCACTAAATTTTTTCCCTAATATTTCTTCCATGATGTGGCTTGAATTGGTGTCCTGACTTATGTGACCCCATCAATAGTTTTTTTTTTAAAAAAGTTAACTCTTCAATTAGAAAATACCATCTATGGAGGGGAAGATTAGATCGAGGAATGGAGAGCATTACTCATATTTTAAATCCTAGAAATTATCTCTCCTACTATGCAGGATATTATTAATAAACAAGGCCGGCAATACTTGTGCCGGCATATTTTAAACAATGCAGAGAGTAGAGCACGCAGACAATACAATAAAATAAAATAACAAAATATATACTAATTTATTATACTACGAGGAATTTGGGAACCTCTGCAAGTTGAGCATACTTGTACTGTGCATGCATTAATATTAATAAACCTTTCGTCGTTGGCAAAGTTCAAATTCGTTCAGAAGTATTGAAGGATACGATGGCCTGTGTTGGTCTCATATCTCTTATCCGAACACTAGAGTTGCAGTTCTTAGAGCCACCACCATTGTTGGTTGTCGATTACCAGGATAAAATCCAGTGTCTTCGTCAAAGGCTTTCTGTTTTGGTAGCCCTTCTTGAGGAATCTGAGAAAGAGCTCAACGTTAGCCAGGCCCAGAAAGATCATGTTATTGCAAGAGCTAAAGACATAAGTTTGAGAGCTGAAGATGAGATTGAATCTGAAGTGATGGAGATCCTTTCCAATGGAGCTTCTCATCAAAGACTCCATCAAATCTTGCAACGTCTTGCAGAAGACACTGAAGGGCTTCTTATTCAGCAAAGAAACACTACAGAAATGTGGTCATATAATCCCCAATCAAACAAAGAGCACATCATACTTGTAGGAGCTTCAAAGCTGCAGCAGGATGATGCAATGGTAGGGGCTGGGCACGCCCAAGAATTGGAGAGGACGAAGGAGATGCTCTTTCAACGCTCCAATCAGGAACGACAAGTTATATCCATTGTCGGCATGGGAGGGATTGGCAAGACAACTATGGCCAAAAAAATCTATGATGATCCATCAATAAGATCTCACTTTGATGTTCTTGGTTGGGCAACCGTGTCTCAACACTATGATCTGCGGAGAATCCTCCACGACCTGTACTGTTCTGTGGTACAAATGACTGGAGAACAAACAAGCAGTGCTGACCTAGCAGACAAATTACGTCGGCGCCTGATAGGTCAAAGGTATCTACTTGTGGTGGATGACATATGGGGAAGCAAAGGATGGGATGATCTACAAGGATGCTTCCCAGATGATTCCAACGGTAGTCGAATATTGTTGACTACTAGACTCAAAGAGGTAGCAGATTACAGTGGATGTTCAGGTAAGTATGTTTGCAACTTGCCTTTCCTAAATTCAAATGAAAGTTGGGAACTTTTTTCCCAGAAGCTGGGAAGCATACAATTGCCTCCAGAAATTGAAGAAATTGGTAAGGGCATTGTGTATAATTGTGGAGGATTACCACTTGCTATTAGTGTAGCCGCAGGGCTTCTCTCCAAAACCAAAAAGTCAGTAGAAAATTGGAGGAGTATTGCGTCAGCAATGAATATTCCAATGACATCAGATCTTCATGACCAATGCTCAAACATACTCACCCTCAGTTACAACAACTTGCCTTACCATTTAAAAGCCTGTTTCTTATACTTTGGAGTCTTTCCTAAAGTTAGAAGAGAAATCCCCACAAAGGATCTTCTCAATTTATGGATTGCCGAGGGATTTGTTAGGGAAGATAGTGGTAGAAGTTTGGAAGAGGGTGCCATGGGTTACTTACAAGATCTAATTGACAGAAATCTAGTACTTATTAGCAAGTTAAGTTTCATTGGCGATATCAAGACATGTAGATTGCACGATTTATTATTTGACTTGTGCGTGAGAGAAGTAGAAAAAGAGAAGTTCGTGACTGCTTTTCATGATAGAAGTTTGACATTTGGATTCGGTGTCACGGGGCAGCGGTTGTCTTCTTATTTGTTTAGTTTTTTACTGAATAGCAAACCATTTTCTTTTATATTTGCGCTTTTATATATTTACCGAGTTTGGCGTTGGAATGTGCAAAGTGCAAACCGTTGGTTAACATTTCAAACAATGACTATTCGGCCCATATTCAGTGATGACAACTATAATTTCTACAAATCTCGTACCCTTTTATTCTTTTTTGGGGATCCTGGAGATATTGTGAGGCCTGTATCTTGGAGACAAAATGTGTCTTTCAAGATGATAAGGGTACTGGACCTAAGGACATTTTGCTTCGCTGAGACTGCAACTTTTGACATCTCGGATTTGATTCTCTTAAGGTACCTTGCTTTGAGTAGAATTAGGTATGTAAGGGTGCTGAAACATCACCACAACTTACAAACTTTAATTGTTAAGTTTCGAATGGCATGGCGTCCAGTGGAAACTGAGATTGATGAGGAGATTGGCAGTAAGTGGTTGGAAGGTCTATGGAAGTCTCAAAATTTGAGGTTTATCAAGTATCCCTATCTATTCCCAATAGATACTGATGATGTTCCAGTTCATTATATTTTGTGCACTCTTTATTGGGTGCCATATCTCCAGTGTACCAAAGAATTTGTTTTGAAAATTCCAAATGTTAAAGTGTTGGGGATTAGATGCTTTGAAAGATGTGCATTTCAAACCCAAACCTGGTGGGATAATCTTCACTACTTAACTAAGCTTGAGAAACTAAACGTCTTAGATTTCAACTCCGCACAAATCAAACTTGGAAGTATTAACTCCTTTCCACAAACCCTTAAGAAGTTGAGCATTACTGGAACACAACTCAGTTGGGAAGCTATTACAGTCATCAGTATGTTGCCAAATCTTGAATCGCTCAAACTTCTCGGAGCGTATAGGATGGGAAACAAGTGGAAAACTAGAGACGGTGGGTTCCCCAAATTGAAGTTTTTGCTCATCAATTCAGCAACATTGAGGAACTGGGAAACTGTGGGTGATCATTTTCCTGTCCTTCAACGCTTAGCATTGCATCACTGTCGCCACTTGGAAAAGATCCCCAAAGGCTTTGCAGACGTTACTACCTTGCAATTGATTGAGTTGAAAGATTGTTATCGTTCTCTTGTGGACTCAGCTAAGGACATTCAAGAAGAGCAGAGCTCATATGGAAATGATCAACTTGTTGTTCGTGACTATGACACTCCGAGTTGGTAGGGTTTGATCTTTGCTTTTATGTTATTCTCATTTCTTTTCATTGACAATATTTGCTTCTTACTCCTCACCGGAAAAAAAAATATTTGCTTCTTACTGAATATTAGGAGCTAGCACCAGTCGAATGAAGAAATTGAATGAAAATTAAAGCAGATCGAGCAATCAAGGAATTGAATTTGAAAGTGGAGGCCAGGCCAGGCTGTGATGTTTTTTCAATGTTTTCTATCTCTCTTGTTTTGTTTTGTTTTCATCTATAAAATTAAAGATATTAAACTCATATATATATATATATATCACATCATTTGTATTGAATATTTCATGGGATGTATTTTGTTTCCTACTATATTTCTCTTCAATTTTAGCTTTGATCATTTTCTACCCATCTAAATGCAGCTTTCAAAATTTTCAACCTATGTATATATATAATGCACTTTCCATTTTCCCCATTTACTTAACACATTTGCTTGCACCATTTTTTGTGTAAAAAATAATGTTAATATATTTTTTGGGTTCATTCTATTATTGTAATTAGTAAAGAAAAACTTTTGTCAAAGAAAACCCAACGCCAAAAGTATACCACGTAGAAAAGACCACTCTATTTTATCATAAGTTTTACCCATATCTAATTTTAGTGCCCCCAACCAACACTCCCACAGTGTTTCCTATTCAAATAATGACCCACCTCCGCAGCAATTAGAATATTATTAGTTATCAACTTGTTAGGGATAAAAGCACTCTGAGATTCTAAAATCACATCATCCAACAAGGGTTTCATCCTATTCGCAATCATTTTAGCCATAATTTTATAGACCACATGCATTACAAAGAGCAATAGGCCTAAGATCAAACACCAACTCAGGCTAATTCTTTTTTGGGATTAAAACAACATTACTTTCATTCAAGCCATCATGAAAGGAACCAGAATGCAAACTAAGCACAAAAGAAGAGACTTACGTTCCAACAACATCCCAAAAATGCAGATAAAAGTCCGGATTCATCCCATTAGGATCTGGGGACTTGTCTGGAAACATAGAAAAGAGAGTCGTTTTGACCTCCTCAACCTCAAAAGGCCGAAGGAGGGTCTCATTCTGCTGCTGAGAGATACAAGGCGGTATAGTACTAAAGAAGGAATCATCACAATAGGCATGCTATTAGATTTAAAGATATTCACAAAGTACTCCAGAATCACAGTATTCATATTAGCATTCCCAACTCAGTTCCCATTAGAATCTTTAATTCTAGAGAGAAGTTTTACGCTTACGGTTAGAGGCATCCCTATGAAAGAAATGATTTAATTAATAAGAAATGATGTTAAACAATCCATTGAGATGGAGGAAGTATATTTTTAACAGTACCTCACTGTTTTCATTATATTAGGTCCATTATATTATAATTACTAATTTTTTATAGTAATAAATTCAAATCAGAGAATTGGGGTTTGTAAAAAATTCCATGTCATCACCATTAACCTAGGACAACATGTAATTTATTATACGACGAATCTGGGAACTTCTGATCTGCAAATCTGCAAGTTGAGCATACTTGTACTGCGCATGCATTAATATTAATAAACCTGTCGTCGTTTGGCAAAGTTCAAATTCAAATAAGTGAATTGTATATATATTCATCAGCATATTCCAAGTTGATCACATTATTTGTACCTCCCAAAGTAATGTGCCAAATTTTAAGATTATTTAATTCTTTTAAATTCTTTAAATTATCTCACCAATTGTGCAGGATATTATTAATAAATAAGGCCGGCTTAGAGATTAGAGTAGGCAATAAAATACAATAAGAAAATATTAAAATATATTAATTGAAGTAGGTGTGGTGTGAGTACAGTTGAGATTGAAAATTATAAGTACAAATTCAGAAGTATTATATCAAAACAATTCTAGCTAAAGGTGTTGATTCTTGATGAAACAAAGCTAGAGAGAGCAAGAACTGATTAGATCGAGTGAATTGAATTGAAGGATACGATGGCCTGTGTTGGGCTCATCTCTCTTATCCGAACACTAGAGTTGCAGTTCTTAGAGCCAGGATTATTCTTGGTTGTTGATTACAAGGATGAAATCCAGTGTCTTCGTCAAAAGCTTTGTCATTTGAAAGCCCTTCTTGAGGAATCTGAGAAAAAGCTCAATGTTAGCCAGGTCGAGAAAGATGTTATTGCAAGAGTTAAAGACATAAGTTTCAGAGCAGAAGATGAGATTGAATCTGAAGTAATGGAGATCATTTCCAATGGAGCTTCTCATGAAAGACTCCACCAAATCTTGCAACGTCTTGCAGAAGACATTGAAGGGCTTATTGAGCAAAGAAACACTACCCAAATGCTGTCGTCATATAATCCCGGCCAATCAAACCAAGAGCACATCATAGCTGGAGGAGCTTCAAAGCTGCAGGATGATGCAATAATGGTAGGGCACGCCCAAGAATTGGAGAGGACGAAGGAGATGCTGCTTCAATGCTCCACTCAGGAACGACAAGTTATATCCATTGTCGGCATGGGAGGGATTGGCAAGACAACTATGGCAAAAAAAATCTATGATGATCCATCAATAAGATCTCGCTTTCATCTTCTTGGTTGGGCAACCGTCTCTCAAGACTATGATCTGCGGAGAATTCTCCAGGACCTGTGCGGTTGTGTTGCACAAATGACTGATAAAGAAATCAATGAGGTGAAAAGCACTGCTGAGCTAGCAAACAAAGTACGTCGGCGCCTGATGCGTCAAAGGTATCTTCTTGTGGTGGACGACATATGGGGCAGCAGAGGATGGGATGATCTACAAAGATGCTTCCCAGATGATTCCAACGGTAGTCGAATATTGTTGACTACTAGACTCAAAGAGGTAGCAGTTTACAGTGGATGTTCAGGTAAGTATGTTTGCAACTTGCCTTTCCTAAATTCAAATGAAAGTTGGATGCTGTTTTCCCAGAAGCTGGGAAGCATAAATTTGCCTCCAGAAATTGAAGAAATTGGTAAGCGCATTGTTAATAAATGCCGAGGATTACCACTTGCTATTACTGTAGCCGCAGGGCTTCTCTCCAAAACCAAAAGGTCAGTAGAAAATTGGCAGAGTATTGCCTCAGCAATGAATCTACCAATGACCTCAGATCTTCATGACCAATGCTCAACCATACTCACCCTCAGTTACAACAACTTGCCTTACCATTTAAAAGCTTGTTTCTTATACTTTGGAATCTTTCCTAAAGTTAGAAGAGAAATCCCCACAAAGGATCTTCTCAATTTATGGATTACCGAGGGATTTGTTATGGAAGATAGTGGTAGAAGTTTGGAAGAGGGTGCCATGAAATACTTACAAGATCTAATTGACAGAAATCTAGTGCTTATTAGCAAGCTAAGTTTCATTGGCAATATTAAGACATGTAGATTGCACGATTTGTTGTTTGACTTGTGCTTGAGAGAAGTAAAAAAAGAGAAGTTTGTGTCTGCTTTTCATCAAAGGAGTGAGAATGTTATTGAATTGGGTGACACCGAGCCGTTGTTTGAATATGCAAACCGTTGGTTAACATTTCGAACAACGTATATTCAGCCCAAATTCAGTGACAAGTATAATTTCCACAAATCTCGTACCCTTTTATTCTTTTTTGGTGTTTCTGGAGCTTCTGGGCTACCTGTATCTTGGAGACAAAATGTGTCTTTCAAGATGATAAGGGTACTGGACCTAGTGGAAATTAGCTTCGATGAGGCTCCAACCTTTGACATCTCGGATTTGATTCTCTTAAGGTACCTAGCTTTGGGTACAATTAAGTATGTAAGGGTGCTGAAACATCACCACAACTTACAAACTTTAATTGTTAAGTTTCCAAATTCATGCCGTATAGAGGAAATTGACAGTGATGAGGAGATTGGCAGTAAATGGTTGCAAGGTCTATGGAAGTCTCAAAGTTTGAGGTTTATCAAGTATCCATATCCATTCCCAATAGATACTGATGAAATTCCAGTTCAAGATACTTTACACACTCTTTACTGGGTGCCTTATCTCCGGTGCACAAAAGAATTTGTTTTGAAAATTCCAAATGTTAAAGTGTTGGGGATTAAATGCTCTGAAATACGTGCATTTCAAACCGAAACCTGGTGGGATAACCTTCACTACCTAACTAAGCTTGAGAAGCTAATAGTTGAAGATATCGAGTCTGAACAATTCGAACTTCAAAGTATTAATTCCTTTCCCCAAAGCCTTAAGGAGTTGAAAATTGTGGGAACAGAACTTGGTTGGGAAGCCATTACAATCATTAGTATGTTGCCAAATCTTGAATCGCTCAAACTTCTCCAAGCATATGAGATGGGAGAGGAGTGGGTAACTGGAGACGGTGGATTCCCCAAATTGAAGTTTTTGTACATCAGTGGGGCGAAATTGAAGAACTGGGAAACTATGAGTGATCATTTTCCTGTCCTTGAACGCTTAGCATTGCATCACTGCCACAACTTGGAAAAGATCCCCGAAGGCTTCACAGACATTACTACGTTACAATTGATTGAGTTGAAAGATTGTTTTCCTTCTCTTGTGGAGTCAGCTAAGGACATTCAAGAAGAGCAGAGCTCATATGGAAATGATCAACTTGTTGTTCGTGACTATGACACTCGGAGTTGGTAGGGTTTGATCTTTGCATTTATTTTAATCTCATTTCTTTTCACCCCCTTTTTTGACAATATTTGTTTCTTACAGAATATTAGGAGCACCAGTCCAATGAAGAATAGAATGAAAATTAAAGCAGATCGAGAAATCAAGGAATTTGAAGGTGGAGGTCAGGCTGTGATGATGTTTTTCAATGTTTTCTATCTCTCTTGTTTTCTGTTGTTTTCATCAGTAAAAGATATTAAACTCTTATCACATCATTTGTATTGAATATTTCATGGGATGTATTTTATTTCCTATTATATTTGTCTTCAATATAATTATTTTAGCTTTGATAATTTTCTACCCATCTAAATGCAGCTTTCAAAATTTTCAACCTATAATATAATAATGCACTTTCCATTTTCCCCATTTGCTTAACACATTTGCTTGCACCATTTTTTGTGTAAAAAATAATGTTAATATATTTTTTGAGTTTGATGGAAAATAATGTAATGGGTCTGGCCCAAGTAGATTAGAGAGTGCGAGCCCAAAGGGATGAGGAGAGGGGCTCGCATGCATGCCTATACATACGCTTGGACCTCGCAAACATGCATGCACGCGTGTATGCGAGGTGGTTGCATGCGTACAAGGTGGCGGCTGTGCGCACGGGTGGCGGTTGCATGCGTACAAGGTGGTGGCTGCGCGTACGGATGACGGTTGCATGCGTACATGGTGGCGGCTGCGCGTACGGATGATGGTTTCAAGCGTACAAGGTGGCGGTTGCGCGCACAAGTGGCGGTTGCATGCGTACAAGGTGGCGGTTGCGCGCACGGGTGGCGGTTGCATGCGTACAAGGTCGTGACTCCAAGTACGGATGGCGGTTGCATGCACGCTATTGGAGACTACGTACATGCATGCATGTAGGTGAAATGGCGGCTAGTGCATGCATGCTGCACACGAAAGGGCAGCTGACGGAGGGCGGTGCGTATAGGAGCAGGGATCCCGGGTGAGTGCGCAACAAAATCGGTCCCGTTCGAGAAGTTGGGGGTACGTGTGGAGAGGGGAAGACACGTGTATGGTGGGAGCTGGAGGCCAGTAGATGTCGTACACGTGGGTGGTATAAAAGGGGGGGCTGCGGTCAGTTTAGGACAAGGCAAGAAACACAAAAGACCTGGTAGCCTGGCGGTCTGAGTCTTCTCTCTCTCCTAATTGGTCCAAAGATCGATTCTGGCATTATGCATGTAATTCAGGTTTCTGTCTATCCGTTTATTTCCCTTTTCACCGTATACTTTCCTGTACTATTGTTTCTGGGCCTGCGACATTGGGCTTGTGCGCGTTTATGTGGGCCTCGCGCCCCACTGGCAATAATAGCTCTTTTATTCCGTTCTATATTTCCTATACCCGGTTTATGGTAGACCCGATTTCATTAAAACCATCATTGACACCGTCTGTGGAGACCGTTACAAAAAGCGTGCGTTCGTAGCTTTACCCATCCTCTTACATTCTATCACGCACTCAAGTCCTAGCGAGCACCCAGATGAACAGATCTCGAAGTAGACTTCCACACGGTACGCGCGGGCCTAGCGTGGGGTAGCGGATGCCGTCTCCCGGAGGGGCGCGGAATACATAAGTTCCTTTCCTAGATTTGGTACGCTTTCACATTTTCTTCTCTTTCTGGTTCTGTTTTTCATCCTCGTTATTAAGCATAATAAAGTTGTGTTGATCCTAACACGATGAATCTTTATTATCTACCCGCATGAACGCGAGCTCCGCTCCGACATGCGCATCATCACCTGGGCCTACAGGGATTGTAGCCCAGCGTACATTCTTGAAAAAAAAAAATCACACGGTGTGTGGGCTAGCATGAGGCAGCAGGCAGCCCCCACACTAGTATACCATCGTTGAAGGGGACGCGATCCCCAAGACGAGGGGTATACACACATCCACCTGGGCTTCCAGGGTATGGTACGCAGCCCAGCGCGCGCCGTACTCCCCCCCCCCCCCCCCCCTCCCAAAAAAAACAAACAAACAAACAAAAGGAGTATAGTGTGCGGTGCCAGCATGAGGCAACAAGCGGTCCACACACTAGTATGCCATAAACGATGAGCATATACATATCCACCTGGCCCTGCAGGGAAAGGTACGCAGCCCAGCGTGCAAGCCAAAAAAAAAAATGGGCTACTACGGGTGAACGTGGCACAGTCCCACAAAAACCCACACCTAATTTGCAGGCAATGACAGTAGAGGAACACAAATACAAGTATGAAAAACGAGTTGTATTATTGACCATGTAGCAAAAGCATAAAAGAAAAAAGCGAGGAGGGATCACATCAAAGCAAAAACAAAATAACAAACGCCGCGAGCGACTGAGACAAGCCCCCGGCTCACTCACGCGGTGCGGCGGATCCTTCTGCCGACCCAAAAAAACCAGCGTGTGGTGCTAGCATGAGGTAGCATGCAGCCCATCTACAGGTACACCCAGGTTAACAGGATGCGATCTCAAAGCCGAGGGCGTACACGTTTCCATTTAGGCCTGTAGCAGCCGACTTATTATCCATTCGGCTTCTTAGCGGTCAAAAGTATTTCTTTCTCGCTTCTTAGCGGTCGATGTGCACTGTCGTGCTTTTCAGCGGTCGACGTGCACTGTCGTGCTTTTCAGCGGTCGACTTATTACTACCCCGCTTCTTAGCGGTCAATGCGGTCGACGCATCCTATCCCATTTCGCAGCAATCTAGTAGTTTAAATTATGCGACTCAGCGTTCAATATGTGCCGCTCCTCAGTGGGCCGCTAGGATACCCTTCGCGGCATGGCGTCCCAGTAAGCCCACGCGAAGGGAAGGTGGCGAGTATTTCTATCTTTCTCTTGTAGGGAAGGGGGAGCTTCCAGGCCGGGAGTTGGAAGGGTCGAGGTGCGTTGAAGGTCAAGAGCATATATACTTTATTTACTGGTCAGAGACAACTAATGAAAGTGGGGCACTTGTAGGGGTGTAAACGAGCCGAGCCGAGCCCGAGCCTGGGTATGCTCATGCTCGAGCTCGAGTTTAGGTTAGAATTTGAGCTCAATTTTGATCTCGAATTTGACCTGTTTGATTTAAAATTTAAACTACTTTGTTTTATGACTTTTATCCATACATAATTATTAAACTATTTTAATTTTCCTCCCCTAATTATTATTTTTATATACTAAATATAATATAATTATATATATATATATATATATATATATATATATATATATATATATATATATATATATATATATATATATATATATATATATATATATTATACAATATATTATAAGGCTCGCGAGCGGCTCGTCGAGCCGCGAGCCTACAATACCTAAGCTCGGCTCGTGCTCGTTTAATCCACGAGCTGCTCGAGCTCGAGTCGAGCTCAATTTTGACCGAGTTCGAGCCGAGCGTTGACCGAACTGCTCACGAGCGACTCGTGAGCGGCTCGGCTCATTTACACCCCTAGGCACTTGAGATGGGGCCAGGATACCCAGGGTCAGGGCCCATTTTATAAGAAAAGTCTTGGCCCAAGTGGGGGTGGTGAATAATGGAGGTGACCGGGTAATGGGAGCTGGGTCGTACGGCGCCGTGAGAGACGAACTGATTCCACATCCTGATCTCTTTGGAGTGATCAGGAAAGCACTATTAGGCAGGGATGGTGTAGTAGGGATCATCGGTTGAGGTGGTTGTTGTAGAGGACCTCTTGCATTTGCCTCTGTCCCATGTAAAAGGAAGTCTCACCTTCGCGAACTATTCGGCTCTGACCCTCCAACGTCTCTCGCAACTAAACCTCTGCGAGAGGAGCCATAGCAACCCGACCACCCTGCGTGGTCACCCAGTATTGAAAGATCTGCACGGAAGGAGGACATGTAACTGACGAGGATCTTGAGCCTCCCGCCAATTAGCCATGGGGTCCATCATCGGCTGACCTGACATATGAGGGGATGCCAACCAAGAAGTAGGCATACATGACATGGCATGCCCATCCGCCACTCGCACAAAATCGTCAAAATCTCGCCAATCTAGAATGGCCGCCTTCATGGTAGTAGCGTGAAGGGCTTCCGGTTGTATGAGTCGCTCTTACAAAGCCTGGAATGCTTTCTCCAACCGACCATGCTCAGCCACCAATGTATCATGCGCCATGCGCAATTGCGTGTGATTCTGTTCCGATCGTGTTAAATCGGCTACCAACATCTCCCGTGCTCGTTCAGACTCGGTATACTCCTTGGTGGCCGCATCTAAATCGTTGCTGCAACCCAATAGCCTGCATAGTCACCTAAAAAAAAGGGGGTCAGGACCAGGCGATACGGGCAGTAAAGCCGGGTGGGAGCTGAGTGCATCCATGGAGCTGCTATCCATCCAAAACCGTTTGGAGGGAGTCACCATGTCATGCACACTTCGCCGAATGAATTCAATGTGGCTGGGCTTGTATGGTTGCAGAGCCCGAGCAGCGACATCGCCAAACCCCCGCGCGGCCAAGGGACCATGTGGCTCGTACTCTTCATGTCGTGAAGGGGGGTGAGGCGACGACGGCTCCTCGATCCTCACAGAAACTACGCAAGTAGCGATCAGAGTAGGTAGATCCATGTCCGCATCCATCATCGAGGAAGACCGACCACCATCCATGGTAGGATCTGGCAATGCACTGACCAGTAAATCTTCTCCATCTAGCAAGGCGGTTTGGCCGCCGACGCGGTACACACGGTACATCTGCAGGAAGAGAGACAAAGAGGCCGGTACGCTAACCTCGAGACATCTCGTAAGAAAGCAAGTAAGAAGAGAAGTTTGTGCACATTGGGGGTTAGCTGGCATGGAATGGCGTTATGGACGCAAGGGAATTTGGCTACTAGAGGGTGTAAAGGAAATTGGAGACCTGTTTGAATAGAATGGAAATGGACTGCCACCAAGAGAGGGCCCGGAAGCTCAGTCATGGTATTCGTGGCGCCCTGGATAATAATTTTTACCCCCTCACCCAACCATTCATCTAGAGACATCAACTCAACACTGGACAAACAAGATTGGATCCCGCGGGGAACGGAAGGATCCAAAATACAATAACTTGGGGAGGTCGGAGGGAACCCATCATCTACAAGATTAACAACAAGGGGTACCAACCTTTGGCTAGCGGTAGTGGCATTCAGCGTAGCATCGGTAAGTGCGGCATGAGTGGCAATTGCAGGCGTGGGTGCGCAGTCAGAGTGATCTAACAGCATTGCCTTGCGAGAACGGGGAGCAGAGACGGCGAAGGGATTTCAGCAGCTTTCGGCGGCATTGAGCAGATTGCGAGGGGCAACAGGCACGGTGGCGGTGGCGGCCGCGGTCGCGTCCTAGCGGACTGACCCGGCTGTGCCATGCGATGATGCGGCGAAAAGCGATCGAGATAACTCTTTGTAAGTGGGTGTTGCGGGGGTAGAAGTCGACAAGCGGACGGAGGCGACGCGGTCGCCGACGGTAGGGTAAACGTCATGGGTCCCCATAGTCGTGAAGGCATCGGGCGTGGAGGGAGCAATCGGGGGAGTGTTGGTCGTCGCGGCGGCACCTGTGGCGAGACCTTGATCGTGGGTGGAAGAAGAGGAGATGACAAGATACATGCTGTTGGCGGCAGTCAGCGAGGGTACAACAAAGGAAGCGGACGATAATGTTAGGGTGATCTCGAGTGCGCGGTTGACGTGGTGGGGATGCATAAGCGGCAGAGGAGACGGGGTTTTCGGGGGAGTGGTGGCGAAGAAGAAGGGAGCTATTGCGTTGGAGAGGGAATAGGAGTCGTAATTGGCCGAAAAGGAGGGAGGAAATGGATATTAAGGTCATTTAATTCCAGGGCTTATCATGGAATTTGGGCCTTGCTTAGTGGACTGGGTCTTACTTCTTTTAATCATTAACCAATGATTAATAGAAGTGGGGGACTTATGATGGAAAATAATGTAATGGGTCTGGCCCAAGTAGATTAGAGAGTGTGAGCCCAAAGGGATGAGGAGGGGGGCTCACACGCATGGGCTCGCATGCATGCCTATACGTATGCTTGGACCTCGCAAACATGCATGCACGCGTGTATGCGAGGTGGTTGCATGCGTACAAGGTGGCGGCTGTGCGCACGGGTGGCGGTTGCATGCGTACAAGGTGGTGGCTGCGCGTACGGATGACGGTTGCATGCGTACAAGGTGGCGGCTGCGCGTACGGATGACGGTTGCATGCGTACAAGGTGGCGGTTGCGCGCACGGGTGGCGGTTGCATGCGTACAAGGTGGTGGCTCCAAGTACGGATGGCTCCAAGTACGGATGGCGGTTGCATGCACGCTGTTGGAGACTACGTACATGCATGCATGTAGGTGGAATGGCGGCTAGTGCATGCATGCTGCACACGGAAGGGCAGTTGACGGAGGGCGGTGCGTATAGGAGCAGGGATCCCGGGAGAGTGCTCGACAAAATCGGTCCCGTTCGAGAAGTTGGGGGTACGTGTGGAGAGGGGAGGACACGTGTATGGTGGGAGCTGGAGGCCAGTAGATGTCGTACACGTGGGTGGTATGCGGAAGTCCTGAGAGGGTATAAAAGGGGGGGGGGGGGGGGGGCTGCGATCAGTTTAGGACAGGGCAAGAAACACAAAAGACTTGGTAGCCTGGCGGTCTAAGTCTTCTCTCTCTCTTAATTGGTCCAAAGATCGATTCTGGCATTATGCATGTAATTCAGGTTTCTGTCTATCCGTTTATTTCCCTTTTCACCGTATACTTTCCTGTACTATTGTTTCTGGGCCTGCGACATTGGGCTTGTGCGCGTTTATGTGGGCCTCGCGCCCCACTGGCAATAATAGCTCTATTATTCCATTCTATATTTCCTATACCCGATTTCATTAAACCATCAGAGTTAATTCTTTTTTTTTTTTGAGTTTTTTTTTTTAGTTAATTCTATTATTCTAAAGTGTAATTAGTAAAGAAAAATTTTTGTCAAAGTTTTTTTTGTTCTTGAGGAAATTTTTGTCAAAGTTAATCCTCCGCGGAAATATTAATTATAAGCGGACTTAGCAGCTACATGTTTGAAAATTTGAGGCAGTAATAAGTATGATATGCAAGAAATTGAAATGTGTAAATTAAAGTAAATTAAATGACACAGAATATATAGGGTTAGAAAATGGTGTAATTCTTATATGCCACTCTTCTCCTATCCATCAAGAGAAATTTCACTAGTAATTTTGTTCATCATACACATAAATCAAAAAGTGAAAACCAACTTGTGCTTTGATCGGAAAGCTAAGCCAATAAAACAAGGAAAAGAGAATGGTTAGACCCTCAATAGAAGCAGAATATATATAAATTGGGGTAAGAATATATTTAGAAATTCAAAGTTCTGGTTTACATATCAAGTATCAATGCGGTGTGGGTACATGTCTCTGGATATCCTCTGATTCTTCAATTGGTGCCTTGAACACTCCACCATTGAAGGGCCTCCGGGTTTCAAGTGGCTTGATCTTCAAAAAAGGGCTTGTATATATAGCTTGTTCTTCTTGAAGGGCCTCCGGGTTCAAATGGTTTGATCTTCAATGGAGGTTTGGATCAATAGGCATAGGCATGATCATTATGATCATTATGGAGGAGAGACTTCTACTTTCAGTATCACATTTTTATTGTGATCCTGAATAATATTTTTCTAGATGTTTACATCACTTTTCCTAGGATGTGTGAGATTACATAGAAATGAGAGCTCCTATTTATAGCTGTAGGATAGAGAGTTTTGATAAGCTCAAACTCTTTTGATATTATCTAATTAACAAATTAGATAATATCAATATTATCCAAAATATTTCAAATATATTCAAATATACTAATATTGATAAATAATCAATATTTATCAAAATTTAAGTGTACAATAGATGTCTCGGCTGAGATAACATCGTTACTTGCTCTCCTTCGAGAACTTGGTCTCAATGTACTAAAATCTTCCTGACTCTTAGCTTGTGTGATAATCTTGATGTTCATATTTGTGTGTAAATCTTTTTTTTTTAATGCCCGAATAGGGGTGTTAGCGAACAGAGCTTTCGGCAAACTACTCGTGTTCGTGTTCGGTAAGCGTTCGTTTATGTTCGTTTGTTAATGTAAACGAACATTAACAAACAAAATTTAGAGCTCGGTTAATAAACGAACAGAGCTTGAACAGTTCTAAGCTCGTTTGCTAAGAGATCGTGAACAAGCTCGTTTGTGTTTGTTTACTAATGTTCGTGAACAAGTTCGTTTATGTTCGTTTAATAATGTTCGTGAACAAGCTCGTTTGTGTTCGTTTAATAATGTTCGCGAACATGTTCACAAACATATATATTATATTATATTATATTAGTTATGTAGTTGTGTTGTTTGTTTGATTATTGTTCGTGAACGTAGATTATTTATTGTTCACGAACGAATTGTGATCATGAACATGTGCAGGTTTTTGTTTATTAAGTGTTCATGAACGTAAATAAATATGTTCGTGAACATGCTTGTTAATGAACATATTTGTGAACGTGTTTGTTAACGTTAACGAACACGTTTGTGAACGTGTTCACGAACATTAACAAACACGTTCGCGAACATGTTCGTTAACGTTAACGAACACGTTCGTGAACGTGTTCGCGAACGTTAACGAACACTAACAAACGCTTAACAAACGAACACGAACAAGATTTTCAAAAACCTTAACAAACGAACACGAACACTCCAAATTCCTTAACAAACGAACACGAACAACCTCTGTTCGTTTATGTTCGGTTCGTTAACAGCCCTATGCCCGAACGAAACATGTAGAAATAGATTACTATTTTTCTCGTGAGAAAGTAACATCAACAGAACAAGTATATTACATCTTTATAAAGGATCAACTGATAGACATCATCATCAAACCACTAACCACAACTAGATTCAATGTTCTAAAGGACAAGTTGGATCAATGTTCTCTTCAAAGAACATTAAGTTTGAGGAGGCGTATTATGACTATGTATTCTATTTACATTAGAATTCATTCTCCCTCTCACTATACATTAGGACTAATAATCTTTGTACTCTTATAAATACATCTCTTCATGTATTTTGTAAATTAGATTTATCTATATAAAATTTTCTCATAACTATTATTATTCCCATAAGATTATATTATTTATCATGAAAAAATGAGAAAAAGCATCATCGTCCTAGTGTTGAACGGTGGATCTTGCTAATTTTAAAGCTCTGCAGCAATGAGGCAATGACGTGAGATGCAAATGGATGGTGATACGTCACTACCATCAATAGTTTTTTTTTTTGGGAAAATGTCACTTTTCCCCCCTAAGTTATATACTTATAGCCATTTTCCCCCTCAATTATTTAGCTAAGCACATTAGCCTCCTCAATTATTCTAAAAGTGGTGATTTTTTCCCCTGATATATTAAATTGACATTTCTACCCTTAAAGTAAACATTTTATTTATTTTACTTCTCCAACAAATTATCACGTATACGTAGGGATGACCACGGTTCAGATCAAACTGAACCGGACACTATAGCAATTGAATTAAAAGTTTCCGGTTATGATTCAGATCCAGAACCTAATATTTGGATTTCAATTTATTAAAATTATGAATAAAAAAATTGGATCTTGAACCGTGAATCGGCGGTTCTGGATCCGGTTCGCAATTTTGAACCGTCTTTATTTTAAAATTTTATTTTTTATTTTAAATAGTCTAAATTCAACAATAAATATATTTTATTTTTTCAGTTGGGTACATGAATCGTCCGTTCCGGTTCGCGATTTTAATAAACTCTAAATATTGAGTTTCGATTCTAAATTGTAATTGGAATATTTCGGTTTGGTTGCTATAGTGTATGTTTGGTTTGAACCAAATTATTGTCATAATTTGTTGGAGAAGGAAAATAAATGAAATATTTATTTTAAATATTTATTTTAAGGGTAAATATGTCCATTTAACATTTCAGGGGGAAAAACAGCCACTTGAATAATTCAGGGGGAGAAAGTGCTATAAGTATATGACTTAGGGGGAAGAAGTACCATTTTCCTTTTTTTTTTTTTTTTTTTTTTTTTTCCACACATTTTATCATTGATCCTTGTGCTTAGTGTTGAAAATTGCAAAAAAAGTTAATTATCTAATTAGAAAATATCATCTAAAGAGGGGAAGATGGGAGGGGTGGATGGAGAGCATTAATTATATTTTAAATCCTAAAAATTATCTGTCCTACTATGTAGGGTATTATTAATAAACAAGGCCGGCAGACAATACAATAAAATAAAATAACAAAATACTAAAATACAATGGCTGAAGTAAGACTGAGACAATAGAGCAGACTACATGTAATTAATTATACGAGGAATTTGGGAACCTCTACAAGTTGCATGTGCCAAGTTGAGCATACTTGTACCGTGCATTCATTAATAATATTAATCAACCTGTTGTTGGAAAAGTTCAAATATTATTATGGAATTTGATAAATAGCAGTTAGTTGATTGGGATAGTAAATTTGACTAATTGATAACATTAGTTGATTGTAGAAAAATGTTTATTAAATTAATTGTTAGTTGATAGCTGATAACTTGTAAAATAATTTTTTCAAAAACTTAATTGAAAAAGCTATTTTAAGCAATTTTTTAAATTTTAATATTTTGGAGCAATAAATTATTACAAAAAGTTAATTAATCAAACAAGTCAAACAGTTTTTGAAAGTAATGAATTCAAATAAGGGAATTGGATATTCTTAGCGTATTCCTAGTTGATCACATTATTAGTACCTCCCAAAGTAATTTGACAAATTTTATTTAACTTTTAAATTCTATAAATTATCTCTCCAATTGTGACTTTGTGAGGATAATTAAGGCCGGCTTAGGGAGTTGACTAGGCAATAAAATATAATAAGACAATATTAAAATATATTGATTGAAGTAGGAGCGGTGTGAGTTGAGATTGAAAATTATGGGGGTTTGGTAAATTAGTTGTTAGTTGATACCTGATAATATGTAAACTGATTTTTTTCAAAAAGTTACTTTGAACAACTTTTTAAATTTTAGCATTTTGAAATAATAAATTGTTACAAAAAGTTAATTAATCAAACAATCATATTGATTGTTTAATCAAGTCAAATAGCTAATAATGGTTAAATAAGCTAAAATTAATTAATAGGCTAACTAATTTACCAAATAGAGCGTATATCCAAAAAAAAAAAAATTTGCTAAGATCAGAGAAAGCTAGAGAGCAAGAACATTAGAGTGAATTGAAGGATGGCCTGTGTTGGTCTCATCTCTCTTATCCGAACACTAGAGTTGCAGTTCTTACTTTAGGGGCCAATTTTACCTTTTTTTCTTGTCTGAGTAATTTTTGAAAGTAATAAATTCAAATAAGTGAATTGGATGTCAAGCACGTTGTGCTTAGATGTCATGTAGTAACTCTCCCATAAGAAAGATCATGACAATTGTGTCACTATTACTCAAAAAAAAAAATAAAAAATGAATTGGATATTCTTAGCATATTCCAAGTTGATCACATTATTAGTACCTTCCGGAGTAATTTGACAAATTTTAAGATTATTTAACTCTTTTAAATTCTATAAAGGGGAAATTGTAATTTATGACTCTCCATAATATATCAATAATCAATATAATTTTTGAAGATAAAATTACACTTTTGATCCTATGACTATAGGGGGCATTTTAATTTCGGTCCGTGACTTTTAAAACTAACACTTTAGTCCTTTAACTACGTTTTTTTAGCAGATTTGGTCCTCCCGGCCAAATGTTGCCGGAAAAACATAATTCCTTTAAAAAAATTTATTCATGGGGGCAAAATGGTCATTTTAAGCCATTTTTTTTAATTTAAAAAAGAGCCATTTCTTCTTCTTGATGCGCTTGCGGAAACGGAAACATGGATACCAACGGCGGCGACAATATCCAACAAATTTGCGAGTTCAACCAATGCTTGAACCGCCAACCTCCGTCGCTCCGCCACCTGAGAGTCGTACATGGATACCAACGGCGGAATAACGTAGAGCTCTGCCATGGATTTCCGCCGCTTCAAGTCCTGCTGCGCCACCATCTTAATCTCCATCATCGCCGCCTTCTTCTCTTCCCAGCTCCCGAAGTGAAGTTTCTTCATGGACTTCTGCAAAACCGCCCAACCGCCACCGCTCTATGCTTTCCTCTCTATAACTACTCCCTCCTCTCTATGCTTTCCTCTCTATGACCAATTTGTCCCCATTATTAAATAATTAAAAATGTTTTACGTTTTTCCTGCAACTTTTCCCCGGTGATTTGGCCGGGTGGACCAAATCTGCTAAAATAAGCATAGTTAAAGGACTAAATTGTTAGTTCTAAAAGTCACGGACCGAAATTAATGCACTCCCTATAGTCATAGGACCAAAAGTGTAATTTTTTCCATTCCTGAATTATTAAGTGTAAATGTTGTCCCTCAATTTTCAAAACAGCACATATAGTGCCCTCCCGTAGTACATGTATGTTGTCATTCATTTTTCAAAACGGTACATAAATTGCCCCTCCCGTACGGTACGAAAGAGACAATATATATACCGTTTTGAAGAGCAACATTTACACTATTAATAATTTAGGAGTGACATTGATAATGGGCATATTATGAAGATGCATAAATTACAATTTTCCCTTCTATACGTTATCTCTCCAATTGTGACTTTGTGAGGATAAGGCCGGCTTAGGGAGTTGACTAGCTAGGCAATAAAATAAAATAAGAAAATATTAAAATATATTGATTGAAGTAGGAGCGGTGTGAGTTTTGAGATTGAAAATTATAAGTTCAAATTCAGAAGTATTATATGCAAAACAATTCTAGCTAAAAGTGTTGATTCTTGATAACACAAATCTAGAGAGAGCAAGAAAACATTAGAGTGAATTGAAGGATGGCCTATGTTGGTCTCACCTCTCTTATCCGAACAGTAGAGTTGCAGTTCTTAGAGCCACGACCAATCTTGGTTGTTGATTACAAGGATGAAATCCAGCGTCTTCATCAAAGGCTTTCTGTTTTGGTAGCCCTTCTTGAGGAATCTGAGAAAAAGCTCAATGTTAGCCAGGCCGAGAAAGATGTTATTGCAAGAGTTAAAGACATAAGTTTCAGAGCTGAAGATGATATTGAATCTGAAGTAATGGAGATCCTTTCCAATGGAGCTTCTCATCAAAGACTCCACCAAATCTTGCGACGTCTTGCAGAACACACTGAAGGGCTTATTCAGCAAAGAAACACTACCCAAATGTGGTGGTCATATAATCCCCAATCAAAGCTGCAGCAGGATGATGCAATAATGGTAGGGCACGCCCAAGAATTTGAGAGTATAAAGGAGATTCTCCTTCAACACTCCACTCAGGAACGACAAGTTATATCCATTATTGGCATGGGAGGCATTGGCAAGACAACTATGGCCAAAAAAATCTACGATGATCCATCAATAAGAGCTCACTTTGATGTTCTTGGTTGGGCAACCGTGTCTCAACACTATGATCTGTGGAGAATTCGCTACGACTTGTGCCGTTCTGTGGTACAAATGACTGATGAAGAAATTAGTAGTGTTGACCTGCTTGCAGACAAATTACGTCGGCGCCTGATGGGTCAAAGGTATCTTCTTGTCGTGGATGACATATGGGGCAGCAAAGGATGGGATGATCTACAAAGATGCTTCCCAGATGATTCCAACGGTAGTCGCATATTGTTGACTACTAGACTCAAAGAGATAGCAGATTACAGTGGATGTTCAGGTAACTATGTTTTCAACTTGCCTTTCCTAAATTCAAATGAAAGTTGGGAACTGTTTTCCCAGAAGCTGGGAAGCATAAATTTGCCTCCAGAAATTGAAGAAATTGGTAAGCGCATTGTTAATAAATGCCGAGGATTACCACTTGCTATTACTGTAGCCGCAGGGCTTCTCTCCAAAACCAAAAGGTCAGTAGAAAATTGGCAGAGTATTGCCTCAGCAATGAATCTACCAATGACCTCAGATCTTCATGACCAATGCTCAACCATACTCACCCTCAGTTACAACAACTTGCCTTACCATTTAAAAGCTTGTTTCTTATACTTTGGAGTCTTTCCTAAAGTTAGACGAGAAATCCCCACAAAGGATCTTCTCAATTTATGGATTGCAGAGGGATTTGTTAGGGAAGATAGTGGTAGAAGTTTGGAAGAGGGTGCCATGAGTTACTTACATGATCTAATTGACAGAAATCTAGTACTTATTGGCAAGTTAAGTTTCACTGGTAATATCAAGACATGTAGATTGCACGATTTGTTATCTGACTTGTGCTTGAGAGAAATAGAAAAAGAGAAGTTCGTCACTGCTTTTCTTGAAAGAAGGTTGAAAGTTGGATTGGGTGACAACGGGCTGCCATTGTCTTTTTATATTTTTAGTTTTTTTTTACTTTTATTTTTTAGCAGTAAAAACCAAACAATTTTCTGTTACACATATGCTTTTATATATTTGCGGAGTTTTGCGTTGGAATATGCAAAGTGCAAACCGTTGGTTAACATTTCAAACAATGAGTATTGTGTCCAAATTCAGTGACAACTATAAGTTTCATAAATCTCGTACCCTTTTATTCTTTTTTGGTGATTCTGGATATTTAGGGAGGATATTTTGGATACAAAATGTGTCTTTGAAGATGATAAGGGTACTGGATCTAAGGACAATTTGCTTTGCTAAGGCTCCAACTTTTGACATCTCGGATTTGATTCTCTTAAGGTACCTAGCTTTGAGTAGAATTAGGTGTGTAAGGGTGCTGAAACATCACCGCAGTTTACAAACTTTAATTGTTAAGCTTCGAAATTCAGAGCAAATTGACAGTGATGATGAGGAGATTGGCAGTAAATGGTTGCAAGGTCTATGGAAGTCTCAAAATTTGAGGTTTATCAAGTATCCCTATCCATTCCCAATAGATACTGATGAGATTCCAGTTCATGATATTTTGCACACTCTTTATTGGGTGCCTTATCTCCAGTGCACCAAAGAATTTGTTTTGAAGATTCCAAATGTTAAAGTGTTGGGGATTAGATGCAATGAAACACGTGCATTTCAAACTGAAACCTAGTGGGATAATCTTCACTACTTAACTAAGCTTGAGAAACTAACAGTTGAAGATATCAACTCCGAACCAATCAAACTTAGAAGTGATGTTAACTTCTTTCCACAAAGCCTTAAGAAGTTGATAATTTGGAAAACACAACTCAATTGGGAAGCTATTACAGTCATCGGTATGTTGCCAAATCTTGAATCGCTCAAACTTCTCCTAGCATATAAGATGGGAGAGGAGTGGGAAACTAGAGGCGGTGGGTTCCCCAAATTGAAGTTTTTGTTCATCAGTCGGACGAAATTGAAGATCTGGGAAACTGTGAGTGAACATTTTCCTGTCCTTCAACGCTTAGCATTGCGTCACTGCAACGACTTGGAAAAGATCCCCGAAGGCTTTGCAGACATTACTACATTGCAGTTGATTGAGTTGAAATATTGTTGTTTTTCTCTTGTGGACTTAGCTAAGGACATTCAAAAAGAGCGGAGCTTATATGGAGATGATCAACTTGTTGTTCGTTCGTGACTACACTTTGTGGAGTTGGTAGGGTTTGATTTTTGCATTTATTTTGTTGAGTTTGTCTCATATATGGATTAGGAATAAGTGTTTGTCTCATACTAGAAGTAGGAGTGAAACGGGTAGATCTTGGCATGAGTCACGGCTGGTATGGATTGGGCTTGTCATGAGACATGGACCTGGTATGAGCCGCGCTTGGCAAGAGTCACGGCTGGTATGGGCGGACGCTTCAGGATGAAGCGGTTCATGAACATGCACTGGGAACGTTTGATGCTGCGTTGTGCGTGTTGCTAACTAGTGGCGATAGCTGGTTAGTGGAGCATTGGGCAAGGCACACGGGTTCAGTGTGACTTTGCAGGGGCGCTGTTGTGTGGATACCAGGAAAGGACATGGACCTGGTATGGGCCAGATGCTGGAGGTCAGTTAAACGAGACAGTAAGCATGAGTCGCGGCTGGTATAACAGGTCGACGGCTGAGGGGCGAATAGCTTGGGACAAAGCGGTTCGTGTACATGCTGGAAAACGTTTGATGCTGCGTGGTGCATATGGCTGGCTAGTTGGGATGAACATGGTTGTTCCTACCCATGTGTATATGTGAGATAAGTTTTTTTCTCCTATGGGGCATAATTGTGAAGGTGGAGATGGTGAGATAAGTCTTTTCTCCTAAGGGACATATTTGCTAAGGTGGAGATTTGTTGAGTTATCTTTTTCTCCTAAAGGACATATTTGCGAAGGTGGAGAAGTCTTTTCTCCTAAAGGGCATATATGTGAAGGTGGAGATGATGAGATAAGTCTTTTCTCCTAAAGAGCATATTCGTCAAGGTGGAGATTTGTTGAGTTATCTTTTCTCCTAAAGAACATATTCGCCAAGGTAGAGATTGTTGAGTTTGTCTCATATATGGATTAGGAATAAGTGTTTGTCTCATACTAGAAGTAAGAGTGAAACGGGTAGACCTATTGTATAGGGATTGGATGCCTATAAATATATTGGTTGTATCCCTAAGGGCGTTTGGTTGGAGGGAGGGAATTATGTGGGAAAGTAATTATAATTCTATGGGAGTTGAATTACTGGGAATAAAGTGGGAATTTAAATTCCAGTGTTTGGTTGACAGGAATAAAATTACTGGGAATTTCAATTTCTATGTTTGGTATACATGGGAATTGAAAGGGAATAAGTAGTATAAAGTCAAAAATGTCCATTATTGTTGTTAGACATTAATTTTAGGTTAAAAAAGGAAGGGGTAATTTTGACTCATCACTATCTGTTTTTCCCAGGAATTAAAATACCAGGGGGGGACATGGGATTTTAATTCCATGAAAATGGGGGAATTGCAATTCCATGGAATTGCAATTCCCTTCAACCAAACTACGGAATTTAATGGTCTTTGGAATTAGGTGGGAATTAAGTGGGAAGGGAATTTAAAATCCCTCCAACCAAACGCCCTGGGGTTGTGTCACCACTATCACTATCACTATGAATATAAGAATCGTTTCACTCCCGTGGATGTAGGCACATTGCCGAACCACGTAAATCTTGTCTTCTTTACCCTTTACTGCCATTATTTTTGTTTCTTGTTTTTGTTAATCTCAACATATTTTAATCTCATTTCTTTTCACCCCTTTTTGACAATATTTGTTTCTTACAGAATATTAGGAGCACTAGTCCAATGAAGAAATCGAAAAAATTAAAGCAGATCGAGCAATCAAGGAATTTGAAGGTGGAGGCAAGGCTGTACGTGATGTTTTTCAATGTTTTCTATCTCACTTGTTTTGTTTTGTTTTGTTTTCATCCGTAAAAGATATTAAACTCATATCACATCATTTGTATTGAATATTTCATGAATGCATTTTGTTTCCTATTATATTTGTCTTCAATTATTTTAGCTTTGATCATTTTCTACCCATTTAAATGCAGCTTTCAAAATTTTCAACCTATATGTATATAATGCACTTTCCATTTTCCCATTTACTTAACACATTTGCTTGCACCATTTTTTGTGTAAACAATAATGTTAATATATCTTTTGGGTTAATTCTATTATTATAATCACTGTTGCAAAAATCCCGCATAGTCATTGATTAATCGGCACTGGCAAGTCGCCTAGCGTATTACCATAATCGGTGGTCTAGGCGGCCGCCTAGGCGTTGATCACCTAGGCTCCTTGGTACCGACTAGGTCTCCTAGGTACCGACTAGGTAGCCTAGTCGGCCAATAAATTATTGTTCCATTCTTTTTTAAATTGGTCGTTTAATTTCACTCAAAACGACATTGTTTTGAGCGAAATAACTTTATATTGTTCAAACTCTAGATGTTTAAACTCAAAACTCTAGGTCGCCTAGGTTGCCACTCTTCTCCTATCCGTCAAGAGAAATTTCACTAGTAACTTTGTTCATCATACACATTAAAAGTGAAAACAAACTTGTGCTTTGATAAGAAAGCTAAGCCAACAAAGCAAGGAAAAGACATTGGTTAGACCCTAAATTATAGAAGCAAAATACAAAGCTGATAGATGTCTCGGCTGAGTTAACATGGTTAGTTGCACTCTTTCAAGAACTTGGTCTCAGTGTACTAAAAGCATCCTAACTCTGGTGTGATAATCTTGATGTTCATATTTTTGTGCAAATCTTTTTTTTTTTTCATGCCCGAACGAAACATGTAGAAATAAATTACCATTTTGCTCGTGAGAAAGTACATCAAAAGAACAAGTATATTACACCTCTATAAATTAAAAGATCAACTGGCGACATCATCACCAAACCACTCACCACAACTAGATTTTATGTTCTAAAGGACAAGCTCGATCAATGTTCTCTATCTCTTTAGAGAACATTAAGTTTGAGCAGGCGTAGTATGACTATGTATTCTATTCACATTAGAATTTATTCTCCCTCTCACTATACATTAGGACTAATAATCCTTGTACTCTTATAAATACATCTCTTCCTGTATTTTGTAAATTAAATTTATCAAAAATTGATTTTTTTTTTGCTAAATGGACATTTAGTGACGGCATATTTTCGTCGCTAAATACGTTGCTAATTTTCCGATAAACTTTGGCGCAACAATTAGCGATGGATTTGTGACAGATTAGTGAGGAATTTTTTGCGGGCTAACTCCATAATTTTATTTGATACAGATTAGCGACGGAATTAAAATTTCGTTCGCTAAATATAGCGATTCTTTAGAATTTAGCAATGGATTTCAGAATCCGATGCTATAAAGCGACAAATTTTGATTTCCCTTTCTAAATTTTCAAGCCAAAACTTTTTAAAACAATTTAGAGATGGATTAAAAATCTGTCGCTAAATATACCGATTCAATAATCCGTCGCCCAAAAAAAAAATAACAGCATTATATATTTAGTGACGGATTAAAAAATCCGGCGCTAAATATTTTACAAAATTCGGCTTGTAAATTTAGCGACGGAAATCAGAATCCGTCACTATATAGGTACGGATTTTGAAATCCATCACTAAATTCTTTTTTAAAAAATCGCAACTCACGCCTCTCAGCCCTAATTCCCTCTTAGGCCTCACCCTCATTCGTCTCAGTCTCAGGCCTCTACAGTTTGCCGTCGCCTATCGCCGACGGAGCATTATGCCCTGGACTTGTGTCCATCCTGTACATGGTGGACACGCTGTACATTCATAATTTCTATATTGTAGATTCATAATTTCTATACTGTAGATTCATAATTTTTATACTGTAAATTCATAAAATTTATAATGTAGATTCATAATTTCTATACTGCACATTCATAATTTCTGTATTGTTACGTGAACCATATTAAAATTTGCCCACATTTATACTTGATTAGTAATGAATATTCAAACAAACTTATGATATTGTGTACTCAATTACATGCCCATTACAGAGAAAAATAAAGAGAGAAATATATAACATCATGTAAGGACAAATGAAATAATTAACATCTTCGATCACCGGTACCTTTGCGTCTTACTAAATCTCAACATCCGGGGGGCGCTCCTAATGTTTGTCAGAAACAAATATTGTAAATAAAATAAAATAAACGAAAAAACTAGAAATTAAAGATATGAGATCAAACCTGAATATGTATCATAGTCACGAACAATAAGCTCATCGTATCCATATAAGTTCTCTTGTTCATCACGAATTTGCCGGGCTGACTCCACAAGAGAAGGAGTGCAAGCTTTTAAATCAATCAATTGCAATGTCAAAACATCTACAAAACCCATAGGGATCTCTTCTAAATCATAGCAATTGTGCAAGGCTAGTCGCTCAAGGACAGGAAAATGATCGCCCGTACTACTCCAATACTTCAATTCTGCACAATGAATGAATAAAAACTTCAACTTGAGAAACCCGCCATCAATGATTTCCCACTTTTCTCCCATGCACTCTGCACGGATAAGTTTGAGCACTTCAAGATTTGGCAACATGCTAAAGGCGTTAATAGCTTCCCACTGCAGTAGTACTCTAATAAGTGTTAACTTCTTAAGTTGTTGTGGGAAAGTACTAATAATACTTGGAAGTGGGCTTGTTGAACACCAATAACTACAAACTTTTAGTTTCTTAAGCTTAGCTAAATAGCAAAGATTTTCCCACCAAGTTTGGACTTGAAATTCAGACTCTTCAACACTACATCTAATTGCTATCACTTGAACATTTGGAATCCTCAAAACAAATTGCTTCGTACATTGAAAATCAGGCAACCAATAAAGAGTTTGCAAATTTTCTTGAACAACATCCTCATCAATATTCGGGTTTGGGAATTGAAAGGGACACTTGATGTACCTTAGGCTTTGAGACTTCCAAACACCATGCAACCACTCTCTGCCCGCATCATCTTGAGAGCCATCAACATTGGGATCTTCTACAATTAATGTTTGTAGGTTACAATGATGTTTTATAGCTCCTACATACTTAAACGAACGCAAACGTAAGTATCGTAGAAGAATTAGATCTTCAATGTCAATGATTGGTACCATGATGAACATAATTAAACTTAGATCCAGAACCCTTATCCTTTTGAAAGAATTACACAAAGTCCATGGAGTTATAAAAGGACCATAAAAGAAAAGGGTTCGATATTTGTGGAAAGTATACTTTTCACAATTAAAGTTGGGCAAGAAAGACGACCATGATTGAAATCTTAACCAACGATTGCCATTTTCATCATAACACTTTGGTTGGGTTTCATCTAACTGAACACTCTCAATCTCTTCATAAATAACAGACAAAAGCTTCTCATCTTTAGCTTCTCTCAAGCACAAGTCATATAACAAATCATGCATTCTGCATGTCTTAATGTTGCCCAGCAAACTTAGCTCACTAATAAGCACTAAGTTTCTGCCAATTAGATCTTGTAGATAGTCACTCCCAACTTCTTCCAAGTCTCTTTGGCTATCCACTTTAATAAATCCCTCTGCCATCCATAACTTGATAAGATCTTTTGTTGGGATTTCATAATCTTCTGGAAAAACACTAAAGTATAAAAAGCAAGATTTTAAATGGTAAGGTAAGTCGTTGTAACTCAAAGTGAGTATCTTTGAACATTGTTCATGAAGAGTTGAAGTGGCAGATAAATTTATTGCAGATGCAACACTTTCCCAATTTTCTGGTGATTTAATGGTCTTTGATAGAAGCCCTGCAACTATAACAATAGCAATAGGCAACCCTTGGCATTTATGAATAATGCGCTTCCCAATTTTTTCGAGTTCTACCGGCAAGGTTTCCTCGTTGGAAACTTTAGAGTAAAATAACTTCCAACTTTCATCCAAATTTAAAAATGGCAAGGTACAAATATACTTACTTAAACCAGCATAGTGTGCCACCTCCTTGAGTCGAGTTGTCAACAATATTCGACTACCATTGGAATCATCTGGAAAACATCTATGGACATCATCCCAAACTTTAGTGTCCCATACGTCATCCATTACAAGTAGATACCTTTGACCCATTAGACATTGGCGTAGTTTGTTTGCTAGGTCAACGGTGTCTACCTTGCTAATTTCATCATTAGTCATTTGTGCAATAGAATGACAAAGATGATGGAGAATCTTTCTCAAATTATGATCTTGAGACACTGTTGTCCAACCATGAAGGTCAAAATGGGATCTAATTGACAGATCATCATAGATTATTTTGGCGAAAGTTGTCTTGCCTATACCTCCCATACCGACAATGGACACCACTTGTCGTTCTGGAGGTGAGCCTTGAAGGAGCATTTCCTTCATCCTGGCCAATTCCATGGCATGCCCTACCATTTCTTCTTCGTCAAGCTTTGAAATCCGGCGGGTGGAACCACCAACTGTGATGTTCTCATCATGGATTGATGACGAAACGGATTGAGGAGAATATGACTCTTTAACGTTTCTTCTTTTTTTAATGCACTCGATAACCCCGTCAATGTCTTGTGCGAGACTTTGCAAGATTTGATGGAGTCCTTCAAGAGAAGATGGTTGATTCCCCATAGAAACAATCTCCATTACTTGAGATTCAACATCACCTTCAGCTTTGAAAGTTATGTCCTTAACTCTTGCCATCAGATCTTTAAAAGCCTCATCATCACTAACCCAAAGCTTATTTTTCTCTGATTCCTCAAGAAGGGCTTGCAAAAGAGAGAGGCTTTGATGAAGAAAGTGGATGATTTGATTGTCATGAAGAACCACACGGGGTTGGCGTTGTAAGAACTCCAACTCTAGTGTTCGGATAAGAGAGATTAGAGTAACACAAGCCATCCTCCGATCACTACTCTTTCATCCGATCCTCTCTGATCTATTTGTGATCGAGTGTCTAATGCAAAATGAATGTTTTAGCTTGCAAGGGAGGGATTGTGATATGTACCTACTCCATCTACTCTCCTTGCAGATGAAGATTTAGTATATTAATGGTGTATATAGTCAAACAAATAATTTCTAGGAGCTATCTGAGTTCAGTAAATAATAATAATTTGTAATTTGTCATATTAATATGTTGAACTTGTCACCAGGCCACCAACAGAGATTCTCAACAACTTATTATTTTATCCTAGCTTAGAGTCTTAATTAGACTTTTGGCAGGTTAAAGTTAAGAAAATTTTACTAAACCCCAATTATATAATTTATTTGAATTGGTCCTAACTCCTAATGCATGCTAGATGTCAAAAACAATAAGGTGTTGGGGGCTTTTGCACTGTACTATGATATTGATGAAACGAAAAAAAGTCGAACGAAATCTTGAAACGCCCAACGTAACCCTGATATTGATGAAACGGAAAAAAGTCGAACGGAATCTTGGAACCCTAATTAATATTGAGATTCTATAGTCTTTCATCTAGTCTGATCTGAGTAAGTTTATATGTCAATCCAACGTCTATGTGCACTAAGTATATTTTTTTATGTTTAATCAAGTAAAATTAGTTTGAACGTTTCTAAACATATTGTTTTTTAAATATTGTTTTAAAATTTTTTATTAAAGAAAATAAAAGGAATATGATAGAGTGTTTTGTTTTCGAATGTTTATGTTCTTAAATACATAGTTATTTTGGGTTCTGTCTATTTATAGAAATAAGAAACATAATTTCAAAAACCCTCTAAAAAATAACGATAAAAGTACAGAAGATCTCTATAACTGAGGTAATTGAGTCCAAATATTTTTGGATTTCAAGCTATTGTATTCTATAACAATAAATAAATAAATAAATAAATTACAATAAAAAATTTTGTCCAAACATAATTCATAAAAATTTAACAAAAAAAAAATACAATTCAAAATTTAATTTATAAGTGATAATTTTCATACATATTTAATTTCAAAATATTCACTAATTGTCAATGTCAATTCGTTTTAAATTTTATTTTCAGCTACAATTAAGACTAGTCAATGAATTCTAAAAACATAATTATCAAGTATACAAATAATGATTTTATATATAAAATATTTTTTTAGAGAAAAAAATGACCCCTAAATTGAGGCCCTCACTACTGGAAATTCTGAAATTTTCGACCACCTGAAAATTATCTTAAATCAAGTCAAAAGTCTTGTTCCGACCACTTTTGGTATCCAGAAAAACCCTTGTTGCTATTTCCGACCACTTTTTGCTTTCAACTTGATTTAAGATCACATTCAGGTGGTCGGATATTCAATAATTTTCAGTAGTGCCTATGCGTTGCCCTGGCCGAGTGCCGACCCTACTTAAATAAAATAATAAATTTCAATTTTAGTCATGAATTATTGTGTCATTGCCATATTTTGTCTTTTTTTTTTTTAAAAAAAAAAATTTGTCACATTATATTGTGGCATTGTCTTGCTTGAGTAACCCAATTAAATTTTTGAATGCAATTTAGTGACCTATTTGACTCTTATTTTCAAATTTTATTACTTTGCATGCTTATTCTATTAACCAAATATGTTAGAATACATTTGCTCTTTAGGGCATCCTCAATAGTGGGGGTTTTGGTGTAGTTTTTGAAGAGTTTTTGTAAGTGTGATTAGGAAAGAGAAAATGATAGGGGAGAAAAAAAAATTAAATTCTGAAAACAAATAAAAATAAAAATAGAAAAGTTGAATTACGTGCCCAGGCAAGGGGATGAGAGGCTTTTACTCTAAAATATTTCCCTAAAATATAAAAAAAGAAAAGAAAATGCAAACCGAATAGAGAGTGTTTGATAAATAGTTGTTAACTGATTGAGTTAGTGAATTTGATTAATTGATAGTATTAACTGATTGCAAAAAGGTATTTGGTAACTTAATTGTTAGCTGAAAACTGATTACATGTAAAATGACTTTCTCAAAAAGTTAATATAAAAAACTACTTTGAGCCGTAATTTGAAGAAATAAGTTATTATAAAAAGTTAATTAAGTAAACATTCATATTGAACAGATACTACATTATAATAGAGCCAGTAACATTCAAAAAAAAATTAAACATTCATATTGATGGTTTAATCAAGTCAAATAACATAATAATATTTAAATAAATAAAAATTGACTAATAAGGTAATTATATTACCAAATATGTAATAATGTTTTAAAACTTAAAATGGACATCCAAACCTCCGTCGTTCACACGGTCACACCTGCCGCAACACAGCTTCTATCCTGAAGGCCACCACGTGGATACGCTCGCCGGCTGTACGTTACTGCAAAGCCGCCTCCAATCTCCGCCTAAAGCCGTTGTAGCGAAAAAGTCGTTACTTCTCCATGGCCTCCTCCGTCCGAATCGCCGCCGTCGGAGATGTTGTAAGCGCATTGCCTATCTCCCTCTCGATTAGCTTCAGCTTTGCATTTTTACCTTCTCAACAAAATACAACTAGAAATACAAAGGGATGAAATTCAGCTTTTCTTTTTAAGTTTCCATGTTCGTATATGCTTTGTTAGATTGTAAATTGATATTAGATGTTTTTGTTTTGAAATTTCCGAAGCATGATGATTGGGATTTAGAAGGTGACAGGAATTTTATTTCGGGACTTGGAATTGTCGACAGTATGGTATTGTCAAATCACTGAAAATTTATTGTGATAATGTAAAACGACAAGTATACAAGTGGTGCTAAACATATTGATTTGAAGTTTGTCGTTAAAGAAGATGTTTTGGAACGAAGAGTATCAATTGAACACGTTAGCACTAGATTATTGATTGAAGACCTACCTATTAACTAAAGCCTTGTCACCAAAGGCATTTAGTGAGCATGTTGAAAGAATGGGAGTTATTGGAAACTGTTAACATTATGTTAAGGTTTGTGTTTTGATATATTTGATATTTAGAGCTCAATATTGCTTCGTTTATGTATTCAGTATCCTGTTTAGCTTTGAAGTATATATACATGAATGCTTTATGTTAATATAAACAGGATTTGTCTTTGACAAAGACATTATCGTGGACCATCATGGAAAAGTTCATTATAATTAATCATATTGACTTTGAAATTAATATTGTGATACATGGAAGGAACTGTGTTAAATTAGTAACATATTACCGCTATGATTCTTATTAGTATCTAACTGAATGATGACTTATGATCTGACCAATATTACGAAGGAATTAGCTTATACTATGCAAATTATGTTTCATGTTCATTATTAAATTTATGACTTATGAGCCATGTAGGAGAATGTTGGAATAATAATAATAATAATAATAATAATAATAATAATAATTATTATTATTATTATTATTATTATTATGGCTCATAATTATTTATTTATGTTTAATAATGATATAATTCTATGATTGACCTGTTAACGGTAAATAGTAGTTTTAACTGCATCAGATAATCTCTCACATTGATGGAACCGTGAGATTATGTTTTGCCATTCTGATGCTTTAGTCCTCTCCCAACCTTCCGATAAACAAAAACAAAAGTCTCTCCATCAGAGTTTTTAGAGAAAGGAATGTTGAAGGTTCTGGAGAGAGAAACCAAGTCTCTAATTTGAGCATTCACTGATTAACAATAGGCCACAGATATGTTCACAAAATGCTATTTAAATACAATATGTGAAAGACATGTCTTCTGAAAATCTTGTGTTCATAGGAATTATCTTACACTTCAATGTCAAGAAGCTTAACAGGCATAGGTTGAGCCATCAAACTGGGCCTCATATTGTCGTCCGCTTACCCTTTATGCACATTACAGAAGTTCTGCGTTATGGCTCGCAGCTCACTCAGTTGAAAATCGCACAAGTCCTGCCCAAATCACTGCGTCAGATCCTCGTTAATCCACGTCGACGACTATCTGCTAAGATCCGAGAACGAGAGTCGCCGGAACGACGTCAACGGCGCAATGTTCTTCAAAAACTCCAACCTCGACGGCCGGCACCGCCATTGGACCTTGCCGTCATTGTCCGCGAACCCCCCTGGAGAGACACCACTGAGGTCACGGCTACGGATGACAGAGAGAAGCGGCAGGGGAAAAAAACGAAAAGGGAACACACACGTGTATTGGGGTAATGCCAAAATAAAAAAAGCCCCTACCAACTCTACAACCCAAAAGATAGCTTGTACACAATGCACAGGGTGACGCGTGCACTCAAATAACAAACGCAATACGCGTGCACTCAAATAACAAACGCAATCACGACCGGGTTCACATCTGAAATTAATTCATATATATATATATATATATATATATATATATATATATATATATATATATATATATATATATATATATATATATATATATATGGAAGGGATCAGGTGCATTTGTGGCTTCTCGTGCGGTTGTGCGGTTGATTAATGTGCGTAAGTTTTACACTTAATGTGCGTGAGTCTTGTGCTTAATGTGCCTGAGCTTTATACTTAATGTGCGTGAGTATGTAATGTTAATGTGCGTGTGTTTTGTATTCAATGTGGCTGAGTCTTGTGTTTAATGTGTCTGAGATTTGTACTTAATGTGCGTGAGTTAGGATGCATGCCACTGTAGATCGAGTCCAAGAACACATGCAAATTCACCAGCATTTGCACGCCAAAATATGAAGAATCCCTTCACCTTAGATAGCTAGCAGCTAGGTTGGCAATGCTTAATGTCCATAGTTAGCTAGCAGCTAGGCTGTCAGATGCTAAATCTTCATAGTTTGGTGATCGATCGAAAAAAATAATCCTTTAATTCTGGAATGTCATGCCCACAGTTATTAATCCATGCATATATGCATCCTCCGGATACTGATCATAGGGTAACCCGTAAAGATAACACCTGTATATTTGTATGTTTAATTTACGTAGTCAAAATTAAAACAATAATAACCAAACCCACTCACACATATTAAGCACACAACTCACACACCTTAGTCACAAGATTCACACACCTTAAGTATAAAACTCACGCACATTAACATTACACACCTACGCACATTAAGTACAAATCTCATGCACATTAAGCACAATATTCACGCAAATTCAATACAAACTTCACGCACATTAATCAACCGCACAACCGCACGGAAAGCATTCAACCGCACGGGAACCTTTCACTATATATATATATATATATATATATATATATATATATATATATATATATATATATATATATATATATATATATATATATATATATATATATATATATATATATTTCTGTTCAAATGCGATCGTGCCCTCTGGTGCGGTCGCTTGACAAAATACACCAATAGTGTTAACAAAAGGCATCAATAGTGTTAGGATAAAAGCACAACCATAAAATGCATAAATACACCAAAAAATACACAACACACCCAAAATATGTACCATATAACTATACACCCCTAATGGTGTATTTCGAATACTGTGTGGTGCTTTTATTCATACCTAATGTTGCATTTTTGGTAATGCGTACCTAATTTTGTTAGGAACAAGTGTATTTAGATTTTGATGATACCAAACTGTCTTAGATTGTAGACCCCTATTTTTCATTTGTTAAATAAGTCTCGTATAACAAAGCCATGAGGTGTGTAAATCATGCACGAGACTAGTATAATAGATCTACATGAAGACTTGAAGGTAACAAGATGATCGAAAGATGCTTCCAGACGAAAGAAGGATTAAGCAAGTCTCGGATAGACTGCTCTTACAAAAGGAACCTTCGTCTAAGAAGAAAGGACGGAAGATGAGGACAATCTTGTGTTCCTCTCTCTTTCTCGAGCAAACAAGTCAAAGACAGACTTGTAAAAGACAATACTCATTAAGTAAAGCAATGAGAATGTTGTCTATGACTCAGATGAGCAAATCATTCAGACAAAAAGTGTCCTAGGAATGATCCTCACAAAAGACAAATAGCATTAAAAGTCTTGTACCATCTTGTCAGAGATCAAGGACAAAAGCCATAATGCTTTTGGCTCCAACGGCGATACAGTACAAGAGCATTAAATGCCCAATGCCCAATGGGTAATACTCACTGGTTATTAGGTTTGAAATTTTTATCTCCCTCCAACGGATGGATTTTTCCACTTATAAATACATCTCTTCACCATTGAAGAAGGTGCTGGTTAATTTACTATTGCAATCCAAAGAAAAACTCTTCAAGCAATCTCATCTACAAAAGCTTTTCATAACCAGTGATTTTGTGAAGTTTTTTAAAGACATATCCATCTTCATACTTCACAACTCGAAGCAGTCTTGAAATTTCTCAAGTGAAGATCAATCTAGACGTCAAGACAAGGCTTCAACCTGTTGGAGAAACACCAGACTGTCTTTCCAACAACTCAACTTAGGAAGATGTTGATAGAGGCGGAGTAAACTCGGGGAGTTGAAAAACCTTCCAAGTGGCTGTCCAGCTTAGTGATCAAGGAAGCCAGCTTGAAGTAGTTTGTACTAGGAGTGATAGTGCAAACCCTTTCACAAGTTGTGAAATAAGAGTGGAATAGGCTTCGTTAACAGCTGAGCTGCTATAAAAATCTCTCTCCATATCTCTTTACATTCAGCTATTACTTTCGTGCATTACATATCTTATTGACCAAACGCTAAGTTTTCGCTTTAACAAAAGTGTGCAAAGAATATCTAAAACAAAACGCTACTTTCGTTGTGCATCGCTCTGAAAGGAGTTACTTTGAAAATTCAATTAGAGTCTATTCACACCCCTCCCCCCTCTAGACTTTCTTTTGACCCTACCCGAATCAACAAATTTGTCCATATTTTTTGTTGTGTATTCCCTAACATGGATAATGTATATTTGTATAACTATTGCTACAACCACACCTGAACTCGACTATATATATATATATATATATATATATATATATATATATATATATATATTAGAATGCAGTATCTCTTCTTCTTCTGCAGAATCTGCTGCTCCAACGCCCAACAACTTCTCATAATTCCAATGACATTTAATGAATGACATAGCTTCCTCAAGAAGCTAAGTAACAAAAGTCAGAATATTATATGGGCTCAAAGATTATAAGAAATTGTTGGCCAAACAAAGCAAATATAGGCAATTTATATCCTACACCACGGTGCGCGTTGCACTATGCGCCCAGATGTAAAACGACGTCGTTTTAATTTTTTTTTTTTTTTTTTTTGAAATTTTCCGCCCGTGTATGGCAGTTAATTTTTCTTTAAAAAAAATCCCTGTTCAAAAATGTACATAATGTTGTACTAGAATACACATAATTGTATACATGAATGTACATAATTATATAACAAAATATACATACTCTTTTTAAAAGATAATACACATAATCTAACATAATACATAATACATAATAAACATAAACTTTTAACATAATACACATCAACTCTTAACATAATACACACAAATTTTCTGATTCGGATGTACATAATTGTATAAAAAGAATGTACATAATTGTACAAAAAATGTACATAACTGTATGAACAAATATACATAATTGTATGAACAAATATACATAATTGTGTGAACAAATATACATAATCATAGCAACTTTCTACCGCGCCTCCCAAAACGACGTCGTTTTAGGAGGCGCGCGGCGCGCCGTGGTGTAGGGTATAACGATTGGCAAATATATATTATACAAGTGGACTTGCTCCAAATTAGGTTATTTACTACATAAAAGGGAAGTCAACTCAACACAAATATAGTAGGAAACAAAATACACTCCATGAAATATTCAATACAAATGATGTGATATATATATGAGTTTAATATCTTTAATTTTACTGATGAAAACAAAACAAAACAAGAGAGAGAGAAAACATTGAAAAACATCACAGCCTGGCCTCCTCCTCCTTCAAATTCCTTGATTGCTCGATCTGCTTTAATTTTTTTGATTTCTTCATTGGACTAGTGCTCCTAATATTCAGTAATAAACAAATATTGTCAAAAAGGGGGTGAAATTAAAATAAGGGGAGATTAAAATAAAAGCAAAGATCAAACCTTACTTACTTCGAGTGTCATAGTCACGAACAACAAGTTGATCATTCCCATATGAGCTCTGCTCTTCTTGAATGTCCTTAGCTGAGTCCACAAGAAAAGGATAACAATCTTTCAACTCAATCAATTGCAACGTAGTAATATCTGCAAAGCCTTCGGGGATCTTTTCCAAGTCATGGCAGTGATGCAATGCTAAGCGTTGAAGGACAGGAAAGTGATCACTCATAGTTTCCCAGTTCTTCAATTTCGCCCTACTGATGAACAAAAACTTTAATTTGGGGAACCCACTATCTCCAGTTTTCCACTCCTCTCCCATCTTAAACGCTTGGAGAAGTTTGAGCGATTCAAGATTTGGCAACATACTGATGACTGTAATAGCTTCCCAACTGAGTTGTGTTTCCACAATTTTCAACTTCTTAAGCCTTTGCGGAAAGGAGTTAATACTTCCAAGTTTGATTGGTCCGGAGTTGAAATCTTCAACTACTAGTTTCTCAAGCATAGTTAAGTAGTGAAGGTCATCCCACCAGTTTTCGGTTTGAAATTCATCTATTTCATTGCATCTAATCCCCAACGCTTTAACATTTGGAACCTTCAAAAAAAATTCTTTGGTGCACTGGAGATAAGGCACCCAATAAAGAGTGTGCAAAATATCATGAACTGGAATCTCATCATCAGTACTTATTGGGAATGGATATGGTCCTATGGATACTCAATAAACCTCAAATTTTGAGATTTCCATAAACCTTGCAGCCATTTACTGCCAATCTCCTCACCACTGACAAGGTCCTCCCAAGTGGAAGCATTTCGAAACTTAACAATTAAAGTTTGTAAGCTGTGGTGATGTTTCAGCACCCTTACATACTTAATTGTATCCAAAGCTAGGTACCTTAAGAGAATCAAATCCGAGATGTCAAAGGTTGGAGCCTCATCAAAGCTAATTGTCCTTAGGTCCAGTACCCTAATCATCTTGAAAGACATATTTTGTCTCCAAGATACAAGCATCCCAAAATATCTATAATTACCAAAAAAGAATAAAAGGGTACGAGATTTGTGAAAATTATAGTTGTCACCGAATTTGGGCTGAATACTCATTGTTTGAAATGTTAACCAACGGTTTGCATATTCAAACAACGGCTCGGTGTAACCCAATCCAACTTCCTCACTCCTTTGATGAAAAGCAGACACAAACTTCTCTTTTTCTACTTCTCTCAAGCACAAGTCAAATAACAAATCGTGCAATCTACATGTCTTGATATTGCCAATGAAACTTAGCGTGCTAATAAGCACTAGATTTCTGCCAATTAGATCTTGTAAGTAATCCATGGCACCGTCTTCCAAACTTCTACCACTATCTTCCATAACAAATCCCTCGGCAATCCATAAATTGAGAAGATCCTTTGTGGGGATTTCTCTTCTAACTTTAGGAAAGACTCCAAAGTATAAGAAACAAGCTTTTAAATGGTAAGGCAAGTTGTTGTAACTTAGGGTGAGTATGGTTGAGCATTGGTCATGAAGATCTGAGGTCATTGGTAGATTCATTGCTGACGCAATACTCTGCCAACTTTCTACTGACTTTTTGGTTTTGGATAGAAGCCCTGCGGCTACACTAATAGCAAGTGGTAATCCTCGGCATTTATTAACAATGTGCATACCAATTGCTTCAACTTCTGGAGGCAATTTTATGCTTCCCAGCTTCTGGGAAAACAGTTTCCAACTTTCATTTGAGTTTAGGAAAGGCAAGTTGCAAACATACTTACCTGAACATCCACTGTAATCTGCTACCTCTTTGAGTCTAGTAGTCAACAATATTCGACTACCGTTGGAATCATCTGGGAAGCATCTTTGTAGATCATCCCATCCTCTGCTGCCCCATATGTCGTCCACCACAAGAAGATACCTTTGACGCATCAGGCGCCGACGTACTTTGTTTGCTAGCTCAGCAGTGCTTTTCACCTCATTGATTTCTTTATCAGTCATTTGTGCAACACAACCGTACAGGTCCTGGAGAATTCTCCGCAGATCATAGTCTTGAGAGACGGTTGCCCAACCAAGAAGATGAAAGCGAAATCTTATTGATGGATCATCATAGATGTTTTTGGCCATAGTTGTCTTGCCAATCCCTCCCATGCCGACAATGGATATAACTTGTCGTTCCTGAGTGGAGCGTTGAAGGAGCATCTCCTTCATCTTCTCCAATTCTTGGGCGTGTCCTACCATTATTGCATCATCCTGCAGCTTTGAAGCTCCTCCAGGTATGACGTGCTCTTGGTTTGATTGGGCGGGATTATATGATGACATTTGGGTAGTGTTTCTTTGCTCAATAAGTTCTTCAGTGTCTTCTGCAAGACGTTGCAAGATTTGATGGAGTCTTTCATGGGAAGCTCCATTGGAAAGGATCTCCATCACTTCAGATTCAATATCATCTTCAGCTCTGAAACTTATTTGTTTAACTCTTGCAATAACATCTCTCTCGGTCTGGCTAACACTCAGCTTTTTCTCAGATTCCTGAAGAAGGGCTACCAAAACAGAAAGTCTTTGACGAAGACACTGGATTTCACCATTGTAATCAACAACCAAGCGTGGCCGTGGCTCTAAGAAATTCAACTCCACTGTTCGGATAAGGGAGATGAGACCAACACAGGCCATCCTCAATTTGGTCTCTCTAGCTTTGTGTCATCAAGAATCAACACTTTTAGCTACAATTGTTTTGCATATAATACTTCTGAATTTTGGACTTATAATTTTCAATCTCAACTCACACCGCTCCTACTTCAATCAATATATTTTAATATTTTCTTATTATATTTTATTACCTACTCTACTCTCGCCAGCCGGCCTTATTTATTAATAATATCCTGCACAATTGGAGAGATAATTTCTAGACTAGAATTTGAAAGAATTAAATAATCTTAAAATTTGTCACATTAAAGTTTAATAATAAATTTTTTTAAAAAAATTATTTAAAACAAATTTAATTTTTTTAATTAATTAATTTATTTTTTTCAATTTTTTTTAAAAAAATTATTATTAAAAATTGTTAAAAATTATTTAAAAATAATTAAAAATATCAACTCAACCGCCACGTAAGCAGGTAACCTTCTGAAATTGATGGTAACCTGCTATCCGGTGAAATTGCATACATTTGGAGTGTTCAGTGGTTTAATTGCACGTTTTTGAGTGTTCAGTGGTCTAATTATATATTTTTTCTTTCAGTAGTCTAATTGCATTTTCAGGTTGCGTACAGTGGTCAATTTAAACCTTATTCCTTTTTCTTTTAATATTATTTTAACTTCAAAGGGATAAAACTTGGCACATGCAACTTGCAGAGGTTCCCAGATCGATCATTTATATAATAAATTAAATGTTGTCCAAGTTAACGCAGACATGTTGAATTCTTTTATTTGAATTCATTTCTTTCAAAAACACTCTGTAATAATGGACCTAATGAAAACAATGAGGAACTGTTAAAAGAATTCCTCCATCTCAAAGGGTTGCTCAACGTCATTTCTTATTAAACAATATAATCTAAATTTAGATCCATTTGAAAATAAACTAAAAATTAACTTTCGGGAGTTATTTTTAAAATTTTATAATATTTGACTATCAATAGAAAATGAAATTAATGAAAACATTCATTCTACTAAAAAAAATGACTTATTTTTACAGAAAATATATTATGAAATTTGTACTCGAAAGACATTTTCTGAATTCCTCACTCAATCTCCACACTCCCTCTCTCTCTCTTTCCTAGTAGTATCAACTGGGTAGGCCAATCCACAGCCCACCCAATTGTACGTTATACAGTGGACCATGATTCACATAGTGCTATGTGAACCATGGTCGTCAAATGAAACTGTAGTAGAATTAAAATAACACTTTAGTGTTTTCAAAGAAAAATAATAATACTTTAGTGTTGTAATAATGAAACTAGTGTGTTGATAGGGTATTACCCCGACCCCTCCTGCTCTACGGTCGGTATCATGATCGGTAGCTAACCCCTGATCCGCGTTGTCCCCAAAGTCCCAAACTGACCGACATTGGACAAGCGGGACTTCCCAACCATATTGACTCCGATCGACCTCAACGCGGATTGCCCGTTCATTACTCCAACCCGCTAGGTAGCCCGATCGATTAGGGTCGGGAGCCTAGGCATCCAAATCCGCGTGTAGCAAGGCGTCGTCACTCGTCAGGGATATAGCCCCACGCGTCATGACATCCTTCGGCCCCGAGCTTAGCCCTTGCATGCCTACCACGTGTCGAGCATGCCGGAGGCCCGGACCTTTGTTCCCTTCTACCCCTATAAATAGCGCATTTATTACTGAGATGAGGACTTTTCAACTACTTCACACTCAGGCTATTTGACCGGAGACTCCTGACCCACTGTCAGAAGATCCCGGGCTCAAATACGCCGCACTCGATACTGTACGGTATGCACACCCCCGTATTTACGGTATCAATGTATCATGTGTGTAGAAAATGAAACTAAAAAATAGAGCTCATTCACCAACGTATATTGTCAAATGAAACTATAGTATAATTAAAACAATACTTTAGTGTTGTTATAACAATGAAACTAGTGTGTGTAGAATGAAACTAAAATCCAGAGTCATACAATAACATATATTGTCAAATAAACTTACAGCACGTTTGGTTCACGGAATGAATTTGGAGGGAATAGGAATGCTATTGAACAGGGAATAGAATAGGTAAGGAATAGAATAGGAATTGTATTATGTTGTTTGGTTGGCTGTAGGAATAGACTTTAGTAATTGTATTCCAGTGTTTGGTTGGTTAAAGGAATAGAAATGGAATAGGTTTTAAAGACATAAATACCCTTATACAAAATAATAATAATAATAATAATAATAATAATAATAATAATAATAATAATAATAATAATAATAATACTAATTATTATTATTATTATTATTATTATTATTATTATTATTATTATTATTATTATATTTATATTTATTTTCCCACTTATCCCACATCGGTTGGAGAAGTAAGGAATGGAGCCTCAAGGCCCCATAATTTCAATTACAATGCTCAGCCCATCCGCTAGGCATGCAGATGGGCAGACTACCATAATTAAGGAGTCTTATACAGTTTTATATATATATATATATATATATATATATATATATATATATATATATATATATATATATATATATATATATATATATATATATATAGGCTTCGGATCCCATGAGGTCACTTAGATGGGTGAGATAATGGGGTCTCATCTCATCCATTAAATCATAACATATCAAAGGGTGAGATTGAAAGAGATTTATTTTCCATCTATGGTAGTAGTCTATGCATAAGGGTGTATAAGTAATTGTAATATTAGAGCTATATATGGTTAGGAATAGATTGGAATATATTCCATGCTAAGGATCAACTAATTATGGTGTTGAATAATATATTTACGGTTATAAATTATTGTTGATAGAGTGTGAGTTGTATTTAAACATTTGTACTCAGCAATAGTGTTTTGCGGAGGGATATCTCCTCAACAATGAAGGTGCAACCGGAAAGAGGTATGTGCAACCTTAATAGAAGTGTGTTATGGGTTATGTTCTGTCTGTGCAGCCATTTTGTTAAGTCGGTGCGTTGAGTTAAGAACCCAACGCACAAGCCAAAAAACTAAACCGAACAAACGTCAGACCTACTAGAATCCAGTGTAAATTTTAAACCAAAAAAAAAAAAAAAAAAAAAAAAAAAAAAAAACCACACACACACCCATTGTAAACCCCAATCGCACAGACCATAACAACAAAAAGCACCAAATAAATATATAAAATAACAACACACCAACAGTTAATAGATCATAACATGTTACAATTAAAATACACATACCAAAATTGCTTTACGTAAAAAAACAAAAACCAAGCTATAAAAATATGGTAAAAGTTTGCCTCAATTCTAGTTGACAGTCCAAATAAGAGATATTTGGCCTGAAAACTTGTCAACCTATTTGTGACCCAACGCACAAGCCGAACACATAAAATGCACACAGAAAAACTTCATAACACAACGCAAACTTCTGTTCATTAATTTTTAAATTGAATAACGGAATCAACATGCAACAAAAACCACAACCATACCGATAATTGATCATATCTGTCATAACAAATAATTTAAGCCAAACGCACACACGGGAAAACAAATTGCACACACAGCATAACAAAGAATTGAAGCCAAATGCACACACGGGAAAACAAATTGCACACACCCGATACAATACCATAATTAAGTAGTGCACAAGCCCATAAAATCTGCTAATTAATTATTACACCCTAATTAAGACACTACCAAAAAGACAACACCACCCCACATGCAAATAAATCACACGCACAAGGCATTATATTCAGCCAAATCTAATCCATCCAAAAACTCAAATAAACACACCAGATCAAGCCTCACCACCTCGCCGCCTGACAAAGGTAACCTCACCGGATCCAAAAAAAAAAAAAAAAAAAAAAAATATATATATATATATATATATATATATATATATATATATATATATATATATATATATATATATATATATATATATATATATATATATATATATATATATATATTTGTGATATAAAAGCTATTCCCAAAGGTATGGGCATAGCTAATACCAAGGCCCCCCTAGGAATGGCTATTCCCCTTGCGAAGGTAATAGCTCATTCCTAGGCATGTTATTCCCATAACAAAATGATCCAACCAAATGATGGAATAGTTCTGTTCCAAGGAATGTTATTTCATTCCTGACCTATTCTATGAACCGAACATGTCATTAGAGTGTAATTAAAATAACACTTGAATATTATTATAATCAAACTTGTGCGTGTGAAAAATGAAACTACAAACTAGAGTTCATGCAATAATGTATATTGTCAAATGAAACTGTAGTAGAATTAAAATGATATTATATATGGTATTCCTATAATGAAACTAGTGTGTTTGAAAAAATGAAACTGAAAAACAAAGCAATATTGTCAAATGAAATTGAAAAACAAAGCAATATTGTCAAATGAAACTGAACTGTAATGAGAGTAATACTTATTTCATGGACCACACTGCTACATGGGCCATGGTCCACAGTAAAATTTGCCCAACCCAATCATTATACGATAGACCTTGGTCCACACAACTGTATAGACCATATGGTGATACGCTAAAAATTAAATATGAATATTGCCAAATAAACAAGTAATAGAATTAAAATGATACTTTAGTGTCTCTATAATGAACATATTGTTTGTATAAATTGAAACTGAATAGTAGAGCTCATACAGATATGTATATTGTCAAATGAACATGTAATAGAATTAAAATAATATTTTATTGTTGCTATAATGAACCTATTGTATGTGTAAATGATACGGAGTACTAAATAGTAGAGCTCATACAAATATGTATATTGTCAAATTAACGTAGTTTGGAATTAAAATAATGAAGTAATGAACCTATTGTGTGTATAAAATGAAATTAGATAGTAGATACATAGAGTATAATTAAAATGATACTTCAACACTAATGAAATTAGTGTGTGTGAAAAAATGAAACTAAGATATAGTTCATACCATAGTTCATGTTGTTACATAGACCATATATAGGCCATGTTTGGTAAATGGGTGTTAGTTGTTAATTGTTTAGGTTAATTAAAGGGTATAACTAGTTGATAACATTAGATGATTGTAGAAAGGTGTTTGGTAAATTAGCTGTTAGTTGATAGCTGTTTGGTATAATTTCTTTTTTTTCAAAAAAATTAATTGAAAAAGTTGTTTTGAACAGTTTTTTGAATTTTAACATTTTGGAGTTACAAAAAACTAATTAACTACACACTTATATTAATTTTTTAACCAAGTCAAACAATTAATAGTGATCAAATAAATCAAAATTACTTATAGGCTAACTATTTTACGGCCATAGTAAAATTTGCCCACATACTAATGATTGGTAATGAATATTCAAACAAACAGGGAAACACTTGTGATATTGTGTACTTAATTACATGCCCATTACAGAGAAAAATAAAGAGAGAAATATATAACATCATGTATGGAAATTGGAAAAGTGAAATAATTAACATCTTCGATCACGGTACATTTGCGTCTTATTAAATCTCATCTTCATCCGGGGGGCGCTCCTAATTTTTGTCAGAAACAAATATTGTAAATAAAATAAAATAAATAAAAAATTCAGAAATTAATTAAAAGATATGAGGTCAAGTTAAACCTGAAAATGTATCATAGTCACGAACAATAAGCTCATCGTATCCATATAAACTCTCTTGCTCATCACGAATTTTTCGGGCTGACTCCACAAGAGAAGGAGTACAAGCTTTTAAATCAATCAATTGTAATGTCAAAACGTCAACAAAACCCATAGGAATCTCTTCTAAATAATAGCAATAGTGCAAGGCTAGTCGCTCAAGGACAGGAAAATGGTCACCCGTGCTACTCCAATACTTCAATTCTGCACAATGAATGAATAAAAACTTCAACTTGAGAAACCCTCCATCAATGGTTTCCCACTTTTCTCCCATGCATTCTGCACGGATAAATTTGAGCACTTCAAGATTTGGCAACATGCTAAAGGCGTTAATAGCTTCCCACTGCAGTAGTACTCTAATAAGTGTTAACTTCTTAAGTTGTTGTGGAAAAGTACTAATAGTACTTGGAAGTGGGCTTGTTGAAGACCAATAACTACAAACTTTTAATTTCTTAAGCTTAGCTAAATAGCAAAGATTTTCCCACCAAGTTGGAATTTCAAAGTCAGATTCTTCAGAACATGTAATTGCTAACACTTGAACATTTGGAATCCTCAAAACAAATTGCTTCGTACATTGAAAATCAGGCAACCAATAAAGAGTTTGCAAATTTTCTTGAACAACATCCTCATCAATATGCGGCTTTGGGAATTGAAAGGGATACATGATGTACCTTAAGCTTTGAGACTTCCAAACACCACGCAACCACTCTCTGCCGGCATCATCTTGAGAGCCATCAACATTGGGATCTTGGACAATTAATGTTTGTAGGTTACAATGATGTTTTATAGCACCTACATACTTAATTGAACGCAAACGTAGGTATCGTAGAAAAATTAGATCCTCCATGTCAATGTTTGGTACCATAATGAACCTAATTAAAGTTAGGTCCAGAACCCTTATCCTTTTGAAAGAATTACACAAAGTCCATGGGGTTATAAAACGACCAAAAAATAAAAGGGTTTGAGATTTGTGGAAAGCATACTTTTCACAATTAAAGTTGGGCAAGTAAGACGACCATGATTGAAATCTTAACCAACGATTGCCATTTTCATTATAACACTTTGGTTGAGTTTCATCTAATTGAACACTCTCAATCTCTTCATGAATAACAGACAAAAGCTTCTCATCTTTAGCTTCTCTCAAGCACAAGTCATATAACAAATCATGTATTCTGCATGTCTTAATGTTGCCCAGCAAACTTAGCTCACTAATAAGCACTAAGTTTCTGCCAATTAGATCTTGTAGATAGTCATGGGCAACTTCTTCCAAGTTTCTTTGGCTATCCACTTTAATAAATCCCTCTGCCATCCATAACTTGATAAGATGTTTTGTTGAGATTTCATAATCTTCTGGAAAAACACTAAAGTATAAAAAACAAGATTTTAAATGGTAAGGTAAGTCATTGTAACTCAAAGTGAGTATCTTTGAACATTGTTCATGAAGAGTTGAAGTGGCAGATAAATTTATTGCAGATGCAACACTTTCCCAATTTTCTGGTGATTTAATGGTCTTTGATAGAAGCCCTGCAACTATAACAATAGCAAGTGGCAACCCTTGGCATTTATGAATAATGCGCTTCCCAATTTCTTCAAGTTCTACCGGCAAGGTTTCCTCGTTGGAAACTTTAGAGTAAAATAACTTCCAACTTTCATCCAAATTTAAAAATGGCAAGGTACAAATATACTTACTTAAACCAGCATAGTGTGCCACCTCCTTGAGTCGAGTTGTCAACAATATTCGACTACCATTGGAATCATCTGGAAAACATCTATGGACATCATCCCAAACTTTAGTGTCCCATACGTCATCCATTACAAGTAGATACCTTTGACCCATTAGACATTGGCGTAGTTTGTTTGCTAGGTCATCGGTGTCTACCTTGCTAATTTCTTCATTAGTCATGTGTACAATAGAATGACAAAGATGGTGGAGAATTTTTCTCAAATTATGATCTTGAGACACTGTTGTCCAACCATAGAGGTCAAAATGGGATCTAATTGACAGATCATCGTAGATTATTTTGGCGAAAGTCGTCTTGCCTATACCTCCCATACCGACAATGGACATAACTTGTCGTTCTGGAGGTGAGCTGCCTTGAAGGAGCATTTCCTTCATCCTAGCCAATTCCATGGCATGCCCTACCATTTCTTCTTCGTCAAGCTTTGAAATCCGACGGGTGGAACCACCAACTATGATGTTCTCATCATGGTATGATGACGAAACCAATTGAGGAGAATATGACTCTTTAACGTTTCTTCTTTTCTTAATGCACTCGATAACCCCGTCGATGTCTTGTGCAAGACTTTGCAAGATCTGGTGGAGTCCTTCAAGAGAAGATGGTTGATTCCCCATAGAAACAATCTCCATTACTTGAGATTCAATATCACCTTCAGCTTTGAAAGTTATGTCCTTAACTCTTGCCATCAGATCTTTAAAAGCCTCATCATCACTAACCCAAAGCTTATTTTTCTCTGATTCCTCAAGAAGGGCTTGCAAAAGAGAGAGGCTTTGATGAAGAAAGTGGATGATTTGATTGTCATGAAGAACCACACGGGGTTGGCGTTGTAAGAACTCCAACTCTAGTGTTCGGATAAGAGAGATGAGAGTAACACAAGCCATCCTCAGATCACTACTCTTTCATCCTCTCTGATCTATTTGTGAGTACTGTAATGCAAAATGAATGTTTTTTGTGATATAATACTAAAATTAAAGAAATTCAAGCTCTCTACCATTTCATCATTATTTAATTTTGCTATGTACCTACTCCATCTACTTTGCTTGAAGATGAAGATTTAGTATATTAATGGTATCATGCATATATAGTCAAACAAATAATTTCTAGGAGCTATCTGAGTTCAGTAAATAATAATAATAATCTTTAATTTGTCATATTAATATGTTGAACTTGTCACCAGGCCACCAACAGAGATTCTCAACAACTTAATATTTTATCCTAGCTTAGAGTCTTAATTAGACTTTTGGCAGGTTAAAGTTAAGAAAATTTTACTAAACCCCAATTATATAATTTATTTGAATTGGTCCTAACTCCTAATGCATGCTAGATGTAAAAAACAATAAGGTGTTGGGGGCTTTTGCATTGTACTATGACATTGATGAAATCAAAAAAAAAAAAAATCGAATGGAATCCTGAAACGCCCAACTCTAATTGATATTGAGATTCTAGTCTTTGAGTTTATATGCACTAAGTAAATAATCAAAAGAAGATTAATTAAACGAAAAAAAAATTAACCTAAATTTGTTTCTTTTTTAAATGCAAAAAAATCAAATGACTTTTCAAATTCTTGATTCATAATCTTTGATGCTCAACTTTGAATATTATGTATTTAGTCGGGTTAATTATTTGACCAAAGTTTATGTTAAATTTTATATTATATATATATTTTTTAATACGGAGTACATTTTAACATATTCGTAATATATGTTTTTAACAATTATGTCAACTCTAATTGGGATGTGGTTCGAACCTAAGACCTTTCTTATAGAAATTAATGAGTAAGTTAAGAATAATAAATAGTTAACGGAACATTCCGTTACTAAAGTTTATACTAATGGAATTTAGGGTTATTTAATGGAAGATAATAATATAATAGAGGATAAATAAGGAAAACCATTAAAAAATATTAAAATCAAAATAATATGAACTATTCATTTTTAAAAATAATTACACCAACATTTTTTTTTTGTTCCGTTAAGGACCTAATATTATTGACTCTTATTTTTGAAAGCCAACCAATGAATGATTGTATTAATGAATCAAAGCTGCAATGCAGTCTGGGGGATAGAATCCCAATACATAGCTTGATCCTGAACAAAAGCTAACGAAGCTAACGTGTGCGCATGTGCATTAATCTGCCTAGAAATATGATTAAACAAGACATAATTAAAAGACGAAACTAAATTCCTACATTGATCTACTATTACTCCAACATAGGACATTATGATAGTTGATTTCTACCGTATCGCATTCCTCAGCTGTAAACAGTCTGTTTGAAGGGTTACTGTTGTTATATTCTTCTCCAAAAGCCAGGATATAGCTTCCCTACATGCCAAAGCCTCTGCCATGAATGGTGACAAACAATTCGATAATCTTCCATTTTTCACCGCAAGAAAAGATCCCTCCAGAGACAGCAACACAATACCATATGTAGCCTCTCTCGTGTCCTCCCGGTACCCCGCATCCACATAACATTGTGGGGTAGAGCCGCTGCTGCCATCCGCCGTAGCCGCCGTGAGGGACGCCGTGCCACGGCGCACCACCTGCTGGTAGGAGTGCAGCGCCGCCGTGGCCTGCCTCCAAGCCGCCGTAGGGCGCGGCAGTGTGTCGTCCCATACCGCTGAATTTCTGCACCTCCATAAGTAATAAAGCAATGCCACCACCGCTGCACTTTGGTCCTTTGTGAACATTGTAAGCACAATTGTTAGCCACTCGGGGAATGAGTTTACAACAATATTTGTTATTGGCAATCCTGAAATATTTCAAACATGTCTAGAATAATCACAATTGATGAATGTATGCATAACATTCTCATGTGCTAACCCACACATTTGGCATGTGGGATCCACTTCCACCCTCTTTATAATCAAGTTGTTAGTTGTTGGAAGAATATCACAAGTTGCTCTCCATAAAAAAGTCTTCCATTTTGGGGGTATTCTCATTCCCCACATTTTAGTCTATTTCTCAAAATCCCCAGGCGAGTGATCATAAATACCCATAATGTTTCTGTAAGCATTTTTAACTGTGTATATCCCATTGGGGTCATCGGGCCAATACCATGAGTCCTCATATCCTGGACTGACAGGTATCCTCAGTATTCTACTCACATCCTCCTCATCAAATAAATCTGATAAAATATGTGGGTCCCAGGTAGCAGTTTGTTCATCAATTAAACCTACCACTTTAGCATGTCTGAGCTCTATAGGCATATCAGTCTGCACCAAAGGGCTAGGATTATCAGGTAACCATGGGTGTCCCCAGATTAGTGTTGTTTTACCATCCCTATCCTCCTGCGCACCCGTGCCACCACCATATCATGAGCTGCCATAATACTTCTCCATGAGTGGCTTGGGCACCCTCCTATTTTGGCATCAATAAAAGTGGTATTCGGATAGTACCTTGCCTTATAGACTTTTGCAACAAGTGTGTCTGGACTTGTGAGTAGGCGCCATGCATGTTTTCCCAACATTGCTAAATTAAAACTCTTGAGATCTTTAAATCCCATTCCTCCATATTTCTTTGGGATACTTAACTTATCCCAAGCTTTACAGTGTATTCCTCTATCCCAATATTATTGACTCTTATTAGATTTGTAGATTTGTAGATGTAGATAGAAATAAAGAGTTATTTCATTGAAAATAGGGGTTCTGTCTATTTATAGAAACAAGAAACATAATTTCAAGAACCCTCTAAAAGATAACAATAAAAGTACAGAAGATCTCTATAACTGAGGTAATTGAATCCAAATATTTTTTGATTTCAAGCTATTGTATAATTGTATTCTATAACCAAAAAAAAAAAATGCAATAAAAAATTTTGTCCAAATATAATGCATAAAAATTTAACAAAAAAAAATATACAATTCAAAATTATTTAATTTAAAAGTGATAATTTTAATACATATTTAAATTCAAAATATTCACCAAATTTTCAATGTCAATTCGTTTTAAATTTTAGAGTGAATTTAATTTTTGGTCCTACTGTTATAGGGGTCATTCCAATTTTAGTCTACCATAATTATTTTTGTCACATTGCGTCCACTATTATTAAAAGTGTTTCAATTTTAGCCTACGAAAAGTCTTAAAGTGAACTAAAATTGGAACACTTTTAATAATAGTGGATGCAATGTGACAAAAATAATTATGGTGGACTAAAATTGGAAAAGTCCATATAACAATATGACCGAAAATGGAATTCACTCTAAATTTTATTTTCAACTATAATTAAGACCAATTTATGAATTCTAAAAACATAATTATAAAGAATACCAATAATGACTTTATATATAAAATATTTTTTAGATAAAAAAAAAAAATGACCCCCAAAATTGAGGGTCTTGTGCCATTGCCCTGGCCGAGTGCCGACCTTACTTAAATAAAATAAGAGTAAATACTCAAAATGGTCCCTCGACTATAGCTAAATTCACAAATTGGTCCTCGACTTTCAATTTCAACCAATTAAGTTCTTAACTTTTTAATTTTAACACGATTTGATCCTCCATCTATTTGACCGTTTGTTGACTGTGATCGACGATCTCCAGAAGAACCTTCAGCTCTCGTCGGAGCACGTGGAGGCCTCCAAGATGACGTTGCACTGGTTCAGAAACACGTCGTCTTCTTCGTTCTGGTACGAACTCAACTACATTGAATCCAAAGGGAGGACGAAGAAAGGCGATCGGATTTGGTAGATTGCTTTCGGCAGTCGATTCAAATGTAACAATGCGGTCTGGAAATACAACTAGAACCTTAAAAAACCGACGATGGACCTTGAAATTACATATATATGCTCAAAAATCACAGTTAACAAACGGTCAAATAGACAGAGGACCAAATTGTGTTAAAATTACAAAGTTAAGGACTTAATTGGTTGAAATTGAAAGTCGAGGCGACCAATTTGTGAATTTAGCTATAGTCGAGAGACTATTTTGGGTATTTACTCATAAAATAATAAGTCTCACTTTTAGTCATAAATTATTGTGTCATTGCCATATTTTGTCTTCTTTTTTTTTTTTTTTTAATTTAAATTTTGTCACATTATATTGTGGCATTGTCTTGTTTGAGCAACCCAATTAAGTTTTTTAATGCAATTTAGTGACCTATTTGATTCTTATTTTAAAATTTTATTACTTTGCATGCTTATTCTATTAATCGAATATGTTATAATATATTTGCTCTTTACGACACTTGTCTAGAGGATGAGATGCTTTTACTCTAAAATACTTCTCTAAAATATATATATAAAAAAAAAAAAAAAAAAGAATGCAAACCAAATAGGGAGTGTTTGATAAATAATTGTTAACTAATAGTTGTTAGCTGATTGAGTTAGTGGAATTGATTAATTGATAACATTAACTGATTGTAGAAAATATTTGATAAATTGGTTGTTGTTAGTTGATAGCTGATTACATGTAAAATGACTTTCTAAAAATGTTAATATAAAAATTGCTTTGAGCAGTAATTTGAAAAAATAATTTTTACAAAAAATTAATTAATCAAACATTCATTGATGGTTTAATCAAGTCAAATAACTAATAATATTTAAATAACTAAAAATGGATGATAAGATAATTATATTACCAAATATGTAATAATGTTTTAAAACTTAAAATGGACATCCAAACCGCCGTCGTTCACACCTACCGCAACACAGCTTCTATCCTGAAGGCCACCACGTGGATACGCTCGCCGGCTGTACGTTATTGCAAATCCGCCTCCAATCTCCGCCTAAAGCCGTTGAAGCAAAAAAGTCGTCGCTTTTCCATGGCCTCCTCCGTCCGAATCGTCGTCGTCGGAGATGTTGTAAGCGCATTGCCTATTAGCTTCAGCTTTGCATTTTTACCTTCTCAACAAAATACAATTAGAAATACAAAGGGATGAAACTCAGCTTTTTCTTTTAAGTTTCCATGTTCGTATATGCTTTGTTAGATTGCAAATTGATATTAGATGTTTTTGTTTTGAAATTGCCGAAGCATGATGATTGGGACCTAGAAGAAGACAGGAAAGCTCTTCAATACTTGAAGGTATTTTATTGTTTCTTTGCTATTCTGGGGTAATTGCTTACTGCTTTCCAGTTTTGCTTACTCTCTTCCATTTATATGTTGTTATGCACATAATGCTGTGCCTTTTTGAGAAAAAAATTGAAATTCTGGCATCTTTTATACTCATCAGATGGTGAAGGATTCTCAATCCCAAACCAAAAAATGAAAATTCTTTGAAATTTGAAAGAATGAGTAAGTAAACATTCCAAAAATAATGTGTTAGAGTGAACTTAACAGTTCACTGCTCAGATCTGTTTTATCCCAACATTTGGCTTGGAGATCATTTGGACTTTGACTTGAGAGATGAATGAAGTCAAATGAATGATTTTTGGAGTGTATCAAACACTTGTTTAGAAGTAGATTATATAATCTCAACAATCTGATTAAATTACTTTTACCAAAAGGGAATATATACTACAAAGATGGTGTTGTGAATGGAGACTACTGGAATACATCTTGTGGTCAATTAGCTAGGCAGCTGGCAGCCTGATTAGGCTGTTCGGAATTCATTTTTTTTTTTTACTAGATTGATTTTTCAGGGGCTTGTGTTTAACAAGTGTGTAATGATTGCCTGATTGGTAAATTAATCAAATGGCCCAAATAGCATTCATATAATCATATTTGTACAAGAAAACTATAGCATCTTAAAAGGTGTTCAAAATAACGATATATGGCATTGGAACCATGATACATTATAAATATAGAATATTAGAGTTGTTTCTCGACATCAAGTCATGTTTTTTCCTTAGCTGGGTGAGATTTGATGTTTATTGCTTCTTTTGGATATCAGATTTTCCCCTTGTCTCCCAGATTGGGCATTAATATGCTCCCAAAAAAATTGATATCCATCATTCCAAAATGGGATCGAAAAGCTGTAATGATGCCAAATATGAAATTAAGGAATTAAATGTTGCATGTGTCAGCCTTACAAAACATTTTTTTTTAAAGCTGTAATTAATTGAATCGTGCATTTCTAAGATCCTATTTCTATATATGGTTTATCACTGCACATATTTTATATTTACTTTTGCCTCAAAGAATAGGCTTCGGAATTTTTCATACTCTCTGTTAGGTGCAGCTTTACTGTATGTAAGAGCACTGCATCATTCCATAATTCAATATTCCTTCTCATATAATGCTTCCTTTATTTGAAAATGCAGCCAGATGTGGTGCTGTTCACAGGCAGGTTATCTTATCTGTTGTGCTTTCTCTATAGTCTATTCACTCAATTCAACTGACAATGGCAATGTCAGCTGTATTCATTTCCTGCTATTTACATATATGGATAGAGTGAGGTAGAATTCCTTGTCCCACTTCCTTTGTTTCTTGGAGAACTTGCTTCAGGTGATTTTGGTAATGAAAATGTTGATCTAGTAAAAAGTATTGCTGATCTTGAAATGGCAAAGGCTGTTATTTTGGGGAACCATGATGCCTGGAATACATCACAGTTTTCAGGAAAGTAAGTCCAGATTTCATTTCCCAAGACTCTTGTTCCTGTAAATTCAGTGTTTGTTATCCAATTGGTGTGGCAATCACTGTTTGGCTTTTTTTTTTCTTTTTTTTTTTTTTTTTTCTTTGTCACAATTTTCCCTTTCTCAAGCCTGATTTTTAAGAAGTTGAGCTTTATTTTATTTACAATTTAAATTTAGTTGTCCTTAACATATACTCATTTCAAATTGTAGGGAAAAAGATGCTGTCCAACTTCAGCTAGAGTGGTAAGTTTATCTAACATAAAAATTCTTGAAATTTTAGTTGGTTTACTTTTGATGCTTTGAGTATTTTTTTTCAATTAATTAATTAATTTATTTATTTTGGTATGGCAGATCTTTAGTGTTATTAGTGCGGTCAAGTCACCGAAATTAATTTTTCATAATTGTTCTTAGGTGCATTAAAGTAAAAGTAAATTAACAATAGGACCCCAATCAAAAAAGAAAAAAATAAATGTTGACCACAATCATTGTATTTTTTTTTATTTTTTATTTTACTTCACTTAGTTTTTTAAATTTAATTTCATTATATGTATTTAAAGAAATTTTGAGCATATTGAGTTTTGTACAGCCCTGAACCTCACATATGGGAGATCATAAAGAGGTTCCAGGGTGTCTGTTACCTTTTCTCCTGATACAGTACATATATATATATATATATATATATATATATATATATATATATATATATATATATATATATATATATATATATATATATATATATATATATATGCACACTGCACACATTTAGTTTCTATGGATAACATTACTTTAGCCTCTAATTTGATTTGAACAATGAATTCATTTTTTTTTGGAAAAAAGACAACAAACAATTGATGTCTTTTGGCATGTTTGCTTCTTTCTCAAATGACTCACTTCATAATGGCCAGTCTTGGTGATGAGCATGTTGGTTTCCGACGCATGGATCTCCATACATTGAAACTGAGTATCATTGGGGGAAGGCCATTCTCTTGTGGTGGTTCTCAACTGTTTCGAAAAAGGCTTCTCATTGCTAGGTGAGTAGTGTGTATATGTGATTTTGGTTATACTGTATGGCTTGTATGCATGTATTGGCCTTGTTTGGGGGAGAACTTCTTGAACAACTTTTATCTTTTAAAGAGTTTTTAGTTGCTTGACTAGATTAAAAAAAAATGAAAAAGAAAAAAAGAAAAAGAAAAGAAGTCTAATTTGTGGTAGCCCATGCTTGTAAATAGCTTTTTCAATATGTTTCTGTGTAAAAATAATAGGAGTAGCTTTTTAACAATCTTATCCCTTACACATATTTATATATAATACTCTATTTGTCCCATTTATTTGATTTATTTACTATATATTTGTCAAATCAACTCTTCTTTTTTCGCTTAATTTATCTAATAATTTCTTATCATTTTCAACTTCACCTTATTGTATTTAATAGAACTTCTATTTTAGTTTTTAAATCAATAAATTTTATTAACTAATATAGAGTTCTAAATTAAATATTACAAAAATTTTGATTGTATATAATTTTGGTTAAGTCTTGTTATAGGAGGTCATATGAAATGGAGCAGACAGAGTAATATATAGGTTTCCATATTATACTCTAGTGTACCATATTCTATGATAATACTGCTTTTATTGACCTTCCATTGATATGTATAGTTTTAATAGAAGTATTTCTTGATGTCCTTATATGTCAATTCATATATTCAAGCAGCTAACAAATAATAACTAATGTCTCACATTCATTTTTAGTCTCAGCTCAATATTATTACCTGGAACAAGCATTTTTGTCATTGGAAAACACATAGCATTTACTTTAATTTCTTAAAAAGCGTGCAAAAAGTAAATGTGAACCAATTCGGGACGGAGAGAGTAGATAAGTTGACCAAATCTATTTGTACCAATAGCTAATGAAATCAACTAGTCAAACATCTAAACAAGCAGCTAATAGTTAATGTACAGGCCTATTATCTATATGTGCTGGTTCTCTCTGTATTTGTGTTCTTTAATTCTTCATAAGCCTGACCTTTGTTTTGAAGGTTTTAGCTTAGTTAGTAATTTAATATTGAATATTTCAATGGTTGAGTTTATTAAACATAGAGGGGATAGGTGATAACAGACCCCAAGGTGAACTATCCAACAGCATTGTGCAAATAAGAATCGTATAGGATAACTTTTTATCGGTCTGTTTTAAAACTGTTTTATTTTCAACTGTGCTCTTTAGATATGCAGTTCATGATATGAACAGAAGTGCAGAGAAAATCTATGAAAATGCAGTGGGTGCTCCACAGGATCATTCACTAATATTTCTTGCTCATAATGGTCCAACAGGTATTTATATCAGTCTGATAAAAGTAAAATTCATTTGGCGATTTGTGACTAATATATCTGAGATCAATGTTCATACAGGTTTAGGTTCTGCAGTGGATGACATCTGTGGAAAGGATTGGTGGCCTGAAGGCGGCGACCACGGTGATCCAGGTAATAATATTGAGCTATGACTTCCAATGACTAAAATGCTTGTTCCTGTTTAATTGTATAGAACAGTATAGTAAATAGTATAATATACTTAGACTTCTATAAATAATTTTACATGTAATCAATTAAGATTTAAGAGTAACCAATGAATTTATCAAATATGTTTTTATAACTAGCTAATACAATCAATTGGTCAAACCAGTTAACACAATCGGCTATCTGCTAACTGCCAAACACCCAATAATTGGATGTAATGACCATCAAATCAAGGGATAGCATAGATAGATATGTCTATTTAAGATACATAAGTGTCATTTTGGTCCTGTTTGGTAACATAGTCAGCCTATCAGCAAATTTTGGTTTATTTGACCACTATTAGTTGTTTGACTTGGTTAAACAATTAATATGACTGTTTGATTAATTAGCTTTTTGTAAAAGCTTATTACTCCAAAATGCTAAAATTCGAAAGGCTGCTCAAAACAACTTTTTCGATCAGCTTTTTGAGAAAGTCATTTTGCATGTAATCAGCTATCAGTTAACAACTAATTTATCAAACACTTTTCTACAATCAACTAATGTTATCAACTAGTCAAATCCACTAACTCAATCAGCTAACAGCTATTTACCAAACACCCCTTTGTACTATACAGATCTAGCGCAAGCTATTTCCCGGTTAAAAGAGACTGCACAATTTCCCGCCCCTCTGGTTGTGTTTGGTCACATGCATAAAGATCTGGCCTGTGGAGGCCACCGGAAAATGGTGGTTGTTGGGGAAGATAACACCATATACCTGAATGGGGCCATTGTTCCGAGGGTGAAAAGAGTGGAAAAAGACAACTGCACACTGCGAGCCTTCACCATAGCCGATATTTTGGATGGAAGAGTGGAGAAGATTACAGAAACATGGGTTTCTGTTGCTGGCAACAATACAACATTAGAAAAAGAGCAACTAATGTTCAGTAGGTAAATGTAGAGACGTTAGTGGTTCTTTGGTAAAATTTATGTCCATATCGTGTATGTATAAAGTATACTAGCTATCATTGCCCAACCTGCGAAGTTATCATCCAATATAAGCTTAACATTAAGATAAATTTAGCAAAAAAATATGAATAATTATGATATTTAAGCATATGTATGCATATAATTTCACACACTCAGTGGCTGTATAAACTTATGCACATCTATATATCTTGTTTATTATGTTTTATTGAAGTCCAGTTATATTATTATATTGTACATGTTACCATCTTTTCATTTTTTTTTTCATTTTTATTTAAACTGTGCGATGGTATAGGGTTGGCCCATGGGTTTTGACCCACTTTGACACCCTTAATGCTAGCCATAGATTAAGAAATATAAAGGGTCCAGATTTGTCTACAGTTTGTATGGGGGGATTTGCACGGTAAAGTTTGAGTTATTTATAAAAATGTCATCTCGTTTTCTTTTAAAATTATGTATGATTCGTTGATCTTTTTAGGCTTGGATTAGTTCATAGTTCTCTCCTGATAACAGTTCTCATATATATATATATATATATATATATATATATATATATATATATATATATAGTCTCAAATAAGTACTCATATGGTCGCATTGTCTCTTTTAATACATTTTACTTGCACTTAGGTGCACTATATGAAACGGTTACTTGTCATTTTCACACAATTTACTTGCATTTCAAAGTTTAATTATTTATCAAAATGCCACCATATATTTCTTTTAAAAATAGTGTTTTTGATCCGTTAGATCTAAATATGCGGACAGCTGTAATTGGTTCTCAGTTCTCTCCTGATATGTCTTATATATATATATATATATATATATATATATATATATATACAGTTTTTTATAAGCTCTTTTTAGCTAGGAGTTCCTTGTTTTTGCATTGCATTGAGTGAAAAGTATAGGAGCAGAAACTGGCTAGGAGTAGACGGCAAATTATATCGTGTACCAGGGCGCATAATTGTGCGCACTGGTCTAAAAAGACGTCGTTTTGTATCTGTTTTTTTTTTTTTTTTTTTTTTTTTGGAAATTTCGTTTCCCGTTTCTTCTATTAACTTCTAAAAAAAATTCATGTTTCGAAGGTACATAATTGTAAAATAGAATGTTATAATAGAATATACATAATCTTTTTTGAAAGGATAATACACGTAATCTAACATAATACATAATAAAGATAAACTCTTAACATAATGCACATAAACTCTTAACTCTTAAAAAAAAAATCTCATGTTTCGAATGTACATAATTGTATAATAGAATATAAATAAACTTCTAACATAATACACATAATCTTTTTTGACAATTTAATAAAATGATGTCATTTTGGGTAGGGCAAAACGCACAATGGTGCACGATATAACGAAACTAGCTCCTTGTCTACTTCCTCGTGGCATGTGAGCCCAAATTTGATCTCCATCATGGGCCTATCGATCAGTAGTCTACATCGGAGTTATTAGCAAATTATGATGTGCAACCTTGTCATGAATGGTGCACACGAAATTGATTTCATAATTTTTATACTATAGATTCATAATTATTGAACTTTATATTCATAATTATAAAACTTTATGTTTATAATTTTCAATGTTTATATTTTCAATTGTTGAACTATGTATTCACAAATCATAGAACTATATATTCATACTTTGATAACTATACAGTTTAAAAATTATGAATCTATAGTATAGAAATTATGAATCTACAGTTTAGAAATTATGAATTTACAGTGTAGAAATTATGAATCTATAGTATAGAAATTATGAATCCAATTCCGTGTGCACCTTGCATAGTGCACACAGTTGCACAACATAATGCTCCGGGGTTATTGAAGAACTGAATTGATGTACTGTATTGTATAGTATCATGATTTTTTTAAATATATTTTTTTGGAGAGGGAGTGTATGGGAGGCCATCGATATACCGTGGATTAGGGTTCACAGTGGACTATAGACCCTAGTCCTAAACGACTACTGTGGATTCCGATCTTAAATGACGTAGTTTTGAATTTTAATTTTGATTGCAATCGTTTGTTGTTCAATTCACGTTGCAGGTTTGTTTTTTTTTTTTTTTTTTTTTTTTTTTTTTTTTTTTTTTTGTAAAGCATGTGTATGTATCTTGTGTTATGCGTTTCTACGTCTCATGTTATGCAATTCTGTACAAGTGTATGGATTTTTTACCTGAAATAAAGTAAATATAACATGCGCTTTTGTGTCTTGTGATATGCATTTTTGCGTATTGTGTTATATATGCATTTTTGTGTCTTATGTTATGCAATTATGTACCTGAACTAAAGTAAATATAAAACATGTGTATGTGTCTTGTGTTATGCTTTTATGTGTCTGATCTCATGTTATGCAATTCTGTACCTGAAATAGATTAATAGTTGTGTATGTAACACACAACATATTGTGTCTTATTTTACGATTTTATGTCTTGTATTATGAAATTATGTACCTATAAAACATATATTATCGACATAAATCATATTGAAGAATAAGTAAATATATAACATGTGTATGTGTCTTGTGTTGTGAGTTTTTGTCTTGTGTTATGAAATTTTGTACCTTTAGAGTATTGATTTCGTACATACAATAAATTAAATTTTGTGTTGAAACATGAAAAACGAAAAACTACAAAATTTGTTAAAGCTTAAATATCAAAACAATATCGTTTTGATTCAGGGTCTACAATGCTATGTGGACATGGTGCACGATATAAATTGCCTGGCCTATGGGTGGAGGTGAGACATGAGAGTTAATTGAGAATAAACATGGACCCATGGGCTGTGCAGCCTGCATGCATGTAAGACATTGTTGGTTCATCATATTGTACAATGCAAGATCAGAGATTCCAATAATAATAATAATAATTAATAAGCAAGTGAGGTACACAAAATTGATGATGAGCCATTGCCTAGATTACTTCGAAAGCCATACAATGATGTTCTCATTCTAAAGTAAAGCCTGCAACTAATCTAACAAATTAACAATTGTGTGTTTCTGTTGACTCATTTCTTTTGATAACATTATCTTATTATATCTATCTGCCCAAAGAGCCCTCCTTTTTAAAGCTCTAACTTCTCCCTTTTTCTTTCTTTAGACCCAACTTTAGTTAGTGCACCAAATTCCAAGCATTCCATCCCATTCCCTTTTTTGACCAATTCCCCCTTCCCTTTCAACCAAACCTTTCTCTCATAGTGGACTACAAATTAAAATCAAGTCATGGATACAATCATGAAAATTAAAATTATATCTATCATTAGTCTAATCAAAATATAATGTTCATCATGTTTAATTTGAATTATATATATATATATATATATATATATATATATATATATATATATATATATATATATATATATATATATATATATATATATATATATATATATATATATATTAGCGCGGAAAAACACACCACAAAAAAAAAATACCAAAAAATACACAATACACCAAAAAAAAAATACATCATATAACTCACCACCCCTAATGGTGTATTTCCGAACACTGTATGGTGCTTTTACTCACATCTAATGGTGTGTTTTTGGCGATACGTACCTAATTTGTGTGTATTTTTATGGTGTATTTCCTAACGTTGATGTTGTATAATCGCTATACTATTGGTGACGCCGCACCGTAAGCCCCCACCATACCTGAACTTAACTATATATATATATATATATATATATATATATATATATATATATATATATATATATATATATATATATATATATATATATATATATATATATAATCAAGTGAGAACCAACCTTAACATGCCAACTTGTGAAGGCTTGTACCACAACCACTGCATTATTGCACAACTATGACTCAGACATACCTAGAGGACATTGCAGTGCAATCGTATTTGAGTATGGTGTAATATTTCAGAAGTCCACACAAATTCGCATGTTGAGGTCAATTCGCATTTGATATTGTACTAAAAAAAATCATAATATGTCACATTGTAATTAAATATGAATGTGTGAATATTTACTATTATAATAAATCACATTTTACTCAAAAAAGAAAAAAAGAAAAAATCACATTATGTGAACTAAATATTTAAATATTTATAGAAACTTGTATAATTGCATTAGTTTAACTCATGATAATAATTATATATGGGGGCCATGCATGTTGTTGATTAGGTAGGCCAGGCATGCAGCACAAACCGTCAAAGTTAATCTGACCGTTTGAAACTAAGTTTGTCCAAAGGATAGCTGTTTTTGATGTGATAAGTCCCATGTAGTGTCGCACTGTCGCATGCATTTCCTTTCATCTTTAATTTCATGCCCATTGCCCATCCAACATCTACCACCTACTCTCCTAGATTACGTTTTGTTTTTCAATTCTACGTCAAGCCGCGTGCCCACTCTAAAAACAATCACAATAGTCATTTTTGCGATTTTAAGAACAAAAAATTCAATTTTGTACATATCACTATTGGGGCTTTGTTAATTTCATCATATGACTTTCAAAAGTGTCAATTTAGTACCTTGACTATACAATTTTTATCAATTTTGATCACTCTGGTAAAATTGTTGGCCAAATTTTTTCGAAAAATTTTAACAGTTAAAATAATAAGGGTATTTTAGTCATTTTACATCTCTTCCTTCTCCGACGAATTCATTTTTTTTTTTGACGAATCCGTCGTAGCAGCACGCCTTCGAAAACATACTTAAGCTCATTCTTCCAAGCCGTCGCCGACGATTTATTAGGGTTCAGATGGCCAAAATTTCGGTTGAAAACATCTAGTCGTTTGTGTAAGGGGAGCTTGAGATATCGTCGGACCTAGAAATCTCCGAACTGCACTTCTCTTTGTGAGCGTCCAGCGCACCTCCTGTCAAAATTCCGGTTGAAAGCTTTTTCGGCCAAAAAAAAAAGCTTGCTCGAAGAAGAAAGTGAAATGCTAAAACTGATGATGGTGCCTATTTATTCTAAAACTTCTCTATATCAACATTATGCTAAAATTGATGTTGAATAAATACTTCTCTTTTTGGATAATGTTGAAAGCATGGCAGTACACCTCATCCTCGGATTCGCCGGAAAAGATGAATTCGCCGGAGAAGAAGGAAAGATATGTGAAATGACTAAAATACCCTCATTATTTTAACTGTTAAAATTTTTCGACGAAATTTGACCGGTAATTTAACCGGAGTGACCAAAATTAATAAAAATTGCATAGTCAAGGTACTAAATTGACACTTTTGAAAGTCAGGTGCTGCAATTAAAGTCCCTATAGTCATAGGACCAAAATTGAAATTTTATCCAAACAAATTGGGTATTGATTTTTATCTAATGGAAATGTAGGTTTTGGATAGATTTTCTCCTGCAAATATGGTTTTTGGATGGGGTCCATTTTTTTAAGAAAAAGAAAAAACTTGTGCAGATTGATGCGCACGGCGCACCCCATGCATTGCGTAATGCCTTTAGTTCTTTTTTTTTTTTTTTTTTTTGTTAGAATTTATTGTTTCCCCCCTTTTTTTCTCGGTGTTGCTATTTGAACTACCATTTAACCAAAATAGGGTATAAAGTACATTGAAAATGTAAAAAGTAAAAAAAATTCAATAATTATATAGGTGGTGTAAATAGCCAAAGTTATCTTCAAATTGCTATTTGCACCATGGTCAAACCTCATTAAAACATTAATTAACTAAAATATTAAAAAAGAAAAAACATTAAAAAAAACGACGAAGAACCTGTCTTCTCCGGTGAGAAAACACTGCCTTCTCATTGGAGAAGGCAAATGGGTTGCCTTCTCCGGTGATGAGGCAGCCCATCTAGTGGGTTGCCTTCTCACCGGAGAAGGCAACCTGGGTCGCCTTCTCCAGTGAGAAGGCAATCCACTGGGTTGCCTTCTCCGGTGAGAAGGCAGCCCATCGCCTTCTCACCAGAGAAGTTTTTTTTTTTTTTTTTTGTAATTTGATTATTAAATAAAAATAAATAATAAAATTAATGATTGACTATATTTAATGAGGTGGTGCAAATAGCACTTTTGTATTTGCACCACTTATAAAGCTACTACACCTATTAAATAGGTGGTGTAAATAGTAAATAGGGTGGTGCAAATAGAATTTTTCTTTTTCTCTTATCACTTGCTTATCTCTCCTACATAGCCGACAAAAATCCACAAAAATCTACAACTCTTGAAGTTGCTCTAACCAACATCGATCTCTGCATTAAGATTTCAGATCGTTAAATACTATGATTAATTATTTTATTAATTAGGAATAAGGGTCAAATAGGTCATCCAACTATACACCAAAATGTAATTAGGGCACTGAACTCAAAAAACTTACAATTAGGTCCCTGAACTACACAAATTCATTCAATTTAACTTAAAATGACTTGTTTACTTGTTACTGTGGTGACATGTCTTTTTTTATTTAAAATTAATTTTAAAATTTTATTTTAATAATTATAAATAAAATAATTATTTTAAATTAAAAAAAAAAAAAAAAAAAAAAAAAAACAGCCCGCCGAAGACGAAGGGAACCCTTCGTCTGTCTCCGGCCGCCATGGAGACGAAGGGGATCGTCTCCATGGCCGGTTGGAGATGAAGGAGACTTCGTCTCCGGCTAGCCATGGAGACGGAACCCTTCGTCTCCGGGCAGCCAGGCCATGGAGACGAAAGGGACCGTCTCCATGGCTAGCTCTCCGGCGGGCTGTTTCTCTTTTTTTTTTTTTTAATTTTAAAATAATTATTTTATTTATTTTAGATTAAATATTTTAGATTAAATTGAATGAATTTGTGTAGTTCAAGGACTTAATTGTAGGTTTTTTGAGTTCAGTGGCTTAATTGCATTTTTGGTGTGTAGTTGGATGGCCTATTTGACCCTTATTCCTATTAATTATATGGTGATTATAAATAATTTGTTTATGATTTTTTATGGAGATATATATATGATAATTCTCGACTATTTTTATTTTGATGGTGCATGCACTTCCCAACCTACGAGACTGGGAAGTCAATTTTACCTGATGCGAGAAGCGTCTTTTTATGTGGCGTAACCGATTTGACTAACATGTAGGTAAGCGCTACGTACCCCTCATTAGAAAAAATTTTGACAAGTGTTTCTTAGTCCAATGCTATAAAAGCCAAGTTGCTCCTCAAAAAAGGGACGGGGGACCAAAAACTCTATTAGTATTACCGGACGTTAGAGCTTTTCGACCACAAAGGCTCTGTTTGGCAAACCTAGCTGAAAAGCTATAAGCTAGGAGCTAAAAGTTGAAAAGGAGTTGAAAGCTGAAAAGCTATAAGCTCGGAGCTGAAAACTGAAGAGCTGTTAAGCTAGCTGTTATGATTGAAAGTGTTTGGTAAAATTAGCTTTTTGATAAGCTGATAAATGTAAAAAGACTAAAAAGGACATCTTCATAAAATTTATATTAGTTGGTTTACATATTAAAATTTAACATTTTGTCTTTAAAAAAAATTAACATTGAAATAAAACTATTAGCATAATCATGATCTAGCATCTCATAATGAAGTAGCAATATTGTTGCAAATCTAATAATAATAATAATAATAATAATAATAATAATAATAATAATAATAATAATAATAATATTTGCGGTGAAAGTTGCGAATAAAGGAGGAGAAAAGGGTTTTAATTGGGAATGATAAATTATGTCATTTCTTTAAAATAATAAGGATAAAGATGGAAAAAAAGTTAGGAAGCTATGAGCTTATTTTGGAAACATTACCAAACAGAGCTTATAGCTTATTAATAGCTTAAAATAAGCTATAAACTCCTAAATAAGCTCTGCCAAACAGAGCCAAACTCTAATTACTTGCTATGTACTAATTAAGGCTCACATATATAAAATATTATTTTCCTATTTAAGAATACATCTCATTTATACCTCAACATAATATACTATAACTAGGTGATCGATAAACATTATCATTGGTATCATCCGGAAAACACAACACGAATTGGAGCCATCTATCCGTAGAGCACTTCATAGTGTTAAAGGAAAGACCGTATAGTAGGAATGGGGTGAATGGGAGAGCGAATGGAGCTTGCAGTCGAGATTAATGGCTATTTATATTGTAGGCTAAAAACGGATAATGACCTCTCTTGAGTGTATGGAGACTTTTTGAACTTTAAAATCTTGATTTTCTTATCTCTCTCTCGAAAATCCTTTTCTCTTTCTTGAAAAAATTCTGCCAAACACTTTGGTCTAAATTTATGAAGTGTTTATCATGTTTAAGTTTGGGTATTATATTGGAGCATATAATATTGTAATCCATTTTATCATGTGGAATAGACGCTACAATGCTCTTATATAGCACATCGAGAGGTAGCAAATCGGTTTTAAGGAGAGTGTCCGGTACACACGAGTTAAATCTGTGTTTGGGATTATTTTCTCATAAATTAAAATCCTTTTGTTTTTATTTAATTTTTGATTTTATCGACTTATTCTTCCGTCAATTCGAGTCACCTCAGCGCAAGCACGTGGCGTGACCGACCTACTCAATTGACCAATATGCAAGTCTCCCTCGTCATAAAAAATTTCGACATGTACCTTGATCCAATACTATAATGGCCAGGTCGTAATTGGGTAATAAACAAAGCTAACTGTCAACTGGGTAGCTAGCCAAATAATATGACACTTAGGTAAGATTTTACCCTAACTCCAAAATAAAAATTAACTCAAGAGTAAACATTTGATCCTAACTTAAATATCACTGTAGCTACAATTTCTTATAAAATCGATGTGGAAACATAGCATTTAATTTATTCATACCATCAATATACATATAAATTATATATGTTCATGATATAATAATTATTGTGAATGGCGCCAATTCCAGCAAAAGAACATGTAACAAAACAAAACAAAAGACCAAAATTAAAAAACGTGGTAGAAACTATAAAGCAAAAGAGAAAAAGCAGTGTAGTAGGGCTAACAATGTCTGAGATGATGAGTTGGTTGATGAAGATGTAATTGTGATGGAGTTTAGGTTGTTCTGATAGATCTAGATTATATTGAAGAGGACTTGACCAGCCAGCCGCATCCATACTGGCATGCATGCATGCTTGTTTTTTTGTTATTATGCTCCTACATACTGCCCATCATTCTTGATAGATTTAACACAAATTGTTTTTCTACTTCTCTTTTTCCTTACATATATTCATATATCCAAGAACTAAAAATGAAACTTTCTCGGTAAAATATTATAACTTTTGATCACTATCTTACAAAATCATAATGACTAGTTAATCTAATATGCTTCATGCATCTCATTTTATGTGTTTGATTCGATTAACAATGTTTAATTCAAGTTATTTACAATTCAATTTTTCATAACATTTAGTGTATAGTAGTATTAGTATATAAAATTTATATATTTAGAGGCTACATTAGAAATACTATTAAACTCAAAAAATCATATGAAAACAATCAAACATTAAAGAAAATAAACAAAAAAGATTAGTTGTTTTGATATGTGAATAGTAAGTAGTACTGGTAAAATGAAATATAGGGAGTAATAAAATTAACATATGTATGTACACATTAGAAAAGAGACAACGACCTTGTTTGACAATCAACGATTTGCGGTTAGTGGATTGGTATCAACGGGTTTGACCAGTATATTATATTAATTAGCGATTTATAAATAGATGTTTGGTAAAATTAGTTGTTTGTTTATAGCGATGGAGGTGTAAAAAGACCTATAAAAACATTACTAACAACAACAACAACAACAACAATAATAATAATAATAATAAAATAATACAAAGGCGAGCCATTTGTATTTCTGTTTAGTTCCCACATCGATGTGATATTACTGAGGAGCCTCAACGTCCCTCAGTATTCTAATTTCTAATTCCCATTCGATGGTTGTCCCACATTGAATGGGAAGTAGAATGGAGCCAAGTACATAAATTAGTTTGAAGGTTTGATGTTTGATGTTTGATGTTTGATATTTTTTATAATTATAAGGGAAAATTGCATTTTCCGTCCCTAAGTTATAGGGTAATTGTAGAATTTGTCCCTGAGTGTTGATCATGCTCAATTTTCGTCCCTAAGTTATCATTGGTGTTGCATTTTTCGTCCCTGGGTTATAGAGTAATTGTAGAATTTGTCCCCGAGTGTTGTTTATGCTCACTTTGCGTCCCTAAGTTATCATTTGACTTGCACTTTTCGTCCCTGAGTTATACTAAAATTGTAATTTTCGTCCCTAATCACTACTACATAATGGTATACTACGTCACTTAATAGACGGATGTTTTTTAAATAACCACCGCCTTATATATTTTGTTATACTACGTCATTTAATAGACAACGGGTTTTTAAATAACCGCCGTATATAACTTAATTAATTTTTTTTACGTCATACACTTTAAATAACCACCGACGGTTTTTTTACACATACACGACAGTTTTCGAAGTGTCGCGCGTGTAAGTGACTGCCGTTGTAAATATACACTTTCTACGACGGTTTTGGAAATCGTCGTGTATGTTAACTATATACGGTGGTTAAAAAACTGCCGTATATGTCGTCAACTATATAGGTAGTTATTTAAACAACCGTCGTCTATTAAGTGACGTAGTATAAGTGTATAACACAATATATTAGACAACAGTTATTTAAAAAGTGACGTAGTATACCATTTATGTAGTAGTGATTATGGGCAAAATTTGCAATTTTAGTATAACTCAGGGACGAAAAGTGCAACGTCAATGATAACTTAGGGACGGAAAGTGAACATGACCAACACTTAGGGATGAATCCTACAATTACCTTATAACTCAGGGCCGAAAAGTGCAACGCCAATGATAACTTAAGGACAAAAAGTGAGCATGACCAACACTTAGGGACGAATTCTACAATTACCATATAACTTAGGGATGAAAAGTGCAATTTTCCCTAATTATAATTATATTAGGGCGTTTTGAGGAAAGACATTTTTTTCTCAAAATGTCAAATTCTAAGCGCGGCTAATAGTAGTATTTGAGAAAAATGTTGTTACAAATTGCTGAATTACTAATGAGATTTTTATTGTTTTGACTAAGTCAAAATGTTAAAAATGACTGATTCATCAAAATTTTGATGAATTTGTCATTTTTTAAAGAACGTTAAAAGTGTAAATTCCGTATAAAAATCAAGCTGACAGATATACTTCATGCTAATTAATAATGAGACGTTCAGAATATAAATGTTTATAATTAAATAAGAAAACACTATTGAGTAATGAAAAATAATTTCTATATTTTGTTTTCACTATTTTATTTAATTGTCATTCTCCAAATAGAAGCCAAAGTTGGTGAATGGGAAGGATTAAGAAGGTCAAGCTCTGTGTTGTTTACCAAAACATTTTTACTTTCCACGCAACAATTAATCCAAATTGAAAACACAATTGTTTTTGAACTTTTTTTTTTTTTAATAGTACCTATTAACTCTATTACAATATAGTATTTGTTCAAACATACTTTCTCAACCTACTGAAGTACAAAGAGTCAATGTCCTGAAGTTCAAACCTGAGACCTCCCATATGAAGGTCCACAGTACAGTTATGCTACTCAACCACAAGGCCTCTGGCTTCAACTTTCTTAAAAAAGTTAAAAAAAATTAAAAATTTTGGTTTCATTCGAGTTGGGAGACTAAATCAATTTAAACACAAGCTTCATCTTCTTCTTTTTTGAGCAAATATCAATTTTGTCCCACGAGTATTAACAAAATGACAGTTTTGATGCACGTGGATGAAAATTGGTACTAAAACAGTAGTCATGGATTAAAACTGGTAGGAATTAAACATGTGAACCAAAACCACCATTTTACTAATACTCGTGGGACCAAAATTTGTATTTATTCCTTCTTTTCATTATTGTTTTCTACTTTTCTATAATTTTTTTTAAATCATTCATTGAACAATTTTTAAAAAAAAAATTGTTATGATTTTAAATTTATTTTTGGTACTCAATAAAAGATCCTGTGCGACATAAATATTTTAAATATTAATAAAAGGGAAAATGACACTTTTTCCCCCTGTGTTGTTTACATATAGCATATTTCCCCCCTGTGTTGTTTATGTAATCACTTTATTCCCCTTAATTGTTTTTGAAGTGGCTATTTCCCCCCCCCCCCCCCCCCCCTCCCCCCTCTCCGTTAAATAAGTGTTAGAGCTGTTAAATATGGGGGTAAAAATGACATTTCACTTATTATTATTATTATTATTATTATTATTATTATTATTATTATTATTATTATTATTATTATGTGCTTAAATCATATTTTATTTTTTTATGATAGTGCTTATTTTCTCTGTCTCATCTTACTTATCTTATTTATAATTTATTAATTAATTTAACTCTTTTTTAGTTACTTCGTTAATTTTTTAAATTCTTAAATTTTTTTTTTTGTGTTTAATAATATTTTAATAAATTAAAAATAAAAAAAGTTAAATTATACGGAGTATTAATTTAAAGAAATGTTAACATAGTTTATTATATTTTAATAATAATAATAATAATAATAATAATAATAATAATAATAATAATAAGAAGAAGAAGAAGAAGAAGAAGAAGAAGAAGAAGAAGAAGAAGAAGAAGAAGAAGAAGAAGAAGAAGAAGTGAAATATCATTTTTATCCTCATATTTAATGTTAACACTTATTTAACTGAGAGGGGAGAGAATAGCCACTTCAAAAATAATTGAGAGGGATAAAGTGGTTACATAAACAACACAGGAGAAAAATATGCTATATGTAAACAACACAGTGAGAAAAAGTGTCATTTTCCCTTAATAAAACTAAGAAATAATCAAAGTCCCCTTAGGCCCTGGGTTTAAAAGGGTACATCAGTACATGCACAACACAACTTATATTGAGGAATTCCAAGAAAATAAAAGAGTTATAATTTGTGAGATTGAGCCTAAAAATATGTGTAAATTTTGTTTGTTCCCATAATTCTAGTACGGATTAATAATATTAATAAAAAAAAATTGTGAATAAAAGTTGGTGCATTAACGGAACCACCAGCCCTTTTATGACAGATTAATAATTCAGAATTGGCAGATTAAGGAAATTGGAATGTCTGACCACTGACAATTCTTTCTGACAGACCAATCTCATAATTCTATACCTTATACCTAGTCCACTAGATCTCCTAGCAGCCTTTGACCGAATCTTAGCCGTCAATTATTATTCTTTTTTTTTTATCTAATATCTTTATAATTTCATTGTTTAATTCAATTCTATTTTTAAATTTATTTTTCCTCTTATATTTGATACTAATATTCGAGTGAAATTATTTATAAGATTTTTTTTTTAAAAAAAGTTGACTACTAGTAGTTTAATTGACTACATTATAAATTAATCAAATAAAATATTATAAAAAAATATATGTAATACATAAATACAAAAAAGTTAAAGTTCAATAAAATGATAACATGTTAGGAAAAAAATTAAAAATTAAGTAGTGACTCATTTAAATTAGAGTTTATTAAGGTGGTATATGCTGTATAATTTATTAAGTTCAATTTCAATTGTCAATATTTATTCTATAGGCTATCTATGTAATTCAATACAATGTATATTTTGAAAGTTGTGATACATCATATTCTTAGATTTTGATAATTTTTATTCACTTAAGTTTTTTTTTTTATTATTATTACAACAACTGCAATAAATATGCAATCCCCTACCGAGTAATATTAAAAAAAAATATCTTTTATATATTTAAATAATCCAAATCATGTATTTTCTTAGTAATTGTTGCTTTACTAGATTTTCCCATGAAATTGTGTTTTTTTTTTTTAAATACCAAAAAGAAAAAGCATAGAAAACATAGAAAGCTAGGGCAATAGAAAATTATACACATTTGTTTGTTTGTGCTTGTTTTTTTTTTTTTTTTTTTGTTTTTTTTTGTTTTTTGTTTTTTCTCTCTCTTTAAACAAAGATTTAGAAAGAGCCAACAACTTTTCAATTTTATATTCTTAAAATTTGTTGAAGTGAAATTATTTTATTGAGGAAGCTCCCTTAGCTTGGTTGTAGAATCATTTAAAAAACCTCAACAAGCAAGTAAGCATAGCGATAATAATTGAAGGCATATATATATATATATATATATATATATATATATATATATATATATATATATATATATATATATATATATATATATATAGAGAGAGAGAGAGAGAGAGTAAGGTTCAATTAAGTGCAGTGATGTCCTTAGGTGTGGCGGTGCGGCGTCACCAATAACTCAACAAATATACACCATCAACGTTAGGAAAATGCACCACAAAAACACGCACAAATTAGGTACGCATCACCAAAAACACACTATGAGGTGTGAGTAAAAACATCATATAGTGTTTAGAAATACACCATTGGGGTGTGGTGAGTTATATGGTGTATTTTTTTGGGTCTGTTGTGTATTTTTGCATTTCATTATGGTGTGTTTTCCTTACACTGTTGCTGTATGTTGTTAACACTGTTGGTGTATTCTGAAATTCCGCCGCACCTAAGGACATCGCCGCGTTTGAACTATATATATATATATATATATATATATATATATATATATATATATATATATATATATATATATATATATATATATATATATATATATATATATATATATATATATATATAGTCCGGTTCAGGTGAGAGCCATTGCTTGAGTGTGAACCTATGAACTCCTATGCACCGTTGAGATGTGAGATTGGACAGTCGAAATTTGAGGAATGGTGTAATGATGTATCCGGTGCAATTGTGTAGTGATATATATTTTCCAGTTAAAAGCATTATAAATTACAAAAATGAACAAAATCAACGGTGCATAATGATACATAGGTTCACATGTTAACATGGGTTTTCATTTGAACCTAATTCTATATATATATATATATATATATATATATATATATATATATATATATATATATATAAACAAAACATAAATTTATCTAGTCATCTTGCATTGCTAGCTACGTGGGATGCTTGTAAGTTATCACAATAGGAGAAATTGATAATAACATGCTTTGTTGACCCAAAAAATATCATAATGATGAGGATGCTTTCATGATTATTACACCTTGTTTTTACATTGCTTTTCTAGTTTTCTCATGATGGAGAATTTTACCCAAACTGCAGTTTTAACTATTTTCTAAAATAAAATCAATGATTTTATCATTTCTCTATCTAAAGTCATACACTGCACTATCAAAAATATACATATTATTGTTATGAAATTATAGAGATGATAAGAGTTATGTTGAAATATTTTATGATAAAATTGGGAGATTCATTAATTTTGAAGCTAACAAACAATATTGTCAAAGTATATTGTATTGTCGACGATAGTGAGTGTCATATTGATATGCTCTACTTCATATATCCCTATTGAAAAATATATATATTTTTTTTTTATAGTATCGGTTTCATATTGCAAAAATATAGTAAAAATTATTTATTTTCTTTTATCAATCTTTTGCCTATTTTAATTATGATAAAATTAGAAGTACAAATTAAATATACCCAAATAAGAAATTTCATTTTAGAATCTGAATTTGTAAATGTTGAAAGGAATATATATAATGTAGCTGTCATGTATTTAATTTTAATAACAGAAATGAAAGTTTTGTTACTAACAACCCTCATTAATGTAATGCTAAAACTTAACTAACTTTATCTAACACTCAAAACAAACTTCTTCTCTACCAAACTAATTCACCAAACCTTCCTCCAATGTTTCACTCAAAGCCACTTAATTTTGAGCAAAAGAACTCTAAAATCTGTTAGGTAAAGAGCGCACAACTAGCAAATCATAAAATCAAACAAAAGCATAGAGAAATTTGAGACCTGGAGATGTCATTGATGAATCGCCCTTCACCACAATTATCCAACTTGTGAGTCGCAATGAAAACATCGACAAGGACAACAACCCATCGCCACAACTAAGAGTGATTATCGGAGATGTCATCGCTTATCATAGTGTCTCAAGTCTCGTGGTTTCACCATCGCCACTCGCCAATCACTGAGCCCTTGCCTCCACGATTCGCTCCGTCAACCATAAAAAACTTTGGTGCCTAGGCGCTAGGTGATTGATGTGCGCCTAACGACTCTTAAAGCATTCCCAATAGGGGTTTTTTCGATCATGATTTTTGAAACAGTAAAAAAACTCAAGGGTTTGTTTTTAACAAATGTGGAGAGTGATTTTTTATTGATTTTTTGTCCTGCAAATTTTGGTTTTTTTGTGGGGCCTGCCAGGTGAGAGAGACAAGGGAAAATAAAGTCATTTAATCTGCGTGTGGAGCGCAAGAATCGCGCCCAGTAAGCACAAGAATAGCACGCGTTTACTGGCCGCGTATTTAGCTTGTTTTTCAATTTTTTTTAAATATGTTGTCAGCCCTTTTTTTCCTTTTTTCTTTTTCTCCATTTTTTCTTGCATTCCTCTCTCTTTCCCAATGACACTTCAAAAACTGTGAAAAATCAAGAGCTGATGAGGATGCTCTTACAACATTGGTCTTAGGTTATCCTTATCCCAGCAAATTCCTCTCACTTTCTAAAATAGGTCTCACTTCCACATCATCAAATTTACAAATTCTCCATTATTTGTTCTACATCCCTGTAATATTCTCAACACTTTCTAAAGTGGTCTCACTTTCATATTATATTATATAAATATAATAATAAAATAATATAATAAATAACTAATAAGAATTTTTTTTTTTTAAGTACACAAAGGCTACAATGCGACAACTTGGTCAGTTTTAGAAAGCTTGCTGCAGTAGCAAGCTTTCTATCCAACATGACAAAAAAAAAATGCTTTTGAAAATTCACATCATTTAGAAAGGGTGGGTATTGGTTGGGATGGGGTTAGCCTTATATGAGTTGTACTTACATTGTAGACGATGAGATTCAAACTTAGCTTATCTCTTTGATTTGAAATAAGTTAAATATAACTTTATGTTTATAAAAAGTGTCAAAACACTATGGATGCTATTTTGACCTTGTTTGGTAAAATAGTTAGTCTATAGGTTAATTTTGGCTTATTTGACCATTATTAGTTGTTTGACTTGGTTTAAAAATCAATATACGTGTTTAGTTAATTAGCTTTTTGTACTCTAAAATGCTAAAATTCAAAAAACTACTCAAAACAACTTTTTCAATTAGTTTTTTGAGAAAAGAAATTATACCAAACAGCTATCAGCTAACAGCTAATTTACCAAACACATTTCTACAATAAGCTAATATTATCAACTAATTATACGCTCTAATTAATCCAATCAGCTAACATCTAACAGCTATCAACTACCAACCATTTACCAAACAGTCATTTATCTTATAAGATATTAGAAGTGATGAGATTCAAATCAGATTTATCACTCTAAAAAAAATTAATAATTTAAATGCTAACTTATCATCGAAATACCTATTATATGCATGCTATTATACAAATCTAAAAACTTCACATAAAGTAAGTAATGATTTTTTTTTGGGTTTTGCAAGAGCTAAATAGGATTTTATGCCAGTCAAATTGGTAAAAGATGTTCAAATCTATTATTCAATATAGTACTACTGCAACCAGCAGCACAGTGCATTATTTTAAAGCAGAAGTCAACATATAGGGGCATGCAAGGTGTACGTTAGGTGTCGTATTTAAATAGTACTGTAATTTTTGGTATGTACAAACATGATAATTACGTACGTGTTAACGTGTTTACAGACATTATTCTAAATATTCATTATATTGATACTATATTAAACATGATTGTGTTACTGATAATCCTACAATATTAGTTGCATAGCTCTGTAATTCTAAATAAAAATATCGCCAATTTATCCATACCCCATACCCTCTCAGACGTACAAAAAGAAAAAAAAAATTACTAAATATAATCAACTATGAGTTGTTGAAATATATACCCAACAAAACTACAAGTTATTATTATTATTATTATTTTTGGTCCGAAGAAAGGTACACTAAGACTTATACACCCCAAGCTAGGATGTGTCTAGTGTCTAGTAAGACCTCAAGGATGCCTTACTCGAACACGAGAGATCTAATCAAGTTAAAAGATACCTGTAAGAGCATCTCCATCAGTGGAGTCTGCTCAGTTTTTGAAGAGATCTAAGCTTATGTGGAGGAGAGAAAGTTTTGAGGTCTTCCGATCCTGCTAAGAGCTGATTTTTATCTGCACAATGGGCCCCACCAAAGTTAAAAAGCTGCTCTATTTGTCGCGTGAAGCGAATTGAAGGCACCCAGCCGAGCGCATGCACTCCACGTGCTCGCTGGGCCCATAATTTCTTTAGTTTTTTTTCTTCTATCCATTTTTATCTCTCTCATGTTCTCTTTCCTAATTACACCTGCAAAAACTCCTTAAAATCTACAACGACTATTAGAGATCTCATTCACATCTCCATATGTACTCTAACTACAAGTTATTGAATATTCACTAGTAGTCATATTAAATATAAACTATTTTAAAGTAAAATTATTGCGAAACTTTATTTTTTAAAAAATTGAAATTAAATATATTTAATAGAGATCATTCAATTTACGGTTTCATTCATAAAATTTGACCCCAAAATCTTTAATTTGCACGAGTTGAGTCCAATAGATGCAACAATTGCAAATTGATTGATGATTACTGGTACGAGAAGGCAACATAGACGGATGCTAACTTAACTTCATCGAGCTGTCTGTAATAAATTAAATTAAATTAAATTAAATTAATAAAAGTAAAACAGTTGTTTGCTTCTTTTAATTCAATCTGGTGTCTTGGGCATTGAATTGCATTGTTTCCCAAAGCTCCTCATCTCCCCCGCCCGCCCGCCCACTTAGATCGGATCTTTCACTTCCCTATTCATTCTTATCAACCCCTCTAAAAGAGACCAAAAACCCAGAACAAAGAAGACGATCGGAGAAAGGGAAGGAAGCGCCACCCAGAAGATTCCTCTTCATCTCTTCCAGAAGAACAGTCGAGGTGGGGTGGGGGTGGGGGTGGGGGGGAGAGAATCTCTATGTTCCATTGCAGAGGAGAGGCGAGGTTTCATTTCAGGTGGGGGGTTTAAATTAAATGGGGAATGTGACGTCGAACGTGGCCGCAAAGTTCGCATTTTTTCCACCTGACCCGCCGACGTACGATGTTTTCAGAGACGAGGACGGGCGGCTGTGCTTCACCGGCGTGACGGCGGACAAGAACGTGGACGTGCATTTGCTGGACACCAAGGGCGGGAACAAGATTGTGGCCACCTTCTGGAAGCACCCTTTTGCCCGGTTTACGCTCTTGTATTCCCACGGTAATGCTGCGGATTTGGGGCAGATGCAGGGCCTCTTCCTTGAGCTCAGAGCTCATCTCCGTGTCAATATCATGAGGTTTCTTTCATTCATTTCTTTCCCCAAATGTCTAAATGTTTTGTGTTAACTTGAAAGTTATGAACTTCAAATTGTCCCTCTGTAATTCTGTGTTCTATGCAATTCTTGTTTTTCCGGGATGGGTGTGAATATGTATTTGCGTTTTTGTTTGCTGATCTAACTTGATCTTTGAGTTTAATGAAATGTGTGCTTGAAAGTTTTAATCTTTGCCTTGTATAGGTTCTACTGCTCCTCCTGGGATTTTCTGCTGATAATTTCAAAACCAAATTTGCATATTTTTCATTTCATTTCCCTTTATTGTTCCTGCAATTGGCTGTATAGCTGTTTCTGTTGATACTTTCACTTGCCAATTGCCTAATTGGTCAAATTTTTGTTTATTGAATTCCTATTTTCAAAATCTGTGTGTGCTTTCCCATTAGTTTGTTATTTCATCTGCTTAGTTGCATGTATTTGGCAGAAGCCTTTGGTAAAACTTTTAGTGTGATGTGAAATTTTGAAAAGATTCTTAAATTTTCTTTCTTTTTTACAGTGCTGTATGGTATGGTATGTTTCTTTTCTATCTGATACCATGAAATTTTCTTCTTTGTTTGCAGCTATGATTATTCAGGATATGGTGGATCTTCTGGTAAGGTAATGAATATATAAAGTGCTACTGGATAGATACTTTATCATAGTTCACCTTAGTTTCCATAAAGAAAAGCTCAGATCGAGAAATTGAATTTGACATTAAATTGTTAATTTCAAATATTTGAGATGGAAGAGGAAGAAAAACCGACTAGACCATTTTCCTTCTCTTCTTTGGAGCATTATTTCAATGTGTTTTTTTCATTCTCTTCGTTCTTGAGAAGTGTTTTTTTGCGTTTATTTAACAGCCATCTGAGTTCAACACATACTATGACATAGAAGCTGTCTACAATTGTTTGAAGAGCGAATATGGAATTAAGCAAGAGGAAGTGATTCTATATGGCCAATCTGTCGGTAGTGGGCCTACATTACACTTGGCAGCTCGTTTACAGCGGCTGAAAGCTGTTGTTCTTCATAGCGCTATACTTTCTGGAATACGAGTTTTATATCCCGTCAAGATGACATTCTGGTTCGACATATTTAAAGTAAGTAAATTTCCTAATATTCATCTCTTCTTGAAATTTGAAGCGTTATTTTGTTTTTGAAATGCTCGATTTTTCTTTTCAGAATATAGACAAAATACGGCAAGTCAGCTGCCCGGTTTTAGTTATCCATGTAAGAACATCTCTGATCTTACTCCTCCATATTGTGATGAATGTTTTTAATGCATCGAACTTCAAACACAAACATTCTTAATGAACCACCCATGTTGGCATATGTTTCGAGCATAGCTTTGAGACCTATATTTAGTAAACAATTATGGCATCGATGACTTATGATCGAAGTTCCATGTTATTTTTTTGGTTTGTCTTGATATTTCCTTAGAAAATCTTCAATGTCCTTATCATGAAAGCCATTTTTACGTTTCGGGTTATCTAGATCGATCATCCTTGTTGATTCTGAAAAGAGCGACTTGCAGGGTACAGCCGATGACATCGTTGACTTCTCCCATGGGAAGCGCTTGTGGGAGCTTTCGAAAGAGAAGTATGATCCGCTGTGGGTGCAGGGGGGCGGGCATTGTAACTTGGAGACATATCCGGAGTACATTAGGCACTTGCGCAAATTTGTAAATGCGATGGAAAAACACTCCTTCTCGAACCAAAGTAAACCACACCTTACTCATGCCCCGAGCATAACCGAATCCAAAAACAACAGATGCTTGAGATTTGGGAAAAGATGAATATATATATAAAGAAAGTCGCAATTCTTGTTGGATCGGACCATCACTTCAAAAGGTATCAAATCTCGAGTTGCCAATGAAGCTTGCTAAATGAGCTAACACGAGTTAGCTAGATATCAGCTTCACTCTGGATCTTGCTTGTGCAAATAGTTTGTGGTGAAGGGTGGCGTTTTACGACAGAAAACCTTCCGATTAGGCTTGAATCTAACTCGGTGTGGAACTAGGAATGCCAAGAGTTATGTCGAGATCTTTCGTCACTGACAGTAGGTATGCGAATGCGATGGTTTCTGTCAATAACTTCATTGATTTTTCTTTTTTCTTGGTCATGTATGTATTTTTCATTTCTCAACTCCCCTCAACCCCCCCTCTCTCTATCTGATTTGGAAGCACAATTTATTATATATATAAATTCATTGCATGCAAGTAGCCAGCAATCTGCTTGTTTCTTGATTCTGAAAGTTCTGAATTTTTGGTACTCAGATTGGGTTGATACTAATTACAATTGCTATTAAGCAGATGCTGCAGAACCCACTAGTTGCAGTTATAATCTGTTCAGGAAAAATAAATTAATTATCCATAACAAATATAATTATATAGTGAGTGAAGCATAAATTTCGTACCTAAAAGTCACGAGTTTGATTCTTACTAACACATTTTTGGTCAAGTTTGCTGCATAGAGTCTTTTTAGTATGATTTCCTTCTTGGTCGTTGCATAGAGGTTTTTTTAGTGCGATTTACCTTTTCTATATAGTTTACGAGTTATTACACAAAATGAGGTTAATGAGTACACATTTTTAAATAGTGATGGTGAGATTCTCTTGGCATAGAAAAAAAAAATTGGTGAAATTAGCTCTATAAGTATTTAGAGAAACATAATTAGTTCAAAATTTCGAAAAATGTAATTAGATTTGAACTGAAAAAGGTGTTATTACATTTGTAATGTTTTATTAGCTCTTCCTTCCGATCTTGCTCGTGCAAACAAGTAATTTATCTCTGTTATGGCTTTACAGAATTAAAATAGTACCTCACATCCTTATTTCGTGATCGATTTTGCAATTTATCTGGTCGAATTAATTTTATTTTATATGTTTCGTTTTTAAAGTTGAAATACAATCAAATAATCAATTAATATTTCAAAAAAAAAAATAATCAATTAATATTGAGTCTCAAAGCTAGATTAACTTGATTTATATTTTTATAGACGTGCAGGCATATTCATGGGATCTAAAATATAGTATGGCGAAACGAAAAAATCCCGAGTTATCAAAATAATAATAATGATAATAATAATAATAATAATAAAATTAATGATCAATTTTTACATTATCACCCTTAAAGTTAACAATCGTTATACCCTACACCACGGCGCACATAGCATTGTGCGCCGCGCGCCTCCCAAAACGACGTCGTTTTGAGGTCGTTTTGGGAGGCACGGTAGGAAGTTGCTGAGATTATGTGTATTTGTTCACACAGTTATGTGTATTTGTTCATACAATTATGTGTATTGGTTCATACAGTTATGTACATTTTGTATACAATTATGTACATTCTTTTTATACAATTATGTACATCCGAATCAGAAAATTTGTGTGTATTATGTTAATAGTTGATGTGTATTATGTTAAAAGTTTATGTTTATTATGTATTATGTTAGATTATGTGTATTATCTTTTAAAAAGAGTACGTATATTTTGTTATATAATTATGTACATTCATGTATACAATTATGTGTATTCTAGTATAACATTATGTACATTCTTGAACAGCAGGTTTTTTTTAAGAAAAAACTACTGCCATTCACTGGGGCGGGAAATTTCAAAAAAAAAAAAAAAAAAAAAAAATTAAAACGACGTCGTTTTGCATCTGGTCGCATATTGCAACGCGCGCCGTGGTGTAGGATATAAATTGCCTAAAGTTAATATTTACTTGATGGAGACATTGTAAACATCCCAAGAATAAGGACCCAAGGTATGGGAACGCATAGCCCGAGGCCCAAAAAGGGTCTAGGACTCGGAACCCACCATTCTGGGCACATAGGCGGGTTTCGGGTCCTAAATCCCAGTTGTTAATTTGTTATACCATGGACCGGGTACACCTTGCAAGGTGGATCCTGGTTCTAAATTGTGTATTTTTAATATTTTTAGGTGGACTTCATTTGTTAATTTGTTATTTTTTTGTAGTTTATAAAGTTATTTTGACTAATTATAATTTTAAATTATTACATGCCAATCTAACTACATCCCATTATTTTGTAATGTGATAAATTAATATTGTTGTTTTCATATATATATATATATATATAATTAACATGATTATATAACATTTTATTTAATAATAATTGTGAATTGAATGTCGCTCAGATACTAGCTAGTTTAACTATTAAAAAAAAAAAAAAAAAGTAATTAACCAAGCAGAATTAGTGGATTACATATCACACTAAACTAATGAACTCCAAGTTGGTTCTTCTACCCTTATTTTATTTTTTTTTGAAAGCCAATCAAGTCAGTATATTAGATCATTAAATGGTTCAAAAAAAAGATGGAGGAATATCCCTCCAAACAGAGCGAGCCGTAGAAGCACCCTCAGCTTTAGCTAAAGTATGGGCAGCCAAATTGGCCCCCCTTCTAACAAAACTAACAGAACAACCCGAAATAGAGCTAACTAACTAAATACAAGACTGAATAAAGTGACCAACATATGAACGAACTAAAACTCATTGGTGTAAATAGATGCAAGTCTGAGTAAATCGGGACATCTGAAAAACTATGATCCTTGAGCCAAGAGAGGACTTCACGAACCGCCATAGCTTCAGCAAGGAGATGATCTTGAGTGCATGTAAGAGGACCATTCACAACAGAAACAAAATTGCCATCACCACTACAAACCAAAAAACCATAAGTTGCTGCATTGCCCATATTGTGGAAGCCAGCATTCACGAAACAGAAATAGCTTGAACAGCTCTAAACATGACCTGCATATACACAAGAACACAGCACATGCATGACATCTTCATCATATAAACCACAAGCCGGGCACAAGGTAGATAAGTCCACCCTCCTCCGAATCAGATTTGGAGCCGTAGGAAGAATATAATAGACAAGGCTCTCCAAAGAAAAGATTTCCACTTCGGTGGGACTCGGAGGCTCCACATGGCATTCCAAACACCGTTAGCCGGGGCATGCAGTAATATCGAATAGCCTTCTATAACCGTTGTTAACCGAATAACATCCCCTTATATCCCCATGCTAGAACCAGATATCATCACAATCATAACATACTAGCATCCCTATGTTCAAACAGTTGGAGAACCAAATTCGTATCCCTTTCTTGCGCCCCTGGATCAATCAGATCACTCACCAAGAGGTGAGGGTTTTCCATATTTGGAACAGTTAATACAAAGGGCTCTTGGGGATCAGACAGCCACAGATGTAGCCAAATGTTAGTCTCACGTCCATTATCAATTCTGCGTCTAACACCACCTTTTAATAGGCTCTGACTAGCCATAATGCTCCTCCAAACATAGTTGGGGCAACCACCCAGGGTGGCCTCAAGAAAAGAGGTCTAAGATCAGGGACGGAGCCAAAGGGGGGCAGCTGCTCTCCCCTCACCCCACCCCTCACTCCCACCCCATATATAATAGTTGTATGTATATATGTATATATAGTATAGCTTTTAGTATTAGTATAAAAAAATTAGTAAATATCAACAAGTGAGGTGTTAGATTAGTTGGTAGAGCATATGCTTGGTAATAAAAAAGGTTTTGGGTTCAAATCTTTGCATTAACATAGTTTTACATAATTTTGAGTCCTTCCCCTATGGCTTCAACATAATCACTTTTTTAATATTTAATACACACACGCACACATATATATAACATTTGTGTTTTCTATTCGAATTATTTTATCAAATTAATTATGTTTCATATTTTGTTATGAATATTTTTATAAAGTTTTGATGTGTTTTATTTTTCGCACATATCCAACAATATTTACAACTATATTTCTTAGGTAATGGTTATAAAAAAAAAAAAAAATTCTTAGGTAATTTCCGGACGATATTCGTGCCCGCAGGTGCCGGCGCACAGGAGCTCAGGCTTGAATCAAGCCTTTTCGATCTCGTTTCTAGTTGGAATTAGATTTACTCCCAAATTTTAATACTATGTTGTTACTCCATGGGTTCGTGGGACAAAGTGCCAGCCAGATTGATTTTTTTATAGGAGAGAAAATTCAAACTCCCGACGTCTTTTAAAAGACAAGAGTGTATGACCACTCACGCCAACCAAATTGATTTCACCGGCACGATGTTGATTAGAAATATATGCAACTCCGATAGTTAGATCCTGACATTCGATGAATGTCTAGCTAGGAGTTGTCTCCTCTCAGCACACCGTTGATCGACGAAGATGACTGAACTTCTAACGAAAGAGAGGAACAAAAACAATAAAAGATTTTAAAAAATGTGATGAGATCAATTTATCCTTCTCTAAAATGGAGCCCTTCGCCAGAAAAGTTACTAGAAGGACCAAAAGTGTTCACAATTTAATAATATGAGTGTTTAAAGGCAAAAATGATAGTTGATGACTAAAAATAAAATTACAACAAAAGACAAGAGACTTTCGTTGAAATTAACTTTTATACTGATTCTTACAAAAGTATTTCCGGTGTCGATGTCTCGGTCGCTAAAAAATCTAAGGTTATAACTTATAACTCACGTGGAAACATCGGCTACCCACGATGAGTACAAACAAGCAGATTCCAAATGCCGCAGCAACGATCCACACCGACCGCGCCGACTGTCTTCTTTAGCTGTTGCTTATTCTCCACTGTCGGCGGTGACACGTCGGTTTGGCATGGCTTCTGAATCGCGTTGCCGCAGAGGCCTTCGTTTCCGATAAAGGACGAGGGATGAAGACTGGAAAACATTGGTCAGATATACGAATGTTACGTTGCCAATTTTACTGGTATAAACTATGGGGGAAGCAAAAAGAGACCATCGGGAAGCGGCTAGGGGTGATAGCCGAGGTCGATGTTTTAGGCAACGTAAGACATAGGAACATTAAGAGGTGAAGTGTCATTTTTACCTTCATTTTTAACAGCTCAAACATTTATTTAACGAAGAGCGGAAGAAATATATAATCACTTTAAAAACAATTGAGGAGATAAAGTCGTTACATAAATAATACAGTGGAAAAATGTGCTATAAGCAAACAACTTAGGAGGGAAAAGTGTCATTTTTCCTTTATTCTTTAGAACTAATAATTAATCAAAAATTAAAAATAAAATAAAAAATAAAAGATACATGCATATAATAAAATTCTTACTTCATAACTTTATATATTGTTTGCAATTACATATGTATTGTACTTTTTGCTTCATTTGAAAAAGCTACAATACTTACCAAATATGATGTACAAAACGCTCATGAGTGAGTATTTTTATGTTTTAAATATTTTTCACGAGTTAATTTTTAAAATGTCCTCCGACTATGACCTTTTCTCAAATTAGTTCATTGACTTTTAATTGCAAGTAGTTCTCCGACTATTGAATTTTAAGTTAAAATGTTCATCCGTTAGTTTTGGTGTTAAGTGGTGTTAAAATGAAGGGTAAAATTGTTAATTTAGATTTTGCACTCTAATTTAAAGCACATTGTCACCCCCTTTTCATGTGTTTGAGACATGTATGTTATTGGTATAAAATGTGGAGTAATCAAATTAGGATATATGAAGATGCAAAAAGCCTCAACAAAAGTATGCTTTCAACTTTAGATGGTAACTTGTTTTTGCCGTTTTAAGACTATTGTTTTATTTTATTTTATTTTATTTATTTATTTATTTATTTATTATTATTATTATTATTATTATTATTATTATTATTATTTGGTGGCCGGTTTAATGTATTCAAATACAATAATAACACATTAGAATATTATGTTTATATTTATTAAACCGATCAGATTATGAAATATTATCTTTTATGTAATCAATCATATATTAATTAATATTACTAGTACAATATCACGCATTACACACTTGGGTAAACACCCAATAAGAGAAAAAATTAATAAAATTATAAATAAAAGGGAAATAAAAAAATAATTAATACATCATATCATCAACAACAAAATCTGAATTACTAGTTTTACCCTTCATTTTAACACCCACTTAACACAAAAAATAACGGATGACCATTTTAACTTAAAATTCAATAGTCGTAAGACCACTTTGGGTGCAATTAAAAGTCAAGGAACTAATTTAAGAAAAGGTCATAGTCGGAGGACATTTTGGGAATTAACTCTGTTTTTCATCTATAAAATTTATTGAAATTTCCAAAAGTGCTTCAAGTTTTTTTAATAATTAAAAGCATTTGGAAACCTATTTTCGATAATATTTTAGAGGTTTAGTTGAAATGTTTTTCGATTTTCCTCAAAAAAAAAATGTTTTTCGATGGTTTAAATGAAAAAAAAAAATATTTGTAAAAAAGAAAACTTGTTTGTAAATTTTAAAACTATTATTATTGTTGTTGTTGGTGGTGGTGGTGGTGTTATTTTCCTTGTTGTTAATCTTATAATTATAAAGAATACATTTTAGAAATTTCTAGAGGTATATTAGATTATTGAAAATAAAATGCAATAGTTGTAGTTGGATATATAGGTGGGTGGTGTTGGCGATTATGAATCAAAATCGATTTAATATCGCAAAATAATATTTATATATACACACACAAGTATATAAAATATTATTTGATATATATCCGATATATATATATATATATATATATATATATATATATATATATATATATATATATATATATATCATATCACCATGGTTATATGCATGAATATTTACGGAAAAGATATATACATATCAACCAAATAGAACTTATAATTCACAGATTATAATTCCAACCAAACTATATCAAAAAGAGAGGATTTTTGCTTAGAAGCATAATCAAAACCGAAAGAAGGAAAGATGGCTCGTGTATGGGTATAGGGTTTTTAGCGCGAGTCAAGAGACCACTCTTTCCTTAAAACCTTATTTGCCACCTCCCAAAAGTGCTAGGAGCGCTATGGCCTAGGTTTCCCAGGATAAAACGTGCTACGGTTTGACATTTGAGCACCCAAACGAGCGAACCCGGCGAACTAGAGCAAAGCCTTGAACACAGTTAGGCTTAAGAAAGGAGTAGAAACAGAAGTGTTTTGAGGCTTGAAAACAAAATTTCGTGTGTGAGCTCTATACTTGTTGTTGTTATATATCTAAAACTTCTACTTTGTGGCATTCATCATTAATTACATGTTGTGTAACATCCGAAACAGCAACCCCATTAACAGAATTAAATTCAAAATTGGAGTTAATGGATTGTTGGTCTTCAGCTTTGCCAAGTTTCGGCCCAAGGCCGAAACAATAGTTCAGTTCAGCCTGGACCGAGCTCAGCCAATTTCCGACGACATTCGTGCCCGCAGGTGCCGGCGCACACGAGCTCGGACTTGAATCAAGCCTCTAGAAATTTCTAAAATGTATTCTTTATAATTATAAGATTAACAACAAGGAAAATAACAACAACACCACCAACAACAAACAATCGAACAAACAAGTTTTCTTTTTACAAATATTTTTTTTTCATTTAAACCATCGAAAAATATATATTTTTTTTTTGAGGAAAATCGAAAAACATTTCAACTAAACCTCTAAAATATTATCGAAAATAGGTTTCCAAATGCTTTTAATTATCAAAAAAACTTGAAGCACTTTTGGAAATTTAAATAAACTTTATAGATGAAAAACAGAGTTAATTCCCAAAATGGTCCTCCGACTATAACCTTTTCTTAAATTAGTTCCTTGACTTTTAATTGCACCCAAAGTGGTCTTACGACTATTGAATTTTAAGTTAAAATGGTCATCCGTTATTTTTTGTGTTAAGTGGGTGTTAAAATGAAGGGTAAAACTAGTAATTCATATTTTGTTGTTGATGATATGATGTATTAATTATTTTTTTTATTTCCTTTTTATTTATAATTTTATTAATTTTTTCTCTTATTGGGTGTTTACCCAAGTGTGTAATGCGTGATATTGTACTAGTAATATTAATTAATATATGATTGATTACATAAAAGATAATATTTCATAATCTGATCGGTTTAATAAATATAAACATAATATTCTAATGTGTTATTATTGTATTTGAATACATTAAACCGGCCACCAAATAATAATAATAATAATAATAATAATAATTAATAAATAAATAAATAAATAAATAAATAAATAAAATAAAAGAATCGTCTTAAAACGGCAAAAACAAGTTACCATCTAAAGTTGAAAGCATACTTTTGTTGAGGCTTTTTGCATCTCAATATATCATAATTTGATTACTCCACATTTTATACCAACAACATACATGTCTCAAACACATGAAAAGGGGGTGACAACTGACAATGTGCTTTAAATTAGAATGCAAAATCTAAATTACCAATTTTACCCTTCATTTTAATACCCACTTAATACCAAAACTAACGGATGACCATTTTGACTTAAATTTAATAATCGAAAAATTACTTTAGGTGCAATTAAAAGTCAATGAACTAATTTGAGAAAAAAGTCATAGTCGGAGGACATTTTAAAAATTAACTCATGAAAAATATTTAAAACATAAAAATACTCACTCATGAGCGTTTTGTACATCATATCTGGTAAGTATTCTAGCTTTTTCAAATGAAGCAAAAAGTACAATACATATGTAATTGCAAACAATATATAAAGTTTTGAAGTAAGAATTTTATTATATGCATGTATCTTTTATTTTTTATTTTATTTTTAACTTTTGATTAATTATTAGGTCTAAAGAATAAAGAGAAAATGACACTTTTTCCCCCTAAGTTGTTTGCTTATAGCACACTTTTCCCCTATATTATTTATGTAATGACTTTATCCCCTCAATTGTTTTTAAAGTGACTATATATTTCTTCCGCTCTCCGTTAAGTAAATGTTTGAGCTGTTAAAAATGAGGGTAAAAATGACATTTCACCTCTTAATGTTCCTATGTCTTAAGTTGCCTAAAACATCGACCTCGGCCATCACCCCTACCCGCTTCCCGATGGTCTCTTTTTGCTTTCCCCCATAATTTATACCAGTAAAATTGGCAACATTCGTATATCTGACCAATATTTTCCAGTCTTCATCCCTTGTCCTTTATTGGAAACGAAGGCCTCTGCGGCAACGCGATTCAGAAGCCATGCCGAACCGACGGGCCACCGCCGACGGTGGAGAATAAGCAGCAGCTAAAGAAGACAGTCGGCGCGGTCGGTGTGGATCGTTGCTGCAGCATCTGGAATTTGCTTGTTTGTACTCATCGTGGGTAGCCGGTGTGGATCGTTGCTGCGGCATTTGGAATCTGCTTGTTTGTACTCATCATGGGTAGCCGGTGTTTCCACGTCAGTTATAACCTTAGATTTTACGGCGACCGGGACATCGACCCCGGAAATACTTTTGTAAGAATAAGTATAAAAGTTAATTTCAGCGAAAGTCTCTTATCTTTTGTGGTAATTTTATTTTTAGTCATCAACTATCATTTTTGTCTTTAAACACTCATATTATTAAATTGTGAACACTTTTGGTCCTTCTAGTAACTTTTCTGGCGAAGGGCTCCATTTTAGAGAAGGATAAATTGATCTCATCACATTTTTTAAGATATTTTATTGTTTTTGTTCCTCTCTTTTGTTGGAAGTTCAGTCATCTTCGCCGATCAACAGTGTGCTGAGAGGAGACAACTCCTAGCTAGACATTCATCGACTGCCAGGACCTAACTATCGGAGTTACATATGTTTTTAATCAATATCGTGCTGGTGAAACCAATTTGGTTGGCGTGAGTGGCCATACACTCTTGTCTTTTAAAAGAGGTCGGATGTTCGAACTTTCTCTAGTATAAAAAAATCAATCTGGCTGACACTTTGCCCCAGGGACTCATGGAGTAACAGCATAGTATTAAAATTTTGGAGTATATATGGTAGAACTCTAAATTTATTTCCAACAATATTTCAATCCAAGTTTTGAAGTAAAATATAATTTCAAATGTAACGAGACCAATGTCTAAAATCAAGCTTTGTCGAAAAAAAGTGCCAGAAAAAGCAAAAGTTTTTTTTTTCCATTTTAATAGTTTGAATGTTTAAAGACAAAAACCATAATTTTGAAACTAAATTTGGAATTACCGTAAAAGATAAGGTAACACTATTGGAATAAACTCATAATTTTATCCGTACTCTCGTCTCTCTAAAGCAATATTTTCGTTCAGAGTTTTGGGAGGCCGAGGAGAGAGGGACCACGTTTAAATCTCTAGTTCGTCTTGCTTTGTTTCAATTCTTGAATTCATTCACAACATGATTGATTTATTGGCTTTCTTGATACCTGAAAAGTAAAGTTCCGGAGAAAGAAACCTTTTTTTTACGGTAAAGATTGAAACTTGGGCGCTGTGATTCTGTGTTTTTGGGAATCTGGGTTAGTGGTTTCCAGAAATGACTGTTGACGAAAGTAGAGAAATGGTTGAAAAGGAAAATTATTCTGACAATTTCCCAGTGGGTATGCGTGTTCTTGCTGTTGATGATGACCCAATTAGCTTGAAGTTGTTGGAATGTCTGCTTCGGAAATGCCAGTACCATGGTATATGTTTATTGCTCTCCCTTGTTAAATCTTCCCGGTTTCGTTTGTTTGGTTTCTCCTCAAGTGTTCTTGTTCAGTGAATTTTATGAATTAGTCTGTAACTTTCTTGATCGCCCAGGTTTTTGTTAAGAATTTTGTTTGTATCTATCGTGATGAATTCTCTTTTCCTTGTTGAGTTGTGGTGTCCAAATTCAAGGGAAATTAAGTATTATTAACAGATTGAGATTTTTACTTTCATATATCATAGTTCCAGAACTTCATTTATTTGCATGTTGCATGCATGTTTTTGGAGGAAGAAGAAGAAAAGAGATTAGCAGCTTCTCTTGTCTTATTAGTATTGGCCTTTTGGCTTTGTTTTTTGTCTGTTTATTTTTAGGGGGTGCTGGGGGTGATACTTTTTTACTTTTGTGACTAATTGTGTTTTTTTCCTTATTTACACTGCTTGCAGGATTAATCCAAATCCCAAAAATAGTGTTTTTTCTGTATAATTGGTCCCCCATTAGTCCAAATCAACCAAAAATTATGTTTGCTTCCTCTCATTTAATGTAGATAATTGGAGTTGTGTTTTCAAATTATATTGTTTTCTGCCAATGTTTATGTTCTGCTGGTTGGTGTTTGAATGTTGCCAAACACAACAAATGTTTTTGAAGGTTTTATCCTAGATTTTGTTCCTCATTCCTCGATTGAATGAATGCCCGTTGCAACTGTTTATTGTGATAATGGAAGATTCGATGAAGTTAATTTTTATCTTGAATATGATTTGGGATTCTTTTGCAGTAACCGTAACAAATCAAGCGAGAATGGCACTGGAGATGTTGAGAGAAAACAAAGACAGGTTTGATCTGGTGATCAGTGATGTCCATATGCCTGACATGGATGGTTTCAAACTGCTAGAGCTTGTTGGTCTCGAGATGGACCTTCCTGTAATCAGTAAGCATTCGAATTTTTATATTTTATTTGCATCAAATAATTTATCCCGAGGCATCTTTCTTTGATCGTTTTCTGAACGTTATCAGGGGCGTATATAGTTTTGCAACGTTTCTAACGTCTTTGAAATTCACTAGTGTTGTCGGCAAACAGTGATACCAGCCTTGTAATGAAGGGAGTTACTCACGGCGCTTGTGACTACTTGGTGAAGCCTGTGCGGATCGAGGAGCTTCGAAACGTTTGGCAACACGTAATCAGGAAAAAGAAGGTTGATCCCAAACTCCATAGCAAGTCCGGTGAAGAAGGTAGACCGGGGGACCAATTATCGGGTACTGTAGAGCAGAATGAGAAACTGAATAAGAGAAGAAAGGATGAGGAAGATGGGAGTGTCGACAGATGTGAGAACGAAGACCCGGGAACGCAGAAAAAGCCCCGTGTCGTTTGGTCTGTAGAACTTCACAGGAAGTTCGTTGATGTTGTTAACCAGTTGGGCATCGAAAGTGAGCTTTTTTCAGCATCAATAATGCCTATCGTTCCACTAGTCTTCTCCTTTTCACGTTATTCATCATCTCCGTTCTTTAAATGCAGAAGCTGTTCCCAAGAGGATTCTTGATCTGATGAACGTTGAAGGGCTTACTCGAGAAAATGTGGCAAGCCATCTCCAGGTACCAATTTGACTTAATAATACAACCCAAGATGATATTGTGTGACAGTACACATGAAGAATTTATATGTTGAAACACGCCCCCTCACGTGTGAGGTGAGTTCCAAGCAACACGTGGACCGTAGTCACATTCGAACCCATGACCTTTGGTCTGGCTCTGATACCAAATTGAAGCATGTGCTGCATCTCAACTAAAAGCTTAAGCTGATAGTTGGATTGCACATTAATGGCTATATGCTCACAGAAACTAACGAGGTGCTATTATTTGAACATTTTTGTAATAAATTTTAGTAACTTTGTTGCAGAAGTATAGGCTATACCTGAGAAGGATCAGTTTGGTTTCAACCCCACAGGACAACATGGCAACGCCATATATGCGGATGGGTTCACTCGATGGGTTTGGAGATTTGCCAACATTGGCTGGGCCCGAACAACTTAACCGTGCTACATTACCATCATATGCCCCGGGCAGCATGCTTGGTAGGCTAAATAGCTCTGCCGGTGTAAGCCTTCAAAACGTTAACCCATTGGGTTTGCTCCAACCGAGCCATGCCCAAGGTTCTCGTCACTCCCTTGATCCTCTCGGGAAGTTGAACTCGAATGCTCCACCCACAAGCCAGAACCCGAGTTTGTTTCTTGGAATTCCGTCGTTAGAGCTTGATCAGTTGCGACACGGTAAATTCACCAAAATCGAACCGGACCTCAATCCGTTGGACAACTCGAAGCTTCTCGCAGCTGCTAGTACATTCACGGGTTCTGGATCTGGTTTTGGTAACCCAATCAATGCTGCAATCCTTCAAGGGAACTCCGGGTTTGGGAATCCACATTCACTCAATATGACTTCTTTAAGGCCTGAGCCTTTGAACACCGGTGTTATTAGCAGCTCTTCAAACTTTCTTGGCCATGGAGGACTGAATGGGAATCTGCAGAATTCTATTTTGGCATCAAATGTTTATCCATTGATGGATCAGAATCATGTACGAGGGAATTATTCTTTCGTTGGCCCTCATTTGCAGAGCAGCCCTCTTGTTTATCCATTAATGGAAAACTCGAGGGGACAAACACAATACCAAGAAGGCTTCATCGGTGATGCTATTCAGACTGTGAATCAGGCACCTACCCAATTCTGGGGAGATCATGAACAGAATCATAACTCAAATAATGTTTTCAGCAACCCGAGCTCTCAGATTCTTGGTACTGGATTAATGCCTTCCTTAACCCAGATCGCTGACCAAAATAACGATGTGTTCAATATGAAAACGAACACATCTTTGATTGGTCAAGAAAATGGAGGCTCTGTGGTTCTCTTTCAGCCCAATGTGAACGAAAATTTCAGTCAAGACTCAAGGATGGGATCCAATGGAGACTACATGTTGAACTCCGCAAAGGCACAGGGCGCTTATGCTTCTCTGGATGATTTAATGAATGGAGTAATCAATGAGGTATGACATCCTTTCCTTCCAACCATGTCTCTTTAATTCGGTGACGTAGAGATTTGAACCCATGACCTTTGGTCTAGCTTTGATACCAAATTGAAGCATGTGCTCCAACTCAACTAAAAGCCTAAGCTGATAGTTGGATTGCACATTAATGGTTAATGGTTATATGCTCAACACTAATAATGCCCGCATTTCATTCTGATATCCCTCCCATGATGCAGGAACAAAATGGGCAATTCGGATTCAATGATTACTCATTTGGGCCATGAACCTGACAGGTTCTATGATGCATTCCGGGGGCGTGGTTGTTCTTGATCCAAGAAGCTGCAACGATTGGATAAAGTTTAGGTAGCTGGGAACTGTCAGATAGTTATTTAGCCAATTAATCATTCTTAGTCTTTGACTAGTACTGCCTGCCATATTATAAAAGTTTCAATCCCAAACTCAAGGAATTTCCTGCTTATCCAATGTACAAGCATTCTTAGACTTTGATTTCTCCTTTTGTTGCCTTCTTTCTCAATTTTATGTACTATTTTTCTTGCTTCATTAACTCTACACCTTTGATGCATACTTACCTGATTTTTCTCATTTCATTTTCCTCTCTGCAACCTTTTGCAATATGAAGCTAGCAAATATGCACATGGTTCCCATGTGTACATACATTCATCTTAGGATTCTTTTATTTGAGTACTACTAATCTATTACAATGTAGTATCTGTTCATCGCTATTTTCTTAATCTGCTGAAGCACAATGTAGTATCTTAGGATTCGTTTATGTTTTAGCAGATTCATTCATTTTATGAATACTTGTAACTGTTTCTTGGTCTGCTGACTAGTTTAAACCATAATACATAGCCCTTTCTCATCATAAGCCAAATTAATCTTAGCCTCCCGTTCCTACCCCAAGAGTCATTAGAAGATGTAAAGTCGAGTCCCATGAGCAGCCTTTCAAGCTTTCAGCCAGTCTTCTACCTTACTATACGCATAAGGAGCCTAACCGCCACCTTACTCCAACTGAGGAGTCATGTTACATCCCTAATTTATGTATGTATTTCTTGTACTTGTGACATTATATATTATGCTAAAAGGTTGTATTTTAATGTTTTTATACCAAAAGTACCCTTACACGATTAAATATTCGGTTAAAGTACCTATAAAGTCCTTGTACTATAGTGTTTTGTTCAATTTAGTCCCTATACTTTAAAAAGTGAAACAATTAAGGACAATAGCTTATGTGGTGCTGACATTATCTCTGTCAAATCATCATACTTACATGCCAACTCATATTTTATTTTATAAATATTTAAAATTAATTATTTTTACCACCATATATTACATTAATATGTCCGAAATAAATACATAAATATTTGTTCACATCAACTATTATCCTTAATTGTTTCAATTTTTAAAATATAGGGACTAATATGAACAAGATTAAAGTAGAAGGACTACATTGAACAAAGCACTATAATACAAGGGTACTTTGACCTAAATATTCTATTGATTAAGTATTAAATATTAAATCAATTTACCTAATTATACTCTGAATACATTAATTATCAAAATAATTTACCTAATTAAATATTATATATTAAACCAAATATATTTTACTATGAACTATTACTTATATATTTATCAATTATAATATATAACTAATCACTAAATACCAATTTTGGTTCCACGAGTATTAGCAAAATGACAGTTTTGGTCCACATGTTTAATTTCTACAAATTTTCATCCATGACTATTGTTTACTATTGTTTTAGTGCCAAAATTCATCATGTCAGTCAGCTCTTCGTTTAAGACATGTTGAAATATGAAATTATGAAGGGTATTTTCGTCCTTTTCCAATTAAGACCACAATTTGAGCATGAATAAATGAATTTAAGCCCTAAGATCGATCCAAATTCGCAGTTCTCCTCAAATTAAGGTAGGATGATGAAGAGAATTGCGAATTGGATCGATCTTAAGACTTAATTTCTTTATTTATGCTCAAATTGGGATCTTAAGTTGAAAATGATGAAAATACCCTTAAAATTTTAGATTTCGGCATGTCTTAAACGGATGGGTGACCGACGTGATAAATTTTGGCACTAAAACAATAGTCGTGGATGAAAATTGGTAGGAATTAAACATGTTGACCAAAATTGTCATTTTATTAATACTCGTGAGACCAAAATTGGTATTTGCTCTATAACTAATCAACACAACAAAAGTAAATATTTGTAATATTCTGGGTAAAAAAAAAAAAAAAAAGCATAAGTGTCAAATAGGCTCATCTACTACTGCGAAGTGATCAATTTACCCCACAAATTAAAATATAGTGTAATTAGCCATACTTACCAGCTAAATTTGTTCGATTAGCTTTTTTCGCACGTTACTACCTGGTTGCCCAATCCACCTGGTTGACCTGAAAAATAAATTTAATAAATTTAATGACATGGCAGTGCCTTCATCCCAGTCAACCTCCACCACCGCCTTCATCATCAGCACACCCACCAGAATCGTTCCGTTTTCACCTTCATCGGCGTCGCTCAAATTGGGCGATCGAAAGTTAGCAGAGACGTTGCGCGATCTGACTACGATTGCATCGTTCGAAGCTTTGCCGACGATCGTGCCTTTGCATGGACAATCAAAGCCCGGCGATGCCATTCCGCAACCCTCTCAAAGCTTCGTCACTCATCAGTGAGGTGATCGCAATCTTCAATCTCAAGATCGGCAACCTCCTGCGAAGTCTCACATCGCGATCCAAAATTTGTCTTTTGCGACTTCTCCGACGATCGGGCCTAACATATATTTTGCTTGTTTTCGATTTGTGATCCAAAATTCGACTTCTCCAACGATTTGCGATTTTCGTATAAATAATATTCTATTATTCATTTTCTATTATTCATTTAATTTCCCGTATACAACATATATTTTGCTTGCAAAAAGATTTTCTCGGTCAGTTAGCGGCCGCTAGGGCTGGCTACGAGAGGAGTCCGACGAGGCTTTCAATCGTCGATTTATCTCGATCCAAGACAGAATCGGCCACATGCAAGGCAGATTTTCCACGATCGACAATCAATTTTTGAAAATCAAGCGAGCGAGATAGGAAAATCGAGGATTATTGAAGGCGAATATGAGATGACGGGGAGGAAATTAGAAGGAATGCCGATTGTGTCAATCAAAAGTGAGGAATGGAGTAATCTAGTGCTCGAAGAAGGAAAACTAACCTTGATTTGGCGTTTTTAGTAGGAGAGACTGTCATCAATGGAGTCTGCACTTGCTCCGCCGACGCCGGTAGCTGAAATGCCGTCATCCATCGGTGGGTTTTGGTTCTTATTTGGGAAAATATGGAGGGAGGGGGGGGGGGGGGGGGGGTTAGCTTAGGGAGATTTTGGTAATATCCAACTATTATAAATAACAACACATTAAAATAATTTATCATGCCACATCATCTTAACCGGCTACCAAGTCATCACAATAGGGGGAAACCTAGAAAAAAAGCTAATTGAACCATTTTAAAAAGTTAATGTGGCTGATTACACTATATTTTTAATTTATGAGAAAATTAAACACTTCACAGTAGTAAATGGACCTATTTGACACTTCTACCTTGAAAAAATTATACCGTTCGTATTCTTTTTTTTTTTTTTCCTCCCTCACCTCTATCCTACATAGCTTCTAAAAACTTGTTAAAAAAATAGTACTGATGGGCTTGCTCATAACATAGTCTTCTGACAACAGCCTTGCTACTGACATAGGCTGCCTTCAAACCTATGCAATTTTTGTCTTGACCCTCATGTGGAACAATAAAAAGGCAAAAATACAATTAGAAGGATCAATAACAATCATCATTTCTGAAGGACCAGAGGCAGTAGACTTTACTGCAAGCAAGACTTGCAACATAGTTGTGATCTGTCTGAGGTGAAGCTCTTCTCTACCCTGCCTTCATAGCACATTGAAAGTCTTGGGATTCTGCTATCATATTCTACAACTTGATTCATCCTCAATATACCCTTCACCATAAAGTCCACAGAAATCTGTAAACAGTATTACAAGTTGGTTATCATGGCATTCTTTCAGTGATAAATATCAGAGAAGTACCTCAGGGTATGTTGTGTTGTAAAAAAGACAAGATCTCTGACAATTTCGGCTTTTATTATCCTGAAATACCAGTGAAGTGAGTGAACCACCTCTGCATTGATCTTTCAGTTAAACCGAACTTGAGTGTGATCAAGTGAATGAAAAGTACTCTTCAATCTGCTGTGAAAGTAACATCAGTAAAGAGAGGCTTTTGATCTCTTAAAACGGTTTCCTGCATCAAAGGCTGAAGCTTCTCTTGCAACACCTTATAAATCTCATTCATTTCAGGATGAGACCTGTCTCCCACACAGAATACATGATATTTACCATTAACTTCTATTTGACTGAACCCGGGTACTTTCTTCACTTCCCTCTGTTTCATCTTCTTAAGTACCTGTGCAAAGTCGTCCCATTTCCCAGAAGCGGCATATGCATTTGCCAAGAGCACATATCCTCCCGAACTAGTTGGCTCAAGCTCTATTAGTTCATTGCCAATCCGACTTGCCAGTGCAGTGTCCCCGTACAGCTTGCATGCACCTAGTAATGCCCCTAGGACCGCTCCATCGCGTTCCTCTGGTGGCATATGTGCCACCACCATCATAGCCTTGTCAAGAAGCCGAGCTCTCCCTAAAATGTCTACAAGGCAACAATAATGCTCGGCCCTCGGTTTTAGGTCATAGGCATGACCCATGGCATCAAAAAGCTTCTGACCTTTCATAACCAGACCAGCATGACTACAAGCTGACAAGACACCAACAAATGTGATCTCATCTGGCGTATTTCCTGATCTTAGCATCCGTGCAAATGTCTGTAATGCTTGATTAGCAAGGCCATGATAAGCATACGCCAGAATCATTGCAGTCCACGACACAACATCCTTTGTGTTAAGATTCTCGAAAGCCATGATTGAAGAGCTAAGATCTCCATGCCTAGAATACATGGTGACCAGAGCATTAGTGAGAGATGTCTCGTTTTCGAAACCCAGCAGTAAAGCAAGTGCATGAACCTGCAACAACTCAAGAACACCCATACATGAAGTCATGACACTGGTGATAGTAGTCTGGTTTGGCCTTATTCCAGACCTAAGCATGGATTGAAAAAACTTCAAGGCTTCACCCTCGGGTCCACTTTTGGCATATCCATCAATCATAGCATTCCAACTAACAAGATTCTTATTTGGGATTAAATCAAAAAGCTCAGAAGCTTTGCCCATCAGGCCTTCACCAGAATAAACAGTGATCATAGCATTCCATGCAGCCACATCTTTATATGGCATTTGATCAAAATACTTCCTTGCCAATTCAGTCAACCCATTGTGTGCAAGACCAGTTACCATTGTGGTCCAAGAAACCTCATTTTTCCTCGGCATTCTATTAAATAGTTCCAAAGCCTCGTCCACCCTATAATAATCCAAACAACCTTGAATCATAACATTCCATGAATATAAATTACGCCCTGGCATCAGATTAAAGAGTTCAAGGGCTGTATCAACTTGACGATTCTCAACATAAGCCCTGATCATTGCAGTCCAAGCTATAACATTTACACACGGCATTTCATCAAACACACTACGTGCTTCATCAATCAACCCATTTCTAGCAAAGCCCAGCAACGCTGCAGTCCTTGACACTGCATTTTTCTCAGGAATCTGCCGAAACAACCTGCGTGCCTCATCTACGTTTCCAATCTGAAAATATCCCGAAATCAAACTGGTCCAAGAGTACACATTCCTTGCAGGCATTTGATCAAAGATTCTCCGAGCCTCGCCTATTCTCCCAGCCTTGGCATAACCATGAAGCATTGCAGAATCGGACACGACATTCCTCTCCGGCATGGAACGGTAAAGTTCCTCAGCTTTCACGAGCTCCTTATTCTTAATATAAACACTAATCATTGATGCATACGAGACTACATCTCTCTGACGCATTTCATCAAACACCTTCCGGGCCTCATCTACTTTACCTTGACGGCCAAGACTACTGATTTTTTGGTTATGGTCATAAACGGTTAATCTAGGATCAGAATGGAATTGGGTTTGGGGTTTGTGTTCCAATTGAATTTGGGGAGGGAGCTTTGATTTTAAATAGGATCTAGAAAAGGCGGGAAGCCAGAATGGGCCATTTATGTAAATTTGATGATATTTTGAGCACCAATATATAATTTTGCGGCTTAGGGGATTTATTCTCTTTGTGATATACATTTGACGTTAGAAAGGGTTCGATGTTAGAGTGTGATGGTATGAATACACCATATGTAGGTTGTCTTGCTTATAAACTACTCCAAAATATTATGCTTTTTTGTGGTCAATTTGTTAATTGACAATACTTTTCTTTCTTAAATTTTAAAATTACTTTTACTTTGAGAGAGAATCAATTTTGTTGATTATATTATAATTTATAAAGTTGTTGTTTCCAAAAGGTTGAATCCTCAATCCCAAGGGTTCTCACATTCCGACCTGACAAAACATTTGGAAAGATGTAAATCATGATAATTCAGTTGAAGACAGAAGTTATACATTTACTTACTCTGTGCAAAGGAGTCCCCTCACTTTGAGAAGTTATTCATACACTACTGTTGGTAAGATTCGATCTCGAGTCATTATTCTCAGCCCTCACCTTTGTAACTTACTGAGCTGCCCATTCGGGTTATAATTTATAAAGTTAACCTCTTGGCATGTAGTTGAGAGTTGAGATAAGAGGATGCATGAGATACACTTAGGAGTTAAGAGCCTTGTGTCTTTGGTAACAGGATGTTATGGAAATTGAGTCCTTGTTAAACAAGTACATAGTTCTTTCACTATACTCATATAATAATGGTTTTGTTAAACAATGTTATAACCTTATAACTAGTTTTGATTTCTTTTCTTGTCGGCACGTTAAGAGATCAGCGAACCTGACTGCTCATACTTTAGCTAGGGTAATATGAATGTTATTAGACTACTACAAGTTGGTAAAGTTAATACATCACAAATTCGCAACTATGACAGACAAAATCTGATGATCTGCTAATATGAATGAAACAGGTAAACATAATTATACTAAAATGGCTTCTTTTTTTTTCCCCTCAAAACCATGAATTATAGAAGCAAATGAACACTCTTATGTGATCATACCTATAGGCTATAGCTCATTCCCTGACCAACCCATTTGGCGGGCTCGTTTCTCCCACAGATCTGTCAACTTCTTTTCCTTGCGGAGCAGAACTTCGGCCCGTTCTCTTCCCACCTCGCAAGTTTCTGTGGCGGTATTACACTTCTCCGACTCCTTCTGGTATTCGGAAGCTAACCTTCTGGCTTCCGAGACAGTAATGTTCATATGATGGGTGCGTTCTTTGTCCACCGTTTCCTGCAGCTTTAGCTCTTCTGATAATAAATCCACATACTGCTTCTCCATCTCTTCCTTCAGATCCGGGTCATCTTTCCCACAGTCTATTATTACAAACAACGAATTATATATATCATGAAATAAAGCGAAATTGAGATCTTCACCGAGACAAAAACGGGTAGAGAACATTTACCTCTAACTGTAAGATTGGCCAGACCTGCATGCCAAGAACAACACGAGAGCATTAGTTGAACTGGACTTTTTAGGTTCATTCGGGACAAATTTGAGATGATAGAATTGGAATCTTATAGAATGTAACAATTTTCTTCCTTTCTACGACACGTTATTTGATCAGAATCCTAAAAGCTCCTTCAATAGAGAGCTCGCTCACAGGAACCCTGTGACTACTTGTTTTGAAGTGCCCGACGAATAAAGTAGAAACAGGTTTACCATACTAAGTAAGCACTGCAGGAAGCTTTCGAACATAACTTTATCGAAAAAGCCAAGACTCCCCACTCTACCTATCTTGAGAGATCTTACAGAGTTACAGTATAAATACATCTAGCAAGCAGAGTCCTTCAAAACAAATGACTTGCAAGGACCTTTTTTAACTTGTTAACGTCACTAACAACAATAGCAACAACGAAAGCACACAAACACACAAGCAATGAGCCAATGACAACTTGACAAGTCCTAGGATTACTAGGGGACCAGGGGGACCAGATGGGCTAGATGGGAAAATACGTCGGTCCATAACCCTGTAATTTAAACAAAAATGACCCATAATATAGAAGGTAAGGTCAAGGCGTAAATTTGTCTGGTCATAATAAAGGCTCAATCCATGAATATAACACGTTATTAATATGAAATCCTGTATGAGCTAATAAAACGATTAAGGAGCATTTTATTTCACATTTATATACCAAAACGAATAGATCGATAGAAATGTGCCTTGCTTTGTGCATCAAAATGAAATACCTTAAAGGCAATAGCCATGGAATCAAAATGCAACACTTCCAGAACCAACATAAATAGGTAAATTAAATACCAAACCAAAGGAAATTTGCTTCGATCTTGTTCATGAAAGAACACATATGATAACTAATCAACAGCAATTTTTGGTATTTGTTTTACTTATTAACTTCAGTACTGTAACAGCTTATACTCAAAGAAATAAACAAAACAGTGCTCCACTCCATACCAACTAAGAGGCAGCAAAATCAGATAACAAATGCACAGAAATTGAATCTAGTAAATTACCCTAGACTTAAAAACACATGAAAGATGGAAAGATGGAATCTTTTTGATAATATTATTACCTAAATTCCAGTTACAGTTAAACAACTAACCAGATTCATTGAAGCTAGAGGCAGAAAAATCTAATCAAAATGCATAAAAGACTGAAACTTGGAAATCACCCAGAAACCAAATAACAATAATAATACTTTACTAATAAAGATTGGAAGAGAGAGAGTTGAGGAAGAATACCGGGAGCAACATCGAGAAGGGAAAGAGGTGGAGAGCAGTGACATTTGCAAGGAGGACAAGAGGCTTTGAGCTTTAGAGCCTTCTTGAATTTCCAGTAAAGGGCAGGCCCAGATACACACAGAGCTGAAACCACAGCAAAGATCACCAAGCAACATCTTAAGCAAGTCCAAGATCTACTTGACATCTCTCCCTCTACCACTCTCTCTCTCTCTCTCTCTCTCTCCAAGAAATTGAAAGGGGAATTTGGATCTGCTGTTATTAATGGGTAAGTGAGATTTGTTGAGGGAAGTGAGGTCACTATCAGATTCTTGATATTCACAGGCTGATAATAAGCAATTTATTACTAACTCCCTATGCTATATCAATCTACGATTCTAAGAGAAATGGTGTTAAGTATCCAAGCACTTTTTTGCTCATTAATACTTGTGATTTAAGTACCCAACCACTTGATTTTCCACTTGATTTTTACTAGTAGAATTTATTTATGAATCAGTAGCAGTAACAAAGTCAAAGCGTCTCCATTCTCTTCCGCGTTCCATAGCCGACACTTTACGGATCACCGCCACAAGAATCCAATTCAATCATTTTTTTGAAAAGCAAATCCAATTCAATGATAATAATAATACAATGGACATATTTCGAAACTGACCTCTTCTTCTTTATTATTAGACAAAATGACACTTTTTCTCCCTGGGTTGTTTACATATAGCATATTTTTTTCCTGTGTTGTTTATGTAACCACTTTATCCTCCTCAATTATTTTTGAAGTGACTATTTTTTCCTCTCTCCGTTAAATAAGTGTTAGGGCTGTTAAATATGAGGGTAAAAATGACATTTCACTTCTTATTATTATTATTATTATTATTATTATTATTATTATTAATAAAATATAATAAAATATGTTAACATTTCTTTAAATTAATACTCCGTATAATTTAACTTTTTTTTAATTTATTAAAAATATTATTAAACACAAAAAAAATTAATTTAACAATTTAAAAATTAACGAAGTAACTAAAAAAGAGTTAAATTAATTAATAAATTACAAATAAGATAAGTAAGATGAGACAGAGAAAATAAGCACTATCATAAAAAAACAAAGTATGATTTAAGCCCATAATAATAATAATAATAATAATAATAATAATAATAATAATAATAATAATAAGTGAAATGTCATTTTTACCCTCATATTTAACAGCCCAACACTTATTTAACGGAGAGGGGGGAAAATAGCCACTTCAAAAATAATTAAGGGGAATAAAGTGGTTACATAAACAACACAGGGGAGAAATATGCTATATGTAAATAACACAAGGGGAAAAAGTGTCATTTTCTCTTATTATTATTATTATTTTTTTTTGCATAATTTGTAATTCTTTGATAAATTTTATAATTATTTAATTGATTAAAAAGCTAATATAAGTTTTGTCAAAAAAAAAAAAAAACTAATATAATTTTTTTTAATTCTTTTTTTGTGAATGCTGTTGGCTCTATTACAATGTAGTATCTGTTCATATACTGTCTCAACCTACTGAAACGAACTTCCAAATGGAAGTCCAACTCGGATACCATTAGACCACATAGTCTTCTCTCATTTTTTTAAAAAAACTTCTTATGTTATTTTTTGGGATGTTTGATTGAAGATTTTTGCAAATAATTCATAATTTTTCTATATTTAGAATTTGTTTTAAATATTGAATGTGATATATAATAAATCGTGTAATTGATTTTTCCAAATATATAGCATGAAGAATTATGGAACCAAAGTTTGCTCATATTCATATATTGAATATGATATACAACAAATTTGTCCAATTGATTGCTAGAAGAGAAAATTTCAATTTTGGTCCACTGACTATTGGGGTTGTGTTAATTGCAACACTTGACTTTCAAAAATGTTTATTTAGTACCTTGACTATGCAATTTTTATCAATTTTGGTCACTCCGGTCAAATTGCCGGCCAAATCTCACCGGAAAAAATTAATAGGTCAATTTATGGGGGTATTTTAGTAATTTTACTCCTCTCTTTTCTTCTCCAATAATATTCCCATTTTTCCGGCAATGAGCGGTGTGGGATCACTTTCTACTTCCACGGCAAGAAAGACCGCGATTTCTGCATCGTCACCGATCCCAATCTCCACATCAACGCCCACTTCATCGGAAAACGGAACGCCGGCATGAAGCGGGACTTCACATGGGTGCAATCCCTCGGCATCCTCTTCGACCACCACCAACTCTTCATCGGCGCCAAGAACACCCCCACCTGGAACGACGCAGACGACCGCCTCGACCTGGCCTTCGACGGCCACCCAGTCTTCCTCGCCGACGGCGAAGACGCCAACGCCGTGGTGATTGCAGTGGAGGGGAACTTCCAGATCAAAGCCAGAGTGGTGCTCATCACGGAGGAGGATTCGCGGGTCCATAATTACGGGATCACCGGAGAAGACTGCTTCGCGCATTTGGATCTGAGCTTCAAGTTCAAGTCGCTGAGCGGGGAGGTGAACGATGTTCTGGGACAGACTTATGGGAGGAAGTACGAGAGCAGGGTGAAGATGGGAGTGGCGAAGACAGTCTTGGAAAAGACAGTAAATAACACATTTATAAGCTCATTGGAGAAGACAGTCTTGCACATCGGAGAAGAAAAAGTCATCGCCGGAAAATTGGGAATATTATTGGAGAAGAAAAAAGAGGAGTAAAATTACTAAAATACCCCCCTAAATTGACCTATTAAATTTTTCCGGTGAGATTTGGCCGGCAATTTGGCCGGCGTGACCAAAATTGATAGAAATTGCATAGTCAAGGTACTAAATAAACATTTTTTAAAATCAAGTGTTGCAATTAACACAACCCCAATAGTCAGTGGACCAAAATTGAAATTTTCTCTTGCTAGAAATGCATGTTCTATGTCTGTACATAATGAGTATATTTCTTCCCCTGATCTTTTATTATTCTTCCCAAAAGGTTGAATTCACAACCCTAAGGGCCTCACACTCCTGATCTTTTATTATAAGCAATCTGTACATTGACTTGAATTAATGAAAGTGTTTGTTTGTTTCCAAAAAAAAATATATAATAATAATAAAGTTCATTTCCAACAACTGATGAAGTAAAAGTTCATATTAGAATTAGGAATGACCTGCAAATTTTACCCAAATATTACGTCTTAAACCTAAGTATAGATATAGATTGTTTGAAATAGAAGATATAAATACAGGGTCAAATGGCGGTGAGCACAAGTGATTTGTCCACTTTAAGCATAATTAATCCTCACATTGTCGTTGTCAAATTTTAAATATTGATTTCTTCCTCCAAATACTGTCTACTGAACTAGTGAGCTAAGCTCGTGCGGGCTCTAATCTCTATCTCTAATGGTGGGGTTTGGTATATGGCTAATCAGCCCATGTTCAAATGATTTGATCAATTTTGACTAAGTGGCTTGGTCAGTCATCCAAACTAAGGGAGTGCTTGGCTCGATGGAAAACTTTTTTCAATGAAAAAGTTTTATTTAAATTTGAAGAAAATTAGATTTTCCTTTGTTTGATTCGTGAAAAAAAAATTTAACTGAAAAATGTTTTCCTCAAGAATGAAGAAAATTTTTTCCACTCCTCCGCTTAGTATTTTATTTTCCATGAAAAGTTAGTAGGACAATTTTGCCCTCTAGAACATTCTTAATTACAATTATTATTATTATTATTATTATTATTATTATTATTATTATTATTATTATTATTATTATTATGTAGGGAATATTGGTCTTTATATACATTATTCCTTATAATTTCAAGCCCAACCAAACAATGGAATCAATTTAATATTCACAGTAATTTCTTTTCCACCAACTAAACAATGTAATTAATCATCCTAATAATTTCTTTTCCATATATGAAATTTCAATTTCTTTCATCCTCAAATATTTTATGCAAACCAAACGAGCCGTAAGTGTTTGGTAATTAACCAACTAATCACATCAGCAGGTAACCACTATTTGCGAAGCACTCCCAATATCTAAGAGCCAATAATAGTAGTAATTGGAACAAAAATTGTGTTGTTAGTATAAATTGTATTAAATATTTATTTTTTTGTGTTATTTGTGTTGTACCTTTAAATTTTATTTACAGTTTATCCTATGTGAGATGGATCTATGTGTAATTTCTGTGGGCAATATACAAGTGTGCACTGTGGTCTCGGTAGGTGTGCATTTTCACTATCATTCATCGTTGTTGGATTTCGTCATATGTGTGCACCTCATCGTTGCCTAGTGCGTACTTTGTGTTCATGTGATATGTGTGTGCATTGTAAATTTGGCATGTGTGGACTATAGTACATATGCGTGCACCTTTGCTTGTAGTAGTACATGATGTTGTATGTGTGCATTTCAATGTGAACGTGTGCATAATGCAATTTTAGAGTGTGCACAATGTAATATATGAGTCTGGCGTGTGCACACACAATTATGGCGATATTCTACGGTGCACACGATTGCCTAGAGTACAGCACAACACTACGTGTTTGTCTCACCAAATTAAAGCACCAACATTAACATAATCAAATTTTCTTATAAACAACAACAACAACAATTTATTATTTAAATGAAAAGATTTTTTTGAGTACTATTGACTCTTTAAATGAAAGGATTTAACAATACAGAAACTCTCATTTTATCATTGACTTACCTATTTAGATTGAAGTTTAGAATTTTGCTTAGACTGATTTGCCCCTTAATTGATATTGATGGGGATTAGATTGCTGATTATGCGCATGTTTAAGGTGTTAACTTTTAATCGTAACTGTTTATCACTTAATTTCTATGACTAATTAGATTTATCCTTAGTTTTTTAGGGTGTTCTCATGTGAACGCAAACCATATATATATATATATATATATATATATATATATATATATATATATATATGGGGTAGGATTCAAGTGAACAGAACATACTTCTAGATTTTTCCTTTGGGGTATGTACCGTCGCCCTTGTCGCAAATGGTCAGAACTGGCTCTTTAAGAATCAAATTACAACTACATAGATAGCCGCGGGTCAATCCACCCATTTGACACCATTCAAATGTAGAGAGGGAGGATTGAACGTGAGATAGAAATTTAAAAAATGTATTCAGAATAATAATTTCAAAAGATACCTTTTTGTCAAAATGGTTCATTTTTCCTTTTAACTAGGATAAATATTTTCTTTTGACTTAATTTTTCAGGAAAAAAAAATAAACACTTTCAAAAGTAATATGCCAGATTTCCACGCTCATTTTGCATGACTTGAAAATGAAAATTGCATTTTTCAACTGCTTGATGCTGTTTCCTGTACCAAATTTCCCATCTACCCCTTGCATTCAAAGCTTTTACAACCAAGACCCGCACTTTGCCTCTATTATTAGGCCATTTCCCCCCTATATATTCTCCTGCCATTTTAACGATTCGCGACTAAAACTCTCATTATTTTTCTTTTTTGAAATTTGAATATTATAATTGATTTGATTGTACTTTTATATATATTTGTTTGTTTTTCTTTTAGGTTTATTAATTTGTTGCTTAGGTGTATTTTTAGGGCAGGGCTTGTTTGATTTGGGGAGGAGGAGGAGTTTGTTGTTTTTTTCTTAATCTTAGATATCCTTGTTTTGGCGCCAGGATATTGTCAGGTAAAGTGTTAATGATGGTCGGGTTTGTTTATCTCTAATCGTCATCATGTTACCTAGCAATATCCTGGCGACCAGAATAAGGATAGGGCTAAGCCCTGAAATCATTCCGATCGAGTTTTGTTGTCAAAATATAATAGGGTTTCAATCCTACATATATATGTTATAATTCCCCTGGAAGATTTTAATTATATGCATGCAGACTTATTAGTTAATCTTTTATTTCCAAATAAACTATCTTTTTAGATCTTACCATTTATATGCATGCAAAATTATCAATATGGTTTTGATTGAAAGGCATGGAAATCCAGAAGTGGATGGCATGCAGCCATGCAGGTAATTTTTTTTTTTGTTTTTCTATGTTATGAAATTAATGTACGTATATGTTGTTAATTTTCAGGTGTTGAATCCACATTTGTTGATTTTTTAGAGCAAATTACACTTTTGGTCCTGTGACTATAGGGGGCGTGTTAATTTCCGTACTTGACTTTCAAAACTAACAATTTAATCCTGTAACTATGCAATTTTTAACACATTTGGTCCTCCCGGCCAAATCACCGGTCAAAGTTGACCGGAAAAACGTAACCCATTTTTAATTAAATATAAGTGGGGGCAAAACGGTCCTTTCATGTTCTTCTTCTCCCTTCTCCTCCTTCTTCGTTCTTCTTCCTTTGCAACAATGTCAGGTGCTAGTTAACAAAAATGGGTCCAACAATTTGCAGCGATGTTGTATAGGACCGCCGGTGGTGCGAGCTTGCCAGAGGGCGAGGCCACGGCAGAGATGGCTTTGTTGGAAGCATAGTTAAGACCAAAAATCAGCATCCTCTGGCTTTCGGAGAAGCCATGAGTGGTGAACGGCGGTGGATACATGGTCACCTTCAACTCATCTTAGCAGAATCATTCCTCAGCATTTCCAAACATTTGGCAACATGAAATCATATATATGATTTCTATTCTAATCCCCAAATTTCTATCTTATTGGCAACAGAGATTGAAATCTCAATTTTAGGCTTTTTTTTTTTAAATGAACCAATTTTAGGCTTTAAAATATTGCAATATGTAATACTAAGAAGAGATTTGAATAACTACATGAAGTGAAGAGCAAAAATGCTAATTTTATTGTGATGCTGCCAATATATCTCCAGAGCAAAAATGTCCCAAATTTCTCTGGTTCTTGCTACCGTAGAGGAAGACGATGGAGTTAGTGGATGACTGCAAAGTTGTTTTGTCAATTAGTTAACAGAAACTTCATGCTGTTGCTTTGTGGTTGTGGATAAAATGTGCCGCCCAAGCCAACACTACATTTGGACGACAAAAATAAAAAAATCTGTATCAGTTCTTCCGTTTCCGGCCAGCGGTGCAAGGAAGAAGGAGGAAGTGACTCGAAAGGACCATTTTGCCCCCATGAATAAATAATTTTAAAAGGTTTACGTTTTTCCGGCCAAATTTGACCGGTGATTTGGCCGGAATGACCAAATGTGTTAGAAATTGTATAGTTAGAGGACTAAATTGTTAATTTTGAAAGTCAAGTACCGAAATTAACACGCCCCCTATAGTCATAGGACCAAAAGTGTAATTTGCTCGATTTTTTAGATCAAGACAGGAGGGGAGATCCGGAGGGAGACCCAATTTAGGCACTCTCCCTCGCTCTATGAGCACACATCACCCGCACAATATCATTAACCCCAAGGAAGCAAGAGCATCCGCCACTCTGTTTACTCTGTTTTGCTTGCGGTAGATTAATTGCACGGATCAAAATCGTCTTTCAATCCTTGTCCATCCAGTTGACAGCAACCTCAAAGATATCCCGGATTGTACCTCTTAATATAACACGCTCATTAATCCAGTTCACCACATTCATAACATCTGATTGTATTTCAACATCTCTAACACCCTTCCCCACGCCTATTCCACAACCTTTACAATAGCTATGACTTCAACCACGGTCGCGTCCCCATAATAATATCTACCCATAAAACCTCCCATCCATTCTCCATCGGGCATCCTAGGAACTCCACCGTAACCCGGCCTTCCTTACAAAATTCTTAGAACTTCCGTCCATATTAGCAGTCTAGGGATGAGTAGTCCAAACCCTTTTTTTTTTTCTTTTTTGTAAAGAGTTTGTATCAGTGTATCACCCCCTAAATTCAAATGCACTAATGTATTTTAGAAATAAATAATTTAAGAAACAAATTTGTCTTGCATAAATGTTTCATTGGAATGTATATAAACAACAATTACTCAATTGAATTAAGCATGAAAGCAGAAGCTTGATTGTGTTATTTGGTTTTGAATTGAATGCCCAATTGATTGGAATCATTTATATGTTTAAAAAAAAATAAAAAATAGATGTGGAAATATCAACTAAGGCCTCCATGGTATACCAGGTACTTTGATATATTTTGCAAGATTTTCCAAACCCTCACTGCTTCACAAAAAAGTGTTATGGGTTGTCTAAAAATAATTAGATTTATCTGTTTTATCATACTTGGGCAGGGCTAATTAATTTGTTGAATAATGAAGATATATGTATGGTGGATATCCTTATGTTGGCTGCCTAGTTATTGTAAGGTAGCTAAAAATTGCATGATAACTTTGTTCATCACCGACCATGCTACCTACCAATGAGGCTTTTTGTCCGCAGTGAGCAAAAATTTAGCCTCTATTGGTCTGTTAAATCACCATAATCAATCCTTCCACAAACTATCGGCCGAAGTGTGAAGGTGCCCTAAGGTGGACAATAGTTGTAGGATAGGAAGATTGAGTTTGGATATGCTCAAACTCTTTTTATATTATCTAACTAAACAAATTAAACAATATCAATATTATCTAAATGTATTAAAAAATATAATAATCTTTTGAAATAGGGAAAAGGGCCAAATAGGCCCTCAAATTTTAGCTTAAAAGTTAATTAGGCCCCTAAACTTTTTAAAGGTTCAATTACACTTATCAACAATTTATTTAGGTGCAATGACGCCCAAAAACAAGTTAATGACTTGCTATCACAGGTCATTAGGGTTCAGGCCACCTTTCGGCGAATTTTTTGACAAAAAAAAAAGGTGACCAGCAACCGAGCCAGATTTGCCGAAAATTTCGCCGGTCACTTCTTTTGTCGAAAATTTCGCCGGTCACTTTTTTTTTTTTGCCGAAAAATTCACCGAAAAGTGGCCAAAACCCTATTGACCTGTGATAGTAGGTCATTAATTTGTTTTTGGGCTTCATTGCACTTAAATAAATTGTTGATGGGTGAATTGCACCTTTTACAAATTTAAGGGCCTAATTGACTTTTAAGCTAAAGTTTGAGGGCCTATTTGACCCTTTTCCCTTTGAAATATTTAGTGTCTACAAACACATACCCCAGGATGGCAAATTATTAAGTGGACCATGGTCCACACAATGCTATGTAAATCATAACAAAAAGTACATTTTTAATATACTAAAAGTATATTATTTGTGTATTGAATTTACATTATACAAAATAATGTACTTTTAGTATTCAAATAATGTATTTTTTCATGAATATAATATACATTTTTAATATACTAAAAGTACATTATTTATATATTAAATGTACATTATTTGATAGTATGATTCACATGTACTTGCCTGACACCTGGTTTCACCCTCATTTTGCATGACTTGAAAATGAAAATTGTATTTTTCAACTGCTTGATGCTCTGGTCCCGAATTCCCATCTCATCTACCCCTTGCATTCAAAGCTTAGCTTTTACAACTAACACCCGCACTTTACTCCTATTAGGCCATTTCCCCCCTATATATTCTCCTGCAAATATCCCTCTCGTGCATCTTCCTCCTTCAATCTTTTAATTGCCTATTCCTCACTACCTCTAGTTATCATCGAAATTTTAATTTTATAATTGGTTTGATTGTACATTTTTTGTTTCTTTTTTAGGTTTATTAATTTGTTGCTTAGGTGATTTTTTGTTGCAAGGCTTGTTTGGTTTGGGGAGGAGGAGGATGAGATGTTGCTTAGCTTGCTCTAGTTTTTTGCTTTCTTGTTAATCTTAGATATCCTTGTTTTGGCACCTGGATATTGTGAGGTAGCTAAAGTGTTAATGATGGGTTATTTGTTAATCTCCGACCATGATACCTTACAGTATCCCGGTGACCAAAATAAGGATAGGATTAAACGCTATGGAGGTGAGGAGGACTGGAGCACTTGATTGAATTGGTTCACAACCTCACTAGTACAAAACTGTTCATTTGCGTCGATTGTAGAAATCAAATCAATCGGCCGGTCTATAACTGGTGCCTATGAATAACACGCTAATAGACTTTATGCCTATTGATAGTTTCTTTGGATGCATATGCACTTTGTTAATATGATAAACCAAATAAACATAATTATTTTGAGAACGAACTTTAACATTTTTTATAATGTTTTTACTTTGAAATTATGAACAAGGCTAGGGTATAGTTTCATTTGCAAAATATTTTGTTCATCCCCAACATGCTCTGTTAGTTGAAGATATTCAATGTGATATAGCATGATGAATCATGGAAACAACATTTATAACTCGATCCACCCCAAGTTAAAAAAATGAATCTTTTTTATTAATCAAATATAAATCATATACTACTACATCAATTCATAATGACCCCATCCCACATAAAAAAAAATGAATTATTTTTATTTTAAAAAATACAAATCATATACTGCCACATCATGTAGCATGATCTTTGAAAATATTATCGAAAATGCGATATATAACAAAATGTGTAATTCTTTTTTCCAAATATATAGCATCATATGATGAATCATGAAAATAAAGTTTATTCATATTGAAAATATTGATTGTGATATATAACAAATTGTGTAATTGATATATCGCATGATGAATTATGGAAAAAAATGTTTATCCATATTGAAAGTGATGTATAACAAATTGTACTATTTAATTGATTTTTAAAATTATATAGCATGACAAATCTTGGAAACAAAACATTTCACAAAATTGATTAAGGGTTTGTTTTTTGGGGGAAAAGGGAGGAGGATATCCTACTAAGGGTGTGTTTAGTTGGAAAATTTTGCACCCTACTATAGGTTTTGATATTCATTACCATGTTTGTTTGTTAACTTTCGTTATCATACTATTGGAATCAAATTATTTAGGGTGTGTGTGGTTCGCATATGGGAATGAGAATAAAATATTTGGTAATGATAATCAGTTTTGGTGAAATCATTTTGAATGTTTGGTAATAGGGTAGAATTGGAATGTATATTAATGTTTGGTTATGTATAACCCTATAATGGGAATAAATGTTTTAAAATACAAAAATAAAAAACGAAGGTAATTGATCTTTAATATAATGATATTCAAAGCATCAGTATGAAAAAAAAAAAATTAAGACAAAATTTTAAAAGCACTAATCTAAACTTAAAAATCATATTACCAACAATTTTTAATTAGTGAATGAGGTTTTTAATTGAAGGGGTAATTAAATCTTATAGTTGTGTTTTAAAAAATTGTCAACCAAACACTAACTATTATTTTGATTTTCATTCCTAGTGTGTAAACCCATGAACCAAATACGTCTTTGTAATTGCAAAACTCATTACCCTTTTACTCTACTTTTGAATAATAGAATTATGAAAAATGTCATTTATTTACCAAACAAAGTGAATACCAGTGGGATTTGAACCTATAATCATTCATTTGGAATAATAACTAAGACACCATCACACTACATAGTAATTAACATTAAATCCACATACTTAAACTCATTATTATTACTAAGCATTTGATTCTCATTATTGTTGCTAATATACATTATTGTTGCTAATATACATTATTGTTGCTTGAGCTCTATTTTTTGTTTCATTTTCCACACGCACTAGTTTAATTATAATAATGCTAAAGTATTATTTTAATTGCACTTCATGTCATTTGACAATATTTTTTATTGTATGGCTCTGTATTTTAGTTTCATTTTCCCGCACACTAGTTTCATTATAGCAATACTAAATTATCATTTTAATTATACTACAGTTCAATCATTTGACTATAATGTACTCTGTTTTTTAGTTTCATTTTCTACCCACAATTTCATTATAGTAATATTAAAATATCATTTTAATTCCACTATATTTTTATTCGACGATCGTGATTCACATAACTAGGCATGACCACGGTTCGGTTCGAACCGTGCACTGTAGAACCAGAACCGGAACCGAACTGTCCGTACGGTTTCGATTTCGGTTCCGGTTAAGGTTTGAGATGAAATGGAACCGGAACTGCCGGTTTCGGTTCCAAACCGAAAAAAAATTAAAAATTTATAGTTTTTTTAAATTTTTTTTAAATAAATCCGGTTAGAACCGACGGTTCCGGTTGGAACTGCCGATTCTGAACCGAAATCGAAATCGGAACCTTACTATAAGGTTCCGGTTCCAATTTGACCATTTGCGGAACCGGAACTGGAACCGCGGTCATCCCTACACATAACAATTCGTGAACCATGGTCCACTGTATAACAACTGTGCAACCTATACGCCCAGACTTGCCTGGTCCGGGTTAGTTTCATCTCCATTTTGCATGACTGAAAAATGAAAATAGCATTTTGCAACTGTACTGTTTACCAAATTTCCCATCTACCCCTTGCATTCAAAGCTTTTACAAATTACAACCAAAACCCGCACTTTGCCTCTATTAGGCCATTTGCCCATTTCCCGCCTATATATATTCTCCCAGGCGGATCCCTCTCCCACCTTCCATCTTTACACCCAACAGAGATGGTTGCTGTTTATGTGTTCTAATGATGCTCAGCTCTCACGAGCAGACCTCAAAATGCATTTTTTTTTTTTTTTTTGCAGGGAATTTTGGGTGCCTGCAGGATATTGTATGGTAGATATCATTGTTTTGGGTGCCTGGATATTGTAAGGTAGCTAAAACCGATCGAAATGATGGCTTTGTTCATCGTCGACCTTCATCATGCTACCTTGCAATATCCTGGTGGCCAAAATAAGGATAGGCCTACCCATGATGGAGGGGAGGATGATGAGCATTTGTCATTTAAAAGAAAAAAACAGAAATTAGAAGTAAATGTTTTTTCCATCAACCATTGTTTAATTTGGCCATTTATTTAAGAAGAGGAAATATGAGAGTTCGGTTTGGTTTAAAGTTGAAATTGTTGTTGAATTGGTAGTTTTAGTTTGTTTATGGGTTCATGTTTCCGAGGATTAAGATCGAGTTGGTTCAATTTTGATTCATATCCATATCCCTGTAATACTCCCCAATCCACTTCTGGAGAATGTCTACTTCTTTCTCCCTTTGTTGGATGAGCCAGTCTGGGTCATTCTTTGTAGCAGATCTAAAATCAGCATGGTGTGCTCCTAATCCAATGTTAATCATGATTAGAACACAATGCTAATTAAGCCTTTAATTGATCAATCAATATTTAATAGCCAGCATGCATGCTTACCTTTCTCAGTCACCAGTGCCACTATGCTATCTGATATATTTTTCAGCACACTGTCACACACACAAATCCAAAATCCCATTAATCATCCTTCTCTTGGTCTAATACTACTAAAAGTGTCATTTTTTAGTTCCCACTTTCGGCAGAAAGTTGTTGGGTGGAGGCTAGTGAAGGGAGTCCAGCACTATATGACTAGAGGATTGGTGGATAGAAGCCTGAAAGGCTAAGTCTAGCACCTGTTTTTCGAAAATGTGGTGGTATAAGAAAATAAAGTTGCGTCTTCGCTACTAGCTATAACTTTTGGCATAGTGGTAAACCCTTTATTTTAACCAGTAGTATCACGGGTTTGAGTAAAAACTGTGCAGTTAAGGTTGACAGGTGCTGGGAAGACTTGTTGGGCAGAGGCTGGTGAAGAGTCAAGTCGAACAATGTGACGGGGTAAGTGTTTGATAGAGTGATATGATGAATAGAAATAATACTCACCCTCCTCTACTCCATGGATCTTGCATTCCATTAGAGAAAATGATGTTGCTCCCAAATCTCTTCAAAACCTGCTCAATCCTCTGGTCCCAAAAACACATAGAATTAGCATATACTCTGGTTTTGTCTGGTAAAATGAAAGCAAAGCTTAGCTCACATTGCCACCAAAGTGAGTGGTGATCCAGTGTGGTCTGGGCTTCACTCCATACATCCTTTGGCAGCTCCTTTCGGTTTCTTCATAGCTATATGAAGATGGAGGAAACATGCTCTCCTTCGACACAACCATTGGCATAACCATTTCTGTACACGCCTAAACCGAACCAAACCGAACCCGAACCATCATTGATGTAAGTATGTATGTGTTGAAAGAATTGTTAGGTTTAAATCTAACCTGCCAGTCCCAACCATGGAGTCCATGATCATCAGATTCATCTTCTATGTGGAAACACTTTTCTGTTCCAGAGTAATTGTAATATAAACTTGCAGCAGCAAACGCCCTGCTAATCTTTGAAGCCCCTGCTGGAAATCCATCAATAATCTTGCACATCTAAACACCAAAACAATAAGTTAAAAAGTGTAATTGCACACATTTTAAAAGTTCAAATGCCTAATTGATTTATTGTATAAAGTTTAAGGACCTATTTCACATTTTTTTCCTTTTTTTTTATATAAATATTTGAGAAGGATGTATAACCTTTTCTACTGGGTACGCAGGCAATGGCTTCATAAAATTTGCCTCCGTAGCATAATTCACCATTGCTGTATACACAAAAGCTGACCATAGCCAATCCCTGGCTGAATATACAAATTTCAAATTCCTGGTTTTCAACAAATAAATATTTTAGTCAATCAACCATTTTATTTTGAGTAAAAAGACAAATAAAATTATATATACTGTTTGAAATATTTTAGCCCTTTTTCCATTCATGAAACTTACTTGCAAGCTCTGAAAATCTTTGTGGCCTCAGCTGTTGATAGATCATCTAATTCTGACCAACTCCCCTTTATCACTTCATAACAATTCAAGCTCACATCCTATTCAAAAAGTCAATTATCCCAACAAGTATGAGGTATTGTCAGAGATCGATTTAGTTGACATGACTAAATGTGAGAACAAAAGTATACTTGTGCACCAAACGTGACAATATTAATGGTTAGAAATCAAATGTGAAAAGTAAATAATAGTCGAATTGAAGGACAAAAAGTCACAATATCTCTTTAATGAAATTATAATGTTTGTTGGGCAAACTAACCTTGAAGTCCTGGGAAACAGCATCATAGAAGCTAGACCATGGAGTAATGTTATCAAATTGCAAGATTGGGGCTGAAGATGCCAATGCACCAATTGCCACGTGTGGGTATTTGAGTCTGAACCAAGCAGCAAGCACTGGCCAGGATCATCACATCAATATACACTTCAATCAATTCCACTAAATTCATAAAGTGCCCATTGTGGAAAATAAATTCACATCGAGAACCTAGCATTAAGTTTAACCATTTGAGAAATTTTTCATTCATATTTCACTTTATATATATATATATATATATATATTTTAGTACTATTGACTCTATTTTAATGTAGTATCTGTAAATAATTACTTTCTTAACCTACTGAAACACAAAGAGTCAACATCACCCCTACTAGGACTCGAACCTATAACAAATGACATAATATGTGTCAATGACGTAGAGTCTAAGTGCTTATTTTTTGTTCCAAAGTTGAAATTCTTCCTCATTGAAGTTTCAAACTCAGATAATTGTTACCCACACTTAACATTTCTACCACTAAACTACGTCCCGAAAGCTATTATATATTATAGGGAAAAGGGTCAAATAGGCCTTCGAACTTTACCTTAAAATCAATTAGGCCCCTAAACTTTTTAAAGGTGCAATTACACCCATCAACAATTCATTTAAGTGCAATGAAGTCCAAAAACAAATTAATGACCTGCTATCACAGGTCATTAGGGTTCAGGCCACATTCCGGCGAATTTTCAGGCAAAAAAAAAAAGTGACCAGCGAAATTTTCGACAAAAGAAGTGACCGGCGAAATTTTCGACAAATCTGGGTCAGTTGCTGGTCACATTTTTTTTTTTGTCAAAAAATTCGCCGGAAGGTAGCCTGAACCATTTTATATATACGTGTGTGTGGGGGGGGGGGGTGGGGGTGGGGGGTAGGGTCAAGGTAGAGTTTAGAGAGTGTTGTTGTGTCCCTTTCCTTGTCCTCCAAAAAAATCTCCCATCTCAGCCTCGTTGAGGATGGGAACGAATTTTCCTATCTAAATTCGTGGTTGAATTGTGGTCCTTATGTTTTTTTAATTTTGTTGAATTTCATTCTTTCAAAGGAGTGTTGGGTGTGGTTTATATATTATACTTACTTCCTCCATAGGAGCCACCAAACACCACAACAGGGGAAGCCTCAGAAGATAGATTTTTCTTCAAACTCCTTATAAGAATGGCATAATCAGCCAATGCCTGCTGTGAATTCAAGTACCCCAATGTCTTTGCAGACTTGTAGGATTGCTTCCCAAATGGCATTGATTCTCCATAAAACCTATGCTGCATATATATTATAACAAGTTATCAAGTCAGATCAATATCATTTTATAAGCTCGGGACACAACTAAAAAAAAATTTAGTCTTACATGAAGTTAACATATATTTTTATAACTAAAATTTAAATTTACTTGAAATAAGATTTATAAGCAACAAACACCTTATGTTCATATGGCATTTCTGTAGCTCTCATTGAGGGTTGGTCACATAATCAAACCCCAATGATGAGGTACATAAGTTTTTAATAATTTTGATGTCATTACACTACATGGTAGTTGGCAACCGGAAACATTAGTTTAATTCATTACAAAAATATTAATCTTTTGTGATTAGACTACAATGTTTAAGCCCATAAACACCATTTCCAAATAAGGTACTACTTGACAAAAATAGCCAGTTGTTTAGGCTAGGAACTCATAATTAAGATCCAATAGCACGTATAGAGATAATTAAAAACAGATTTTGTCAGTTAAAAATAAAATTAAAATAATAATAATAATGATTTTAAGTTACGAAGGAAACCCACAACCCCTATTGAGGGTGTGCACGGAATAAACCTCATCTTATGACTAGGTAAATTAAACTAACTTAAGTTGTCCAAAAGATAATGATTTTGAGTAACAAAAAAAAAAACCCACAACTATTATCTGAGAATGTGCACGGGTAAATTTCACCTTGTTACATACCCTGACTTAACCGGCAAAGGACCAGGTAAATTAAACTAGGCTAAGTTGCAGAATCAAAAGATAATGATTTTGAGTTGAGGCCATCCAAGGGAGTTGTGATACATACCTCAATGAAGAGTAGAAGAGCATGAAACTTTGGGGCAATATCAAGCATGAAGCCAGTATTTGCAGCAAACCAATCAATATCTCCTTCATTCCCAGTGTACACAAACATTGGGCCTCCCTTTTGCCAATGGTCCTTGTTGATGAGGTATTTCTGGTAGAAGATTTTGTAGCCACTGGGTATAAAACTGAAGTGGTCAACAACTTGTGGGAAATATTGAACTTCATATGGCAGCTTTGGCTTCTTCCCAATAATCTTGCCTTGTTTCTTCAGTGAAGCTTGCAGGTAGCTTCCACCTGGGAAATAACTTGTCTTTGATTCTCCCACTGCTGATGAGAAAATAGCAAAGATGATGATGAACAAGAGAGAGAAGAAAAATGAAGATGATGATGATGAGGCCATCCTCATCACTAGTTTTGTTTTTCCTATGCCTACTATTTCTTTTAACCACAAAACATATCATGACCTGTATCTCATATTTGTTAGTATATATTATTTTGGGTTGAGTTTTACTACATGTACTTTCAAATCTTACTCCTGATGTGGTAGACTCTAATAAATTACTTTTTTCATATGGGTCCAATAAAAGTATCTACATCAAAATTTTGTGTGTAAGAGTAAAAAATAAGAGCTCGTATAACATTTTTCTTTCTAATTTTGGTCCTTCCACTTATGTCTCTATCTTGAGGGTGATCATGGTTGAAAAAAGTAGCTAGATTTTTGGATGTTATGCAATGCCAGCTCATCTGGCAACAGTAGTCACTAGTCAGCTGCAGCAGCACTCAATTTAAATTGAAAAAATAACACTTTTTCAACTTAAATTATATACTTATAGCAGTTTTTCTTCATGAATTATTAAGTGGTACTTTTTTTTTTTCTTAATATGTTAAATGGACATATTTACCCTTAAAATAAATAACATTTATTTTTCTTCTCCAACAAATTATGAGCACGATTTGGTTCAAACCGAACAGAAACTATAACAACCAAACCGAAATATTATGATTACAAGTTAGAATTGGAACACGATATTTAGAGTTTATTAAAATCGCAAACTAGAATGGATAATTTAAATTTGTACCTTTCAATATTGTTTTTGAACGGCAAATTATACCGTGCATCAGGGTGCACATTGCATTGTGCAACTTAAAAGTTTATGTGTATTATGTTAAGAGTTTATGTATATTATGTTAAAAGTTAATGTGTATTATGTTAAGAGATTATGTGTATTATATTAGATTATATGTATTATGTTAGGAATTTATGTGTATTCTACTATATAATTATGTACATACGAAACAGAGAATTTTAAAACGCACAATGCATTGTGATCCCGGATGCACGATATAACAATTGTTTTTGTACTCATTCTTTAATATCGATATGATTTTATGATGAGTTTGATTCATTAAAAACCATCAATCATATAACTCATTTATAATCTATTAAATTCTATAAAATGTTACTCCGTATATTTTAGAAGTACAAAATGTACAAAAGTGTTCATTGAATACCCTCACCAAAGTGCATAGGAAATTCAAATCTCGTGTAAATTAAATAAATGAATAAATAAGTACATAGTCCTTTCACTTCTTTGCTAACTACATCAACCAAAACCAACTTTGGACTTAATAGCCTTGTTTGGATCAAAACATGTAACTTTTCAGATAAACTCAAAATAAGAAGAAGAATACTCCTAAAATGGACTTTCCGAAAATGCTGACTGATTATTAGACTACAAGTTGGTGAAGTTTTTTTTTTTTTTTTTGAATGCTGGTGAAGTTAATACATCACAAATTCGCAACTATGACAGACAAAATCTGATTATTATCTGCTAATATGAATGAAACAGGCAAACAAAATCTGATTATCTGCTACAATCCTTCAAGGGAACCCCCAGCAAGGACAAACCGGGGAAGGGTTTGGAAATCCACATTCACTCAATATGACTTCTTTTAAGGTCTGAGCCTTTGAACACTGGTGTTAGCAGTGCTACTTAGTATTTCGTTTGAAAAATAAAACTAAAATTCAGAGTCATATAATAACATATATTATCAAATGAATTTATAGTGTAAAATAGTACGTTAATATTACTATAATTAAACTAGTGTGTATGTAAAATGAAACTACAAAATAAAGCTTATGCAATAATGTATATTGTCAAATGAAACTCTAGTAGAATTAAAATGATACTTTGGTATTGTTATAATGAAACTAGTGTGTATTGAAAATTAATCTGAAAAAATAAAACAATATTATCAAATGAAACTAAGGTGTAATTAAAATGATACTTACTTCATGGCCCACACTGCTACATGCACCATAGTCCACAGTAAAATTTGTCAAAAAATGAGCATTGGGACTCGGCCGTTATCTATATGTATTCATTTTTTCTTGGCACAAGTGTCAAATAGACTCATCTACTACTGTTAAGGGCTCAATTCCCACCACAAATTACATTAAGTGTCAAATAGGCTCATCTAACAGCTAAATTTGTTCAATTGACATTTTTTACAGATTTCTAGCAGGTTACCTATTTAATTATTAAAAATAATAAATAAATAGAATAAATTTTAAAAAAAAAAAAAAAAAAAAAAGAATATTAGCTACCGACTGTCCTCGCCGGACAGCCGGTGGCTGAATTCTTTTTTTTTTTTTAAATTAATTTTTTAAATTTTTTATTCTATTTATTTATTTGTTTTTAATAATTTGATAGGCAACCTGCTAGGAACCTGTAAAAAATGTCAATCGAACAAATTTAGCTGGTAGATGGACTTATTTGACACTTAATTTAGTTCATGGTGAGAATTGAGCACTTCGCAGTAGTAGATGAGTCTATTTGACAGTTGTGCCTTTTTTCTTTTGAGGAGGTGATGCAAAATCCACATGCGAATAAACCAATCGTTATATCTTGGACCTTAGTTCTATACGATGTCGTTTTGAATTTTTATTTTGATAGTGACCATTTGTTGTTTAGTTCACGTTACAGGTCTAGCATGTAATCCATATATATGTGTCTTGTGTTTTGCGTTTCTGTGTCTTATGTTATGCAATTTTGTACCTTAAGCGTATGAATTATGTTCCCAGAAATAAAGTAAATATAACGTATGTTTTTGTGACTTGTGTTATATATATAGTCGCGTTCAGGTGCGAACGGCGTGCCCAGCAGCGAACTGCAAACTATCCAGTGCGCGCCATGTGTTTAGATCTAGGTGCACCTATAGTTATAAGTAGGTGCACCCAATGAATGAATGTTAACAAGTAGGGGTGACTAACAAGGCAAAATTACATGCATTTGTAGACTTGTAGGTAAAAATAGGTGCACATGTAAGTGATTTTACCCAACACTTTTACTTGCATAGGTGCACCAACTACATGGACTTGTAGGTGAAAGTAGGTGCACCCGATGAATGAATATTAACAAGGCAAAATTACATGCACTTGTAGGGAAAAATAAGTGCACTTGTAAGTGATTTTACCTGCATTTTTTACTTGCATAGGTGCATCAACTACTTGCACATATAACACATTTACATGCACGGGAAGACAGATGGCGCGCACTAGTTGGTTCGCAGTTCGCTCCTAAGTGGTTGTTCACACCTGAACGAGACCCTATATATATAGTCCTGGTCCGCGGGCTACGACCCTCAATGGATCAGGCTCATTTAGCCCGCATTTTTTGCATGTGAATATGAACCGACTCGCAAACTTCGGCCCACTTTGACACCCCTATATAAATATCGTGGTACTTTGACTTTTTTGTCTGCTGCTCCCAAGTCCCAACTACACAAACACTTTCCTCAAGAATCTCACTCTGTCGACACTTTTTTTTTTTCTTTCCCTAAAACAGAATTCAAAGATCTAATTGGAATACGAAAACTTGCATGCAAAGTGATACGATTCATTATTAGAGAGAGTTTTTATTTCGAATTTTTTTGTTTCTGATTCTATTTTAGAGATAGAGCGGTGGAAATGAAGATCACGGCGTTATTGGTACTGAAATGCGGACCTGACGGGTCGGATCCGGTGATCCTGGCGAACGCGTCGGACGTTAGCCACTTCGGCTACTTCCAGAGATCCAGCGTCAAGGAATTCATCGTCTTCGTAGGCCGGACTGTCGCCAAACGGACCTCTCCCGGCCAGCGTCAATCCGTTCAGCACGAAGGTTCCTAATCTTCATCTTCACAATCCTATAAGTGCTTCTTTATTTCACGGGAAAGAAAAACTATCCACTGGGTTGAATTTTGTGAACTTTCACCCGATTATAATGCTAGTTAGTTCTATGTTGAAATTGTTAAGTTGAGTTACTGCTAAAAAATATTTTCTTTTTGCAGCTTTGGTGAGCTATGTTTAAAATTAGGGTTTTGATTTTCTACAAGTTTGTATTTTTACTCGGTGTGGTTGTTTGGTAATTAATTGGAAACCATTACTTGTAAGTTATAGCGCCGTGCAACTTTTTAAGCTCCAACTATATTGGCCCAAAAGCTCCAACCAAGTCTATAAGTAGATTGTATAGCTTTGGTCCACAATTACCCAAGTGGCATTAATTATATTGTTTTCAAACAACTAAAATGTCTAAATAAATGTTAATATTGACTAATAGGTGTATATATAACAATTTGTCATTTGCATTAGAATCCATTGTCGTGGTATGTAATACTCACCTCTTCAAGATGATTATGAGTTATATTTTTGTAAGTGGATCTGTTAGGCTGTTAGCTAAAGTTATTTATGTTATAACTTTGGCCCCTTCAAAATGATTTTTGGCACCACCACGGCTTGTGAAGACATTTTGATGTCTAAATATATGATCATTCTTGTTCTTGTTATCCAAATATCCATACAAAAACTTGTATCAGATTCAAGTGTTTTTGAAATGTGATATCTCTTTGTTTGCAAAACATCATAACTCAAACTTGTATGATATCCAAGTGTTCCTGAAATTGTGATATATCATTGTTTGCTAAAGCTGACTTCTGTTTGAAATTCTTCCATACAATAGAGTACATGGTACATGCATATAACCAAAATGGCTTATGTACGTTGGGTTTTATGGACAATCACTATCCAGTTCGAAGTGCATTTTCAGTGCTCAACCAGGTAATACACTATATTTTTAATTTCCTTCAATTTGACAAGAGAAGGACATTGTTTGATGAAGCATTAATTTTTTTATGTGCGCATTTTACATTTTCAGGTCCTGGATGAGTACCAAAAGAATTTTGGTGAGACATGGAGGTCTGCACAATCTGACAGTACTCAACAATGGCCTTATCTAAATGAAGCTTTAACTAGGTTTCAGGTACCTATTTTATTTACCTATCTCAATAGATTTGCAGTTTATTTTAAATAACTTCCTGGGTTAGTAAAAGTGTTTTTCCTCCTTTTATTTTCTTAGGATCCTGCTGAAGCTGATAAGCTGTTGAAAATTCAGAGGGAGTTGGATGAAACAAAAATTATTCTTGTAAGTACTGTGTTGCTTTTTCATTTAGAATTTTCCCTTGTCTTTTCATGAAATGTTTCCCATTTTTATTTTTAATCTTAATTATAATTGATTGATTAAAAGGACAAGATGCATGTTAGGAAATTAATTTTTGGAGATTGCTGATTAAAGAGTGTCTGAGTGTGAGAACATGTATATAAAGAGAATCTTTCCCATTTACAAATAATGTGTTAGTTTTTCATTTAGAGTTTTCCCTTCTCTTCAAGAAATGTTAGTCATTTAATTTGTAATTGTAATGAATGAATACTCGAAGATTGCACTTTTTTTTTTTTTTTTTTTTTTTTTTTTTGTTGGGTACATGAAGATTGCATTATCAAGAAGTGTGAGAACATGTAAATGTAGAACATCTTCCCCATGCTCCATTTGTGATTGTAATTCTTCATGGGTTTCATTAAACGATTTTACATTAGTTTGTTCTGGTTCTAATTTATGCTTGAAGTTCTTTACTGAATAGTCTGAATGACACAGTTATTTCTATTTAAGATTTTGACCATGTGTGAAATATTAAGGGAAATTCGGGTGTGAAATGGTGTTATGGCTTTTTATTTTTTATTCTTGTAGTTTAGAAATAGAATCTTCTTTTTATTTTATTTTGACGGTTTCCAACACATCTATTTATTTTCTCAATGAACATCACCTTCCACAATTATAGAAGATTTTAACTTGTTTGTTATGACCAATTTGTAATTGGATTTGTCAGTTAGTATAGGCTTAGTGGTTGTTTTGAAACTATTGCTAGTGGCTGTTTCTTTTGCATTGGCTCAGCAATTCAGCATAAGGCAGTTTCTGGAACAGCTTTTATATAATGACCATTTTTTCATTGGATTCATTGTTTAAGTATTATTATGCTTAGTGGTTCCATTGGAACTACTGCTGATGATTATTTCTTTTGCATTGAAACAGCATAAGACAATTGACAGTGTTCTAGAACGAGGTGAGAAACTTGACAGTTTGGTTGATAAGAGTTCGGATCTCAGTGCTGCTTCCCAGGTACATATTTACTATTCAATTCCTTATAAGTTGCAAGTATGGAATACGTTGTGGTGTTGTGCAAATCTACTTAGGATGTGTGTACCGTTTTTATTCTGGATTTAAGGGATTAGAACTCTGTATTTTGCTGGAATGAGATGTAATGTTCAATTTGTTGGTGACATAAGTAGAAGCATCAATTCATTAAAATTGTTGAGCATAAGCATGTTGAGCAGGGATTGTCTTTATTTGTGTTTTTTGTTGATATTTTAATCATGATGCTGAAAAAATTTCTGTTAGAAGCCATGATGTCCTTGTGTTTTTTTGTCGATTTCTGTCTCTCCACATTGATTTTTGAATTTTCTGAGCAGTTGATAGTTTAGGGGTTTCTACAATTGTTATACTCATCAAATAGGTTTTGTAGATTGATTAGTGTGGTTTGGACTGGGCATAAATACTTGGGGCCCGTTTACTAATGGGAGAGTTTTCCAGTTTTCTAGAAAACTAGACAATGGAAAACAAAAAATATGTTTACTTGCACAATTTTCCATTTTAAAAACTAGAAAACACTCCAGCTTGAAGCTTTCACTCCAGCACTTAGTCTTTCCTTTGTAGTCTGATTGGGGAACAGCTCATATTCATTGAGAAGAGAGTTGAAAATGAAGAGTACATGTTAGATAAGTAGAATGAATAAATGCATCACACATTTGAAACTTGATCGTTTTAATTGAAAATGGTAGTTCACAAAGATGGGATATATGCCGTGTTTTGGGTAAGTTTATTTTTCTTCCTTTCAATGATGGTGCTACAATTACTTTTGGGGTGACAAGGGAAACCCGAAGCCACTACCCTGAGGGTGTGCACTAGGTAAACCTCGCTTTGTGACCTTAGCCAGCAAAGGATCACAAGGAGGTAAACCAGCTTAGGTTGTCCATAACTGACCAGCTCAAACAAAAAAGGCTGAGATTCGAACTCGTGACTTTGTGGTTACAAGTTTACAGTCTCTTTTAGAATATTCATGATTGAATAAATGTTTGTGGTCTCAGTAAACATCACCACTCAAGTGCTGCTTGTTTTTGTTTCCTAACAGATGTTCTACAAGCAGGCGAAGAAAACCAATCAATGCTGCACAATTTTATAAATGGTTGAGAGTCGTAGCCTCGTAGGGGACTGCTCTGCTCTTCTCATCCAAGGATTTCAAGCATTAATGTAATATAAAGTGCCACAAAAATTGGTGTTTATAGTTATTTATTCGTGTGAGCTTGAATCGTTCCATTCTCTTGTACTCTCTGGTGTCAGGACAAGGACTCACCATAGCATACTAAAAAGTGTTAACTGTTACAGTACATCAGTATACTCTGCTCATATTCTTGGATACTGCTATTTAAATTTGGAGACATCTTTGGTTTAGTATGGTGTTAGTCTAGGTCGCAATGTTGCAGGTGTGAGTTTAACTTGTTTACTAATTACTAGCACTAGCATTCAACAAACATATCAATTGGATAATGTGTAGTGAGTTTTATAAAGTTGCGAGTAACTAAAAAGGATTTTGATTTTGAAGTGATATTAATGAGTGTGTACTTGTGTAAATTGTTAGCATTTTCTTAGTAAAATTTAATAAAAATTACTATTTGCAAAACTTGTAATCATCGGAATACTAGAATGGTCTACCCTACCCAACCTCACATTTCAAAGGGACCATGTGAAATATTGTTACGCGGACTACTAACAAATGTTCATTTTTAAATATTGAAAGTTGAGCATGATTAATGATTGTTACTTCTCCCAAAGTTGAATTTTCAATCCGATCTGACAGAGCATTTATGAGAATGTAAATCACAGTAACTCAATGATTCGGCAGATAGATGCAAATGTCAATGCACAACATCTCCCAAAGTTGAATTTTCAACTCGACCTGACAGAACATTTGAGAGAATGTAAATCGCGGTGATTCAATGGCTCAACAAATAGAGGCAAATATTGGTGCACATAAGGACAAATAGGGGCAAATGTCAGTGCACATTAGGAATCTGTTCAATTTGAGTAAATCTCTATATTATCGCAACTGAAATTCAAATATTATCTAATCATTCCCAATGGTTCAACATATAGGGGCAAATATCAGTGCACACAAGGACATATAGAGGCAAATGTCAGTACACATTAAGAATCTGTTCAATTTGAGTATAATCTCTATATCACAACCAAAATTCAAACATTAATTTCTTCTATTAAAAATATCAAAATTTAAACATCGATCTCTTCTATCAAAAGCAGGCTACTGAATCACTGAGTTAAACTCAATTATCCTTAATGTTACTTGAAGATGTTGAGTACACGAGAAATAAACCTATCCTTAATCTTTTAGTTTCGTCAAGATTCAAGACCGGGAGAGTACTAAGAACTAGGAAGGTGGGGAACAATTTCCAGACAATTCTAGAAGGAACAACCCAGTCCTCAAATCCTCACACAATTACAAAACATAATGCGGTGTTACTTGTAAGGTCCTCAAACGCCCACGTCAATCTCATACACTAGTAACTAGTAAAACACTACACCTTCATATATATCCCAAGAATTTGCCCTTCCCAATTACCATATCCCATATAGAGAAACACTAAAACTCCAAACAAAACCCTTCCTTAAAATCAAAATCAAAGAAATGGGTAGCACAAAAGAGATGGAAGTAGTGAGAAATCTTGATGTGGAGAGGTACATGGGGAGGTGGTACGAGATAGCCTCATTCCCATCAAGATTTCAGCCCAAAGATGGGGTGGACACCAGGGCTACCTACACTCTAAACCCTGATGGCACAGTTCATGTGTTGAATGAGACTTGGAGTGGTGGGAAGAGAGGTTACATCGAGGGAACTGCATACAAGGCTGACCCTAAAAGCGATGAGGCTAAGCTCAAGGTCAGGTTTTATGTTCCCCCTTTCTTGCCCATATTCCCTGTCACTGGGGACTACTGGGTTTTGCACATTGACCCTGATTACCAGTATGCTTTGATTGGCCAGCCAAGCAGGAGTTATCTCTGGGTATGTATTGTATCTTCCTCAATTCTCTCCACTACAGTATTTGAATGGATTGGATTGGTTTTATTATCAGATTTAATTTGCTTGGTATCATTCTGAACATTGAGATACATTCTTGCTATATGGTTAGTTTTGATTTGTGAAGATATATAATTTGCTTTCTCTTTTTATCATTTGCTAAGCAAAAAGGGTCCCACTTCATTTAAAATTAGGTTAATTCTGACCTGCAAACATAAAAAAAGGCTTCAACTTTTTACAGGATGGTCCAAGAATTTGCTGGGCAATTGTCTAGTAATTAACCTTTTTAAAACCCAGGGTGTCTGTCTTTGATATCTCAGTGGTATTGATTTATCTAGGAATGGTGTTCCCCACACACTTGTATCATTTCATTTGGACTTTGATTCTTTATTATCATGTTAATGACTTTGGATTGATGATGTTTCTGATGCTTTTTGTTTATAATCTTTGCTTATATTGAATGGGGTTTTATGTTATTTTAGGTCTAGTTTTGTAATCTTTGCATATGTATATTGTATATATACACTGTTTTTGTATGAGGATCAATCTTGGACCTCTTATATAGAATCTTAGTTCCATGTTCAAATTTTATGTTACTTATATGCCACTGGACTATATATATATAAGATGTAGTTTCTGAATTATTGTTCAATTTTCTAAGAGGTTTTATTCAAAGAGTAACCAATCCATTCACCTTGTTATTTGCTGGCTTCAAGTGAAATTGGAAAAAAATCATTTCAGTGCTTTGTGAGAGTCCACATTGAAAATATATGGATTTATAAGCCCATGGTTAGACTAGCTAATTAATTGGATTTAATGTCATAGTGTGGTTTGACCCGGGTGCATTATAATTTAGTTGAGCCATGAGTTATCCTGGTCCAATCTTAGATTCTAACATGGTATCAGAGCTGGTTCGGTCCACGGTTACAACAAGGATATAATGTTATAATATTGTTTCACAATCCTTGGTTATATATACAATGAAAGCATTGGAGTTGGTATTTCTTGTTTGTGATCTTGATATGTTCTTGCTTGGAGTTGAGGATAACGAGGTTAAGTTCCTCGGTGTTGTTTGGAGCTCATGAAAAAGTAAACGGCTCACTGAGTATAATGCTAGTTCAATGTAGATTTAGGCTTGTTTTGGTTTAGGTAGGATAACGAGCCTGGTTTTCCATCAAATTTATACCAATTAACTTTGGGCATTGGTTGGTTTTAGATATTGTGTAGGCAGCCTCGGCTTGATGATGAGACCTACAACGAGCTGGTTGAGAAGGCGAAAGAGGTGGGGTACGATGTAAGCAAGCTTCACAAGACACCGCATTCTGAGACTCCACCGGAGGGGGAAGTCGCGAGCGACAAAGGGATTTGGTGGATCAAGTCCATCTTTGGAAAGTAGGACATACTACACTACTAGCTGCAGCAACCAAGTCTTATATTGAAAAAATAAGGAGCTTTATGTTGTAGGATGTAAATGTGAACTGAGAAGAAGGATGGATGAGGGCAGTGTTTTTTTTTGGCATATATATGTTTTTTATGGATTGATTGTGTAATCTTGAAAAGATTGTATGTATGTAGTATGTGTATGTTGTTTTGTATGAAGTTTCTTGAATTTGTCTCCTTGTGAAGTTCTCGGTTATACACGGCAGCTATTTCTTATCAATGTTTGGTAGCTTAGGGCTTAAGGATAATGGTTTTTCCGTCCTGTCCTGTTATCGGGAGATAAGCATTCCGTCCCAAACCGCATCATTCTTTGCTCTCCAGATATGATAAAGAATTGCAACTGCGTATATAACGTCATTAGTGTCTAGAATATTCAAGACTTCACTAAACCAATCATGAAAAACATTTGTTACAATATTGGGGATTGAAAGGTTGGATTAATTCCAAATGGAACTTGCATAGTCACACATAACCAATGAGTGCATAGTGTCTTCATGAAGAATTCCACACATGGCACAAACATGATTAACCTCTACCCTCTTTATAAGCAAATTTTTTATAGTGGGAAGCAAGTTTAACTAAGTTCTTTAATTGAAGAAAAAAAAAGTTATAATCAACTCCTTTAAACCGACATAAATGTAAAATTGAGCATTATTGATGCCTATTCAATAGATTATCATTGATTGATATGCTAACTAAGCTACCACATATACTTCTTACATATTTGACCTCCCTTAGGATTTAGACTCTGACAGTGGCCATTGGCCACCTCCGTCCACCCTAAGAGTCTATATTTGGACTCAAATAACAGGCGTGTTGCGTTTGTTGTCGAATAGAGACACTCAAAAATTTTTATTTTATTTTTCAATATTGTCAAAACTTTTGCCCCATCTAAAAAAAAATCTTGATGTGCATGCCAAATCAATAGTAACGTACATGTTGAATAGGGGTTATTTACCACTTATTAATAACATAACATGTTGAATAGGGGTTAATTACCACTTATTAGTAACATAACATGTTGAATAGGGGTTAATTACCATTTATATGCCCATTCAAGGGGTTGATTTAAGCTTTTTCTCAATTGAGGAATTCAATTGTAATGCTTGCTCAGCTTAGGGTGAATATGACACCTTTTCTTCATTAATAATTATAAGAATTAATTTTATTTTAGATCTTAAATTTATATGTGATAATAAGTTGTTTTTAATTTTGTTTTCAAAACATTCTCATTTGATCTTAGTATTATTGTGAAATGATCATTATTTGTTATCCGTCAATAAAATCATTGAAGTGTCGTTAAATGCAATGACATTTTGATCTTTTTTATACAAAGCTGATTGACCCGTTATATTTTTATTTTTTCAAAAAAAATTATAATTGACGACTTAAATGCACCTGTATTTAATGAAATTTAAACAGTTTTTTTTTTATGAAAAATTAAAAATGGAACCGCTTTCTTTTCCATTTTCGTTGCTCCCATGAAGTAAAGGTCCGACGACTTGGTGCTGCCGGCTGACGCTCTGATCGAGGATTGAGCCGGCGGTGCCATTAGTAGATTCCATCCTCTGGCTGTTTTATGAATAAGTGTTAGATCTCAAATCATCTGCGATCGTTTTTCAGAGAAGAAAAAGTCAGAGACTCTACAGATCTCACAGGTTTTCTACCATCTTTTCCATTTATTTTGTTTTCTTTTGGTTCTATGTTATCCCTTTGTTCCTTTGACTAGTTTGTTTTCTCTCGTCTCTCTAGCGAGTGTTTCCCTCTCGTTTCTTTGCGAGTTCTCCTCATAAGCGTGGAATGATAAAATGGTCACACCAGAGTCAGGTTTGGCTATGTTTGACTAGATTTGTGATGAAGCACCGAGTTCATATAACAACTTCGGCTTCAAATTTGTAAAACAGTCTGCGGTCCAAGTTTTCTATAACATTGCTAGGAAATTTGTTTCTATGTCTGATTGTAAAGAATGTATTACAATTCTAACGATCTGTATTGTAAACATTCTTGCTTATGATTAATGATTAGCCGTTTATTTTCAAAAAAAAAAACATAATAATACTATAACCAAAAAGGATCTTCTAAAAAAAATTAAAAAAATATGGACGGTCACCTATAAATTTATGACGAAAAATAGAATTAACTCTTTGGGAGGGGAGGGGAGGGGGATTCATTCATTCATTTAAATTAAAAAGTAGAAACGTAAAGTTATGCGAAGTTGGGTTAAGGAGGAAGGATGATGAGCTCCCGCCAAATGGATAATCACAGGCAGACAGACACAATGGATGTATATATGGGTAGGAGAGAGAAAAAGCGGCAAAGCAATTAGCAATTAGGAATTAGGATGGAGGGAGAGCATGCAGCTATTAATCCGATGGATGTGTGGGAGACATTAAATTTGGGTCAACAATTCCTCCTCCGATCCTCTCTCTCAATATTTCTTTGTTTATTCTCCCCATTTCTCCTTCCTCGATCTCCATTCCCTTGAGACTTTCCACCTTACATCATATCAATCTATTTTCTCGTGTGAATTTCTTGAGGGAATGTTTCTCTCTTCCTCCTGAGGCGCTCGCTCTTCATTTTCAAGTTTAGTCATTTCATTTTCATTTCCCCCCTTCCCGCCCTTTAATTCAATGAATGATCGAATTGTTGTTGTATATATGTTGTAGGGAAGAGCTATATTGTTTAATTTATGATAATGTATGTATGTATGTGTGCAAAATTTTGTATTTTGTTAGTTGGAAAGAGATAATGAGTTGTTTTGCTTGCCATTATATTGATTGAAAGTTAGTTGCAGGATTGGAAGAAAATAATGATCAAGCATCTGCTGCTCTTTTGCTTGCTGATCCATGGAGCAATGGGAGCTTCTCCTCCTCGATTAAAGAGGAAATGGCTGACACTGCACGGTATGCGTATATATATTGAATTCAAATTCAAATGTTTTCCTAATTTGGTTATAGGTTAGGTTAGGGTTGGTAATTGAATGGAATTGAGAACTTACAGGTGGTGAGCCTGTGATAGTTGCAAATGGAGGGATGTCTGGTGTTTTTCCTGAGAGCAGTTGGGCGTCATATACTTATGGCGTGGCACAGAATTTAGAGGGCTCTCCAGTCCTGTGTGATCTGAAGCTTACCAAGGATAATTATGGTTATTGTCTCGACAAAATGTTGCTTCAAAACACAACAAGCATTGCTGAAATCTACCCTAATAAACGAAATACCTATGATGTCAATGGCAGAAAGCTTACAGGATGGTTTGGACTGGATTTTGATTCTTCGGTGCTGTTTGCAAATGTAACATGTAAGTTTCTTTTTTTTGAAGCATGTTTGGTGGGCATGTCTCATAACAGGAATGCTTCAAAAACTCACCCTCTCTTTTTGTCTTCCCCTGCCTGCCATGTAGTGATACAGAGCCTTTACACTCGACCTTCAAGTTATGATAACTTCTTTGGAATAACTCCATTGGAGACATTGCAACATCTAGGGACAGATACTCAATTGACCAAAGTATGGATAAACGTGGAGGTATGTATGATTTAATCTATCCATCGATGACATAACTTTAATTTGATTAGAAAATGTTTTCATACATGCACTGTTTGAATGTGTGTTGCAGTACGACGTGTTCTATAAACAACACAAGCTGGATGTAGAATCATTTCTTAATGAAATGCTGCCTCAGTTAAAAATAGAAATTCCTTATCTTTCATCCACAGAAATCGGTTTCTTGAAAAGTATTGGACCAAAAGTTCGTGCAACAAAAACAAAGCTTTTTTTTAAGTTCCCATTAGATGTAAATGCTATTGAGCCCTCAACAAAAGAGAAGTATGGATCAGTGTTGAAGAAGCTGAACATGATCAAGACCTTTGCAGTAGGAATCCTTGTGCCGAAAGAATATATATGGCCAGTCAATGAAAATCGGTATCTAAAGCCTGCTACCACTCTTGTCACTGATGCCCACAGATTAGGTCTTGAAGTGTTTGCTTATGGCTTTGCAAATGATTTCTATCTTCCTTACAACTATAGCCTTGATCCAACAAATGAGTACCTACAATTTGTTGACAATTCTCACTTCTCTGTTGATGGAGTGGTCACAGATTTTTGCTCAACTGCATCAAATGCCATAGGTGAGAGATGATGATTCTTCAAATTCTATTCCTGTACTACTTACTAGTACTAGTAGTAGTAGTAGTAATGTGGAGCTGATGAAAATTAATTACTCCCTCCTTTGGTTTGGTTGCAGGATGCTTGGTGGGCATGTCTCATAACAGGAATGCTTCAAAAGCAGTGGAATGTAAGTAAGAAAGATGGAATCAGATTTTTTGGTGTGGGAAGTTGTTGTTGTTGTATATGATATGATTTGATTCGAGGTTTGTATGGATATGATTATTGCATGCAGTCTTGGTGATTTCTCATAATGGAGCTAGTGGTGACTATGCTGGAGCCTCGGATCTTGCTTATCAGAAAGCTGTAGATGATGGTGTTGACATAATTGATTGTAATGTCCAGTTCTCAAAAGATGGAGTTGCATTCTGCCAAGAATCACCTGACCTTAAGTTCACAACCTCAGCAGGATCGGACTTAATGGATAGAGTGAACCAAATTCCAGAGGTTAATCAGGGGCAACCGGGCATTTTCTCCTTTGAGCTTACCTGGGAGGAAATCAAGTCCCTAAAGCGTAAAAGCTCAATCTCAATCTTCTGCTTTCTTGAATGAATATGAATTGTTATTATTATATCCGCAGTTTGCTCAACTTCTTCTTCTTCTTCTTGTTTCTTGCATTGCATTGCATGCAGCTAAAATCAACTCTCCATACGATGCGCCATTGGACAGGAATCACGGATACCTGTTTGCCGGAAAGTTTGTGACTCTGACGGAATTCTTGGAATTTGCCAAGGCAAAAGCAGTAAATGGAATTATGATTGGAATAGAAGTAAGTTGAGTTACTTAGTTTGGTATATATATATATATATATATATATATATATATATATATATATATATATATATATATACATCATCACTGCTGCAGTTTTCCATATATGAGAAGAGAGAATTAATACACCATTATTTTGGATATACTCCTCCTTGCTAGAATGCTGCTTACCTTGCAACAAAGGGATATGACATTATTGGCACTGTCAACTCTGCATTAACCAATGCTTCATTCACTAATCAAACCAAATATAAGGTGATGATCAAGTCAGACCAAAGCGCGGTTCTCGAAAAGTACAAGAACGACTCCCATTACGAAACAGTATTCGACTTCAAAAAGGACTTCAGCAGAGTGCCCGAGGCATTGGCGAAAGAAATCAACAAGTATGCTGATGCAGTAGCCATACGCAGAAATTCGCTGGTGCTCGAATATGGTGACCCGTTTTTCATGACCCGAGGCTTTACAAACGCTGTTTCCGCAATGCATAAAGCTAATCTCAGTGTCTACGCTTCAAATCTCAAGAACGAGTTCCAGACCTTCCTGTTCGATTACAACAGTGATCCTTACCAAGAGATCGCTACCCTTCTTTCTGATGGCGTGGATGGATTCATAACTGATTTCCCAGCCACTGCAGTTTCATTCATGAGTAAGTATATATACCACCTACCTAGCTACTAGCTACTAGCCTGTTAAACATATAACATAAATGTGTAATCCAACTATCAGCTTAGTCTGGCTTATATGCATGCATGCAGGATCACAATGTGCTAAACCAAAAACAAAACACTCCTTAGCCTTCACTGCAATTGCACCTGGAGAACTGTTCAACACTTCAATATTATCAGTGATGGAAGCTGAAATGACAAACGCGGCCGCGGACGTAAACGCCACCAACTATCCTCCCGTGACTCCTAAAGACATCGACAATGAAGCTATACCGCCTGTGGCCTCGGGCGGCGCCAATGCGCCCTCCCCGGATACACCCACCGACAACGCACCTGGCTCTCCACCTAAACACTCTTCAAGAACAACAAGAGTTGCACCCACTGCCACTGTGGTCTTCCTTGTGGCCTGGGCAGCAGGAATCCTATTTTATTCTTTCTTACTAGAATAAGTAATTAAATGCTGCCTTCTGATTCTTCTTGTACTTATCATGGCATCCTTTAAGTTAATTGCTCTATCTCACACTGTGAAGTGTAAAAACACACTTTGTGATTTAAGAAAGTTTAATGGAAATGATAGCCAAAAAGAGCTTGTCCTCAACTCATTACTCAGTTCAATTGCTAGCTAGTACCTGTATTACTTGTATTCTATTGCATTGCATTGTTGTAGCTGGCTGCTCATCACTCAACTCGCAATCACTACACAAGAGTGTGTATTGGGAAAACCGTCAACTCAAATCAAGAAGATTAATGGGTCACTCTTAATGGGAGTTAGACTCGTAACCTTGTAGTTATATATTACTTATAAAAGTGAATGAGTCACTCTTAATGGGAGTTAGACTCGTAACCTTGTAGTTATATACTACTTATAAAGGTGAATGGGTCACTATTAATGGGATCGAACTCGTAATCTTGTAGTTACTACTTATAAACGTGCCCAATGCACAATAAATACAAATGAAGGTCAAATTATTTGATTGAAAAGATAAAATTGCAGAGACTTTATAAAGTATATTATATGATACAACAACATTATATTATATCTACATATAAAGTATAAACCTTCAAAAAATACATCAAACTTGATTGACCATTAGATGGAGAATTGTATGTTTGTAAGACAGCAGAACAAGAATTATCGAAGCTTGCCATGCCAAAATCCAAGAAATCCAAGTCAACTCAATCATCACACAATAAAAACAGAGCAATAAAAACAACCATCAAATTTGATTCACATGAGCATCAGAGTGGTAACAATCAACCAATCATTTTTACCATAATCTTTAACATCATTGCCATAAAAAATTAAAAAAAAAAAATTAAAAAGGATTGTTGATCCTTTTGTATACATCTTTTTTTTTTTTTTTTTGCTTCCAGAAAATTTAAAATCTCTTTTTTTTTTTCGAGTTGCAACAAACCTCATCTTCAACAGGCAAGAGTCCAATTCCTGTCACACCTCATCTTCAACAGGCAAGAGTCCAATTCCTGTCACAGACATTGAAAATGCTCATAACTCACAAGTATACAATTTGATATTAAATTTTAAAACTAGATTGACTTCAGGTGTGTTTAGTTCACACATGGAAATCAAAATCAGAATGAGAATTAAATAGTTGGCAATGGTAATGAGTTTTGGTGAAAGTAGTTTGCAAGAAAGTAGAATTGAAATAATTATCAATATTAGTCATTGGTTATTTATGACCCTATAATGGAAATAAAGGTTTTAAAAATACAAAACTAAAAAATCAAGGCAATTGATCCTAATATTAACTTCAATGGCTGCTTACTATACCTTGTGTGGTTTGAAGAAAATGGGAAAATGGAAGAAATACATACCAAAATTCCCCTTGAATCATTATGATCTCCCATGTGCAATCTCCCCTGCTAAAAAGCAAGTTAATGGAATAGCTAAGCCACAAAAAAGAAAAAACACATTTCAATTGTTATAACGGTCTCTTCAGTTGTGTTACAATTTGTGGTTCTCGAGATAAACAGAGAACCAGTCTTTTGAGGGCTTGCTTGGTTCTAATGAATCCCAAATATCCAATATCCTTAAAACCACAATGTAAGGCTCAGATTTGCCTTTTATCAATCAGTACAAGAAACTAAGACCGCCATGGCTGCAAGAAAAACACTGCCACGCCAAGATAAGGAGTAGTCTCAAAACTGAGTTTCAATTATTAATGAAAAGAATCATTGCAGGATCATAATAAAATAAAATGGGATAGAGGGAGTGAATTGTGTAGGGACACGGAGATTTACTAATGGAAAAATAGGCTCAGATTCGCCTTTTATCAATCAGTACAAGAGACCAAGACCGCTATGGCTGCAAGAAAAACAGCTGCCACGCCAAAATACGGTGTAGGCTCAAAACTCTGAGTTTCAATTAATAATGAAAAGAATCATCACGGCCTCAAGAGTAGTGCAAGAAATCAATGCAACCATAAATAAAATGGGACAGAGGAAGTGAAGTCACTGAATTGTAGTAACAGTACATTGTAAAATAGGAAATGGATATTAACCTCTTCTCTATCGGTATAACAAGGTGTCAAGCCTAGTTTAAGGGCTTCACACAAATCTCTCGTACCAACCATAATAATAAGGCTCCATTTGGGAGAAGGGTGACGTTGGAGTGATACCAACCATAATAAGGTTCCCATGTGTTGAGATATAACCATTAATGTGTAATCCAACTATCAACTTAGGCTTTTAGTTGAGAGGGTGCCAAGAATGAAACAAAAAACCTTGTGGTTTCCAAAACACACCCTAAACGAGGCTCAAAATCACCTTTTATCTATCAGGAGAATCAGATGCCAAACCTGCCATGGCTGCAACAAAAACAACTACCATGCCATGATACAGGTAGGCTCAAAACTCTGATTTACAATACATAGAACAAAACTCGTCACAGCCTCCAGAGCTAAAATTGGAAGGCGGGAGTATAATTAATCACAGCAACTGTTATAAAAGATGCAAACTTTAGGGACCAAAAATGGCATTTCCCCAATCATGGGTAAGATTTATTGATGCTTAGATATTTATCAAAATGCATTATTCTTGAAATTAGGCATAACAGACAAGAACCGAAGCTACAGAGTTTGCAGCTATACTGCCTGCATTACAAAAGAAACCCCAACACGAAATCTTTCAAACCAAAAATTTATAGGCTCAGAGCTTCCATCCTTTCAAGGACTAAGATGTGAATCCCTTGATGGCTGCTAAAATCAGTATCCTTACGAATGGGATTTCAAGAAGAAACATTCCCGCAGAATCACTGAGATGCCTTGCCAAGATCATGGGTTCACATCAAAATCTTGAAATTTTTAATCTTCATAGCCAAAGGAACTGGGAAACAATGAGGTGTAGTGTGTAATTAACGAAAATGATGGGTTGTTTGATAGTGGAAGCTTTGGATGATCATTGGCTGAGAAACACGGCATAGAGGAGGCAACCACCCATGGAAATCCCTCTACCTCTCCGCGTGTATCCAGCCTCAGACTTAAACTAATGAGAGATTCTTGAAAGATTTCTTCTCTTGCTGTAGTGTCTAATTGTGCCCTAGTTTTACTTATGGGCCGGGTTTCTATTTGAATGTTACTATAATTTTGGGATACGAAGCAAAGACCAATTCTTTGGAGCTTATTGGGCCCCAGTTTGTTCAGTTTTTTTTTTTTACCCAGGGTATCCTCAGTAAACCGGTAAGGAACTGGTCAAATGATTTGCTCTGTTCACGTGGGTGGAGATCGAACCCCTCACCTCATGCTTATTAGGCCCTCGTTTAGTCGGTTAATACTATAATAAATACTCTGTATTTACCATAAATTATTGGACCAAGAACAATGTGACTGATCACCTCGCCAAGATTACTTTGCGAAGAAATTGCGATTGGATCGAGTTTATGAATCCCCCGGTTGAGATCATTGGATAGAGTTTTGATAGATGGCCCAACATGAGAGTTAGGTGTTAGTCTAGCTAGGTCTACCCCTCCCTTCCTTCCAAAATAATGCGTTTCAATCTAGTTAGGTGTTATTTGTCTTTCTTACCATTGCTTGCTATAGACATTAAACCCATCAAGCACTTCCTCAACAAACTTTTTTTTAGGGGACAGATAAAGTTTACCAACTTGACCACCCATGTGTATCTCTAAATATATAGTGTAGTGTGTAGCAATAGAGAAACTAAAGTCTCTGTCTCTCAAAAACACAATGTTCACAAATTTGTACTTAAACCCCACAGATTTTAGGGTGCCTAAGGATGCCAAGTTCCATTTCAAATAAACAATATGCCAAACATTAGTAAGAATCCTAACATTATCATGAATTTTAATTTGCATACTTCCAATTCCATTCAAGTATCGAGCACAAAGTATCATTACCCATCAAGAAAATTAAAGAAAACCAGAAAGGTGATTTTCGAGAAAAAAAAAAAAAAAAAAAAAAAAAAACACCAGTCCAAATCCCCTAAGAATCTTTGACACTCAGATCTGTGTTTGCGGGGCAAGAGAGAGAAGTCAGCACCACCATAGCTGCAAAGAACCAAGTCCTTTCTGTGTCACCACCCCTTCAAGGTTGCCTCTTGAAATATGCAAAGCAAATCACAAGTTCAAATCATATGGACGCATTCAAGATCATTCATAAATATACTTGTCAATCACAGAAGGTATCATTACATGTATATACATTTTTTGGGTTCAATAGATGATTATAACGATTGAATACGAACCAACATATACAACCTACTACATGTTGAACAATAAATATCATCAGCTCAAACTAGGACCTGATTATGTTTGGCATCAATAGCATTGAGTTACCTTAGTGGTTGATTCAAAAAGCTTCTTACCTCATTGATGTGGGTTTTCTACTTCTGTACTGAGAACTTGTTGATTGAATGCAAGAATAAATTTCTTTCAGACCATATTTTGCAAGATTTACATAAAAGAAAAGGCAACACCTTAAGAAACTCTTAATTTTGTCATAAAAGCCTGTAATGTAGCTAAAATTTAAACAAACCCAGAAAGGAAAGATAAAATTTTTATACATCTTCCTAAATTCTCTTCTCAAAACAAGTTAAAGGGTTTGACACCTTCGCAACTCTGAGGCTCAGATCTAGTTTTAAGAGGAGAGTGGGCAAAAGAGAAGCCCAGACCGCCATGGCTGCAAAGAACCGGGTATTGCCATGCCAAGATACGGGCCGGTCGTCTCAATGCCCAATTAAGGAAGATATCATCATAGCCTCTTTAAACATATTATTCCATAGTTCCATTTCAAGATCCCGGAAACAAAATGAAAGGGCTGTTAATGGCGAAATCCCTTTCAAGAAAATCGCATCTCTCTCTCTCTGTAAAAGTCTTGATTGAATACAATCCCAATATAACACCAGAAATATAGGTCGCTGGTTCGAAGCCCTTAGGGCGTATTTGAGGCTCAGATCTGTATGTATTCTTGGGGCAAGAGAGAAGCCAGCGCCGCCATGGCTGCAAAGAACCGGAGTTTCCGGGTCGCCCCGCCAAGATACGGCTCGGACGTCTCAATGCCCGGAAGCCCAGAGAGTCGGGAAAGAAGGTGAAGAGTGAAGACATCATCACAGCCTCAAGAAATACGCAAATTAATTAAAGCATAAACCATAGCTCTGGCATATAAACGTACGTAGAAACTACAGACCAGAAAGAGATCAAGGAAAATACTACGAAGTACTATACAGGTTTCTTTGGTCTCTGAAAAGGCTGTTTTCTTGTTCCAATTCAGGAATGGAAGTGGAAAAATCATCGGCACAACAGAGAGGGGAAACCACCCTTTCAAGAAAAAACCCTACTCTGTTGCCTCGGTTCTTTCTCCATCTCTGGGCTATGGAGCTCAATAGTGGGGTTAAAGATCTTATTTATCTCGTCTTCTACTGTTTGACCGTTTCACTGTAAATTGTGGGGTGGTGGCGCAGTGGTTAGCGATGATTCGCCTGGTCTTTTAACTTTAGTAAAATTGATGTTTAGCTCAATAGTGGGGTTAAAGATCTTATTTATCTCTAGCTATACAATTTTCTCTCACTTTCAAAATATCACTATTCACTTTATGGCGGTAAATGACTGTTAGCTGATTATGTTAATTAGAGAATATAAGTAGTTGATAATATTAGCGGATTGTAGAAAGGTGTTTAGTAAGTTAACTGATAGTTATTTGGTATATTTCTTTATTCAAAAAACTAATTGAAAAAAATTGTTTCGAGTCATTTTTTGAATTTTAGCATTTTGGAATACAAAAAGTTTTTTGAAAGCTACTGGCCCTATTACATTGTAGTATCTGTTCATATACTTGAGGCTCAAACTCATAATCTTCCAAATGAAAGTCCGGGTTCTTCCAAATGGAAGTCCAACCCGGGTACCATTAGACCACATAGTCCTGGTGGAATACAAAAAGTTAATTAACTAAATACTTATATTGATTTTTAAACCAAGTCAAACAAATAATAGTGGTCAAATAAGTCAAAATTAGCCTATAGACTAACTATTTTGCCATGGGCCTATATCTATGCAATTCTCTTTCTTCTTTTAAAAATGACTCGCTATCACATTAACTTATAAAAAATTTATTTATTTTATTAAGAGTTAATTCCACCAGAGGTCACATTAGACTATCATTTTCGTCATTTAGTGTCTCAGACTATTATTTTTTAGACACTTTTAGTCATTCTCATAACTTTTCTTATTTTTAATAAGGGCATTTTTGTCTCTTCGTATTTTTCTTTTGTTATTTTTCCGGTTTCAACCGGTTTAATTGGTTTAAGACTTTACTAAAAATCAGTTGAAAAATATAATTACTAAAATTCAGATGTTACTTAAAGTTCTAACACTACATCTGTGTAGCCTGTCGGAAGCGTGCCGGAACTGTCACTGGGGAATTTACGCTTTTAAGGTAGTGTTTTCATAAACACGGCACAGAGTTCTATTTCCTATCTGTTTCGAATTCCTATTCGTGCTCGTTTTGCGGAGGCGGCGACCGTGAGGAGGAACGAGCGGCGACGCCTGAAGATGAAAACCCTAGCGTAGAGAGAGAGAGAACTGTTACGCTTTTAGTGTAGCATTTACATGCTAGTTTACTTATAGTAATGTTTAAAGTATTATTTGAATTACACTTTAAGTTCATTTCATAATATATGTTATTGTATAAGCTCTGAATTTTAATTCTAGTTTCCACACAATAATTTCATTATGACAACACTAGCTCTGAATTATTACAATTTCACACACACCATTTCATTATAGTAGTATTAAATTATCATTTTAATTCTACTACATTTTCATTTGACGATGATGCTCCACACAGAGCTGTGCGAACCATGGTCCACTGTATAATTGCTACCTAAAATGTGTTAATTGCTTCAATTGTTATGCCATGGATCATGGTACATATTGTATTTGTGAACCTTAATCCAAACATTATGAGTCTACAGTTGACATGTATATTCTATATTTGTTAAAAATTTATGTATTCGTACATAAATTGAAGTTACATAACATAATTGTATACACACATAATATATAGGAAAATGATATATACACCCTAAGTTTACTCGCGTCACGTGTCTTGATTTTATTGGAGGAAGATTAAAAGAAAGTAATACATTTACTTTTTGAATGAATCAAAGAGTGACATGTAAGCAGGGAGTAGAAAATGAAATAGAATGTGGGAGTTCATATTGTTATTACTCTCAAATGTTGTTAAAATAGTGTGGGACTTGATGGTGTGTCCCCAAACTCCATTAAAATGAAGAATGTGTAGAATTCATTATTCAATTATTTTGAGAAGTAGTGAAAGAAAAAGTGATTACAAACCAAGTGAAAAGGGAAAACCAGTGGATCCCAACCAATTGGAACCAGAGATGAACCGGCCAGCAGTATAGCTTTGAGCCTCGGTAGCACTAGCAATCACTTTAAAGCCTTTCCACTTCACCCTCTGCGAGGTGGCAGCGCCGGCGCCGGTGTTGGAATGCTCTCCGTAGAACAAAGTGTTCACCGCAAAGCTCCCACTCCACTCGTGCCACCCGGCAATATGAACGACGTCGCTTATCGACGACTGCATCACCACGGTCCTCGAGTACTCCTTCCACGGCCGCCCAAGATACGTCGGGAAGTTCTTCTGTACCGGCTTCAGGTCAGAGGCGGCGGCGATGCGGCACTTCTGGAGCACTATCCCCGTGTTCTGGTTGGGGTCGGTTCGGCCTTGGGCGGTGAGCATGTTCTTTTGGCCGGAGTTGGGGCGGCGGGGCTGGATGTCGCAGTCTTGGAAGACCGCGGCGGCGTTGCCGAAGATGAAGTCCACGGTGCCGGAGATTAGGCATTTGACGTAGAATTGGCGGTTGGAGTGGACGTAGAGGGTGTCTTGGTATGCTTTCATTTCGCAATTGTAGAATGCGGAGAGATCTGAGCCGACACGAAGGGCCACCGCTTGTTCCTTGGATGCTCCCGCCGTGTTCTGGAAGGTTATGTCCCGAGCCAAGAATCGTTCTCCCACTACCGCTGCAACAACAAAATTATTGTTACATTTTTCGGGCAGACATATCGATCCTGATCATTGTTTTCAAACTTTTACCCCTATATAGTGTAATTTGATTATTAAAGTAATAATAATAATTTCCCCATGATAATAACTAAGAACAATAAGGCAATTTGGTGGGGTAACCCCGCCAAGATGACTAAGAATATAAATTTATAATCAGAAAGTTAGAAGTTTAAATCCTAGTCCTTTTGGTTTGAGCTGTCGGTCAGGTCAGTATCCTGTGTACATCCTTGAATAGTGGTTACGAGTGGACTAAGAATCGGACAACTATAAGGAAAAGGTGAAAATGATAAGTTACATCTACTTTTGGTTATGCTATAAGATTAGATATTTTGTAATTTGTTCTTAAATAGTATTTATGTATATAATATTGTAAGCCAAACTACTTATGTACTATTTAGTGTCTCATTTTATTAGGTTTTTTGTTTTTTTTTTTCTTAAAAAAAAATCTTAAATGGTAAAATGAGATGAATGAAGCAAAGAAGAATTGAAAGAGCTCACCAACAGTGGCAGAATTGAAAGTTGTGCTACCATCTATGACGTTTCTGTTTCCTGTAATGACCGTTTTGCCCCTCCCATCACCAATGAACATTATGTTGGTCTTGGACTTGGGAACGTCTACATTTTCTTTGTAAGTTCCTGCCTTAATCCTAATTACATATCTCTTGCTACTCTTTGAAGGTGCGTTCTTCACCGCCTCCGACACCGTCCGGTAGTTCCCGCTGCCGTCCGCCGCCACCACCACATTCGGGGTCGCCGCCGTTGATTGCAACAGCCTCCTGTCTCCGGCCGACAACCACTCCGGCCACTCGCAGCCGCCCTCCACTTCCTTCAACTTCCTATTTCCACTCGCCTGCAGGTAGAATATAATACACACCGTATTAATTAAACCATTTAAAATGCAAAACATATATATAACTAATCCAACTAGATCAATTTTGACTTATTTAGCCATTATTAACTTTTTGATTTTGTTAAAAATCAATATAAATATTTGGTTAATTAACTTTTTGTCATTTCAAAATGCTAAAATTCAAAAAGCTGTCCAAAACAATTTTTTCAATTAGCTTTTTGAGAAAGAAAATTATACCAAACAGCTATCAGCTAATTTACCAAACACATTTCTACAATCAGCTAATGTTATCAACTAGTTATATCCTTTAATTAACTCAATCAGCTAACATCTATTAGTTAACAGTCATTCACCAAAAAGTATTATTTGGTAAATAACTATTAACTAATTGAGTTAGTGACTTTGACTAGTTGATAGCTGATAGCTGATAATTAAGCTAACGATGTTACCAAATAGGGCGTATATATTATTATATTGCGTATGTATACCTTAATCTCATTTTGTGCATCGGTATCAGTCATGTTCCTGATCAACGACAGACAATTGCTACACAGTTTTTCGACGTGAACTTGTCCGTTGAAGATAGGTTTACGGGCATTGTGGTCGGCTTTACAGTGGGAGAATCCGTCGAGGCAAGTTTCTTGATTCGTCATCGCCGCACTCATTAAGGTTTTAAGGTCATCTGCAGGTACAGAAAATTCTTAGTTAGTTAGGATCAAACGCTTACCAGTTACCGTACACTAAAAAGTTATAATAACCAGCAAAGAGGGTATGGGAAAAGTGAAATATAAGGTCTACCTGCATGGGCGACAATGGATTTCTTGCTAGGATAAACACGAAGATCTTGAAGAGCTGTGTTTAGCTGGAAGAGGGCTTGATCTATGGTCTCTAAACAATCACCAAACGCTATCTTTTCACGTTTCGTGTAGTTGGTTGTCGAGACCACGAGCTTTTGGACGTTGGCCCTGTTTGTTTCAGCAATTTTAATGGTGTTCTTCAACGACAGCTCTATCACATCCTTCTGGCTTCTCACTTTCTTGCTCACTTCTGGGGTGCTGGCCAGCGAAGAATAGCATAAATCTGGGTAGCGAGTGCTGCCGCAGGAGGACTTGATAATGGAGGAGGAGACATCGAGGCTGTTTGCTTCGCCGGCTGCAACTCCGGCGACCATGTCGCCGGAAATTAGCACCAGTGAAGCCAAAAGAGTTAAGAACTCTTGGGTGCGGGCCATTTTCTTTCAGATAGCTAGGGTTGGTGTGTAGATTACCAGAAACAACGTGGATATATATAGATGGGCAGATAGGATAAAGGGGCTGAAGAGTGTGATTGACTGAAAGTGACTCATCCATGTTTCATGGCCCGCATAGGTAGTTCAATTGGTAATAGATGTGAAAGTTTGGAAGAATAATCAGAGATCGAGTCTCACCAGCTGCAGTGTGGTAGCAACCTACTTCATATTTAATTCAGTTACCATAATTTGCATTCTTCTAAATATGCTGTCGGACCAGGGTGTGAAGAGCCCTCAGGATTGTGATAACTTGAAAGAGAAAAGGAACAACCTTAAATCCTCAGCTGGTTACACAAAAAAAAAAAAAAGATAGGACAAAGGGAAAGACAACTCCATAAAAATTTCTAGGGAGTAATAATTTGCTGATATTAAACTAAAAAGATATATTATTTTAATTTAGAATCAAATCATACCGGCAAAACCTTTATAATTTAGTAATGATAAATTAAAGTAATATAACAGAGAAAAAATTACTTAAATTTAGAATCAAATCAGCACACTATCACCTTTCATTCTTTCAAAAGATCGATTTAATTAATATAAACTGGCTCACATGGTTTACAAACATGTGATAAAATGAAAAGTAGTGCACAGTACGTGTGGATATTTACTTTAGAAATAGTATAGAATCAAAGTTAAATGATTATTATTATTATTATTATTATTATTATTATTATTATTATTATTATTATTATTATTATTATTATATATATTAAAAATTATAATTAGTAGCGAAATCATAATTTTATTTCTTTATCATGTGTTGTACATAACATATCATTCAGTCACGAATGCTCAACTTGTCCTACCATGCCATAAATACAGAATTGTGTAATAACAAATACTTTTGTGTTTTTATAGATTGTGTAATATAATTTCAATTAACACTTTTAGAATATGTTCCTTTAAATTTTTGGTTTATAATATTTGATGTGCAATTTCTTAATATTTAATTTATGAAAAAGTTTGTACTGCATTTTGTTTGCAAATTGTATTGTGAACCAGAGTTCACCATGTGTATTGTGATTTCTAGTCCAAATTATATACATGTAGTTATTAGCATATTATTTTCTTGTAAATAATTTGTAATAAAACACAATAATATTATGTATCTATAAATAAACTGAAAGTACATAATTTGTTAAGTGCAACAAGTACATAATCTATTAACATATAGTATATATTATATGTTAATTGTAGGTACTATATATACATAATTTGAACATATATGGTCCACCAGAGAAAATGTAATACTTCAATTTTGATAAAAATATAATATTTTTAAATTAAAATGTAATATTAAACATTGAAATGTATCATAAATATAGTACGGAGTAATACTTATAAATAAATCCGACAATATAATTTGCACTGTTTTTGTTATGTTTACTTTTTAAACAAAATGAGATATAGAATTTGATGTGACCCGATGGCTTAAGGTATCAGGATATGTGCACATTTGAAATTTCCACGGGTTGATGTGACCCGATGGCTTTAGGGTATGTGCAATTGGCAAATTATTGTGTGGAATATGGTGCACATAGCTATGTGGATCGTGAAAGTAATATACATTATTAATATATTAAAAATACATTACTTATATACTAAATGTATATTGTTTGATAATATATCAAAAATCAGGTACTTTTAAATAATGTATTTTATGTATACAAATAATGTACTTTTTAGTATATTAAAAATATAATTTTATTTTATGGTTCACACAAATGTGTGAACCATGGTCCATAGAATAATGATTGATGTGCAATTGTGCACCTTTGAAATTTCCATGGATTGCAACCCAGTTGGAATTTTTTTCAAAGTCCACGTAAGCTTTGGGTCGTTATATCTTGGACTGCGGTGCACATGCACCGCGGTCAAAACGGTGACGTTTCTTTAAGTAAAGAAATAGCGCGTTGTTAATGTTAACAGAGCGCGCATTTTTTTGTATGTTAATTACCAACTGACACTACAGTGTATTTAAACCGACACTGCCTCACGTATTATTTTTATATTATCAAATGAAACTGCAGTTATATCAAAATGATACTGTAGTTGTGGTGAAATGAAACTGCAGTGTATATAAAATGAAAACGAATAACATTTCACATATATATATATATCTACTATCTACTATACTAATAAGAGCCCAAGAGAGTTAGGCCTATAATGGGTAGAAAAAATGGCGGTCACAGATTTTAATCAAATGAATGGCTCAGATTGATTAAAAGATTGATCAGATTTAAATTTTACACTAAAATTTCCTAAAATACCCACACACCGTTACTAATTCCGTTAAAATTTTAAGAATTGCCGTTAGTTCACCGTTAACTTACTCATTGATTTCAATAAAAAAAAAAAGGTCTTAGGTTCGAACCTCATCCTAATCAAAGTTGGCATAATTAGTACTCTATTTTACTCTTATTAAATTATATAAATAATAATTTAGTAGTTACAACAAAAAATAATACATATGCATTTCTTTAATTTAGAATTATGTGTCCACAATGTCTTTATTCAAAACAAAAAATTATTCATTATCAATAAATTAAATAAGAGAAATAATTTTAGTAGTTATATTGTCTTTATTTTTCTTCAATATAAAAATTCTTTATATTCAAATTTATTAATTGATTATATTCGCTACATTATCCTTACAATGTCTTTATTCAGTGAAAAAAAATTATTAATTATCAATAAATTAATTAAAAGAAATATTTTCATTAGTTATATTGTCTTTATTTTTCTCAAATGTAAAAATTTTTACATTCAATTTCATCAATTGATTATATTCACTACATTATCTATTATCTTTTTTGTGCACTATTTTTCTAATTAAATATCAAAGTTATAATACAAAATAATGCTATATATTTATTTACCAAAGTATTTTATTAATACCATGAAAAAATTAAAAAAATATAATTAATAAAGCCAACCATATTAACTACTTGAGAGATTTTGTGACAAAGAGAGTATTCAAATCACACAACAAATTGAAGTGAGAACTACCTCGCAATGTCCTGGTTTGACAATCAGCAGTTGGCGGTTAGCGTTAGCGGATTATACTAACGGATTTGACCAGCGAATTTATTTAATTATTAACATTGGGTAGAAAAAATGACCGCCAAATTATTAAATAAAATGAATGGTTCATATTGTTCAGGGTTTAATTTTTTTCTTTTAAGATTTTCTAATTTATCCTTAATTATATGATTATCCATTTAACTTTTCCGTTAATTCACCGTTAGTCTAATTCTAATATTAAAGTCTAATATAGAATTATAACTACACCATTAATCTAATTCTAATATTAAAGTCTTAATAGAACTTAACCACAAATCCTAATGTCGGAATCTCCTCAAACAATATTAGTATATATTTAATATTTTATGCCCTAATTTTTATTTGTTCTTCCTTATGTCCCATATTTGGTTTCAACCATACCTATACAATTATTTTATTGACAATTATAATCAATCTTGACTATATTATCTTGCATTTGTAAACTTAGAATTACCTATTTAACCCGCACGGGCTTAGCTCAATGGTTTAGTGGGTAGTATTTGGGAGAAGAGACCAAGGTTTAAACCTCGGCAGCGGCAGTGCGGGAATTATGTCCAAAGTGGGCAGATTCCTTGTGCGTATCAGCATTTGGCCCTGTCTGCTGAACCATTGAGTCACCGTGATTTACAACTTTCCACAATGCTCTGTCGGGTCGGAGTGTGGGGAGCCCTTGGGGTTGGGGACTCAACCTTTGGGAGAAGAATTACCTATTTAAATACGCAAATTCAACCTTCAATTATTTATGCATGAACAATTTCAATATAATCCTGCCTTAATATACTTTAAAGTACTTATGAAAAAAAAAAACATTGGGCATTATCCCAATCGCGCAATGCGCGTAAAAAACTAGTATATATATAAAGTTAGTGTCCAGGCGTGACTGAATTATAATATAATTTGTGCTTTTCAAGCACTGAACTAGAATTTATCGGTGTCTCGATTAACGTTTGTTTAATTATTTTAAATAAAGATGTTTTTTTTTTTTTTTTTTGGATTTAATTAATAGCAACTTGTTCGACCATATTGGCCATGCACATGCATGCCAGGTTGGTATTGTTTTTTCAAAATTTGGGGTCACATTGGCAATAAAGAAGCTTTAGAGTTTTTAATTAAATTAGCTTTAATTCCAAGTTGGGCGTCTAAAGTGTTACATTCCACTTGGGATGATCAAATTATATGAACCGGATAATATCAATCCTTATACTATGAACTAGGGTTTACAGCGCAGTGTAAACCTTGATATACGTGTATGTGTCTTTATGTTGTGGATTTTTGTGTCTTATATTATGAAATTTTGTACGTTAAGAGTATATATGAATTCTGCACCTGAAATAAATTAGTAATTGTGTCTTGTGTTGTAAAATTCCCTGCGTATGAACACAAATTATGTACCTAAATCAGATTTAAAAAATAAGTAAAAAAAATAAGTAAATATATAACATGCATATGTGTCTTGTGTTGTGATATTTTATTTTTTGTTATGAAATTTTGTACCTCATCATTTTGATCTAAGTTCATAATATTATGTGGACCCTGGTCCATGATATAAATTGCCGTATAAGATCACAATCTATTTTTTTTAAAACGTGATTCCTCTATTCTAATTCTTGCATTGGGCCAAACATGCTCATTAATCAATTATATTAATTTTCTAACTTTGTATACTGTGTTTGATTGGTATTCATGCAATTAATAATGCACAAGACCCATCTGCCATGTTGTCTATAAATTATTATTATTATTATTATTATTATTTATTATTATTATTATTATTATATCTATAAAAATTTAGGTGCAAAAAAAAAAAAAAAAAATCAAAACTAGAACATCTGAACATGTCACTGATTTTTATTTTTATTTTTATTTTTTAGATCTTGTAATGACATATAAAAATTGTATATACTTGAACTCAATTCGATTTTTATTTTTTTTAACAAAACAAATGATTCTTAGTAATTCAATCAATTATATTCCCTGTTCAGAATTATCAATTATTTATTTTTCGGGTGTCTATTTATTATAAAAATGTTTTAAAATTCATTTTTCTTGCAGTTCCAGTTTTCAATCAGACAATAATTTTCCTCTCAACAAGTTTTGGCATTTAATTAGGCGTGGCTAGCCTGTTTGTAGCTCATACGTCTGCTTTCGTTTGAGCGGAAATGAAAAGTTACGTTCATGCACATACCAAAATGTATGGTTATTATAATACTACAATTATTATTTTGTATTAATTAAAATTAATGACATAAAATATTTTTGTATTAATGACAATTAACATTAATACATATAAATACTTTTAATCTTCCAAAAAAAAAATGAAATAAATAAAGATGGGAAAATGACACTTTTTTCCCCTGTGTTGTTTACTAATAGCACATTTTCCCCCCTGTGTTGTTTATGTAACCACTTTATCCCCCTCAATTGTTTTTGAAGTGGCTATTTCCCCCCCTCTCCGTTAAGTAAGTGTTAGGGTTGTTAAATATTAGGGTAAAAATGATATTTCACTTCTTCTTCTTCTTCTTCTTCTTCTTCTTCTTCTTATTATTATTATTATTATTATTATTATTATTATTATTATTATTATTATTATTATTATTATTATTAGGCTAAAGTGTCATCCCGCATCATGAACTATAACCGATTCTTCATGCCGCACCCTGATCTTTAATAACATCCATTTCAATCCACAAACTAATTATTTTTTTTCATCTAGAACTTTTCACAGGTTTCTCAGGTAACAAGATGACATGGCACCGGTTATTAGCTGATGTGGAACTTCTTTCTTGTTGACGTCATTAATTTTAATGTTGACTTAGCTTCTTGACATGTCACCTTCGAATTTCTTTTTTCTTCCCGCAAGAGTCTCATTCCTTCTAGCTGATGTGGAGCTTCTTTCTTTCTTCTCCTCTCATATTCGACACGCACTCAAACCGATATCTTCTCCGGTGAATAGTTGTACGCCACAACCGACAAGGCCGTGCTCACCAGTCCAGCGGCGACGCCATAATCGTACTCCATTACCAACCATCGCCTGAAAGTGGTACGCCATAACCGACCATCGCCAGATTTTCCAGCGGCAACGTACATAGTCCTTCTTTCAACGCCTTCTCGAGATTTTCCAGGAACTCCGGTCCATTCTCGTCACCTGCCGCATGTGGTAGTTGCCTGCGTCGTCGACCAGTCCTTAATATCTATTCCTTACAGTTTTTTAGTCATCTAGTCCTTAGTGAACTTTTGATTTGAAGAGGACCAAAAGGTATTAATTCACTGCAGAATGGTGACTGTTTTTAAGTCATCCAATCCTTGCATATTTTCTTACTTCTTGATGTAGAGTCCAGTATTAAGAGTTAAATTTTTAATGGTGACTGTTTATCTGCGTTTTCTTGACAATGAATTAGAACTGAAAATCATTGTGTATTCTTTTTTTCTTCATTTGTGGAACTTCTGTATCTAAAATTGTCATGTCATCCTTCTATATTTAAAATATCAAATAATAGAAGCAAATGATACGATTTTAGTTTTTTTTTTTAATTGCTTTTTCGCCTTCTCAAAGCGAAAAAGCTAGGCCCATGTGGTGGCGGTGCCGTATCCGGACCGATGCCAGTCAACCCAATGATGAATCTCTGCAAGCTCATCGCCGTCAGCGCCGCGCAGCTCCTTCGGCGTACCAGTGCAGCGGTGAAGCAGCAGCGGTAGTAACCAATGACCTTGGACATCTCTTTCTCTCTCTTCCTCTGTCTCCCTCCCACTCTCGTCGACGGCAGCACCGCGCCGAGAACAGCAGCAGCATCCACCATCTACACACATCTTCTCTCGCCGGCGTTGACAGCAAGTTCTGGATATCGGCGGTGAATTTGGCGACTCTGGTTCTCCTCTGGCGTACCAGTGCATCGGCGAATTAGAAGCGGCAGTGACGGACGGTTGGAGAAGAAGATGAAATGCTAGAAGATTAGGTCATTAGGGAGAAGAGAGTTGACTATGTTGATGAAAAAAAAAAAAGGAAAAAATTCATGTCATCAAATTATCACTTGCAACCTGTAAGTAACCTGTGAAATGTTCTAAATGGAAAATAATAATTGGTTTGTGAATTGAAATGGATGTTATGAAAGTTCAGGGTGCAGCATGAAGAATCAGTTATAGTTTATGGTGCGGGATGACACTTTAGCCTTCTTCTTCTTCTTCTTCTTCTTCTTCTTCTTCTTCTTCTTCTTCTTCTTCTTCTTCTTCTTCTTCTTCTTCTTATTATTATTATTATTATTATTATTATTATTATTATTATTATTATTATTATTCGTGAAATGTCATTTTTACTCTCATATTTAACATCCCTAACACTTATTTAACGGAGAGGGAGGAAAATAGCCACTTCAAAAATAATTGAGGGGATAAAGTGGTTACATAAACAACATAGGGGGAAAATGTGCTATTAATAAGTAATACGTACAGGGGAAAAAAGTGTCATTTTCCCAATAAAGATTATACAACCAAACTTGTTAGGTGAAATTCGAGTCTTGACTTTAAAGTTTAGGATGCCTCCCAAAGATTATGCATATTTACACGTAAAATGGTCTTACCTCGCTTATTCTAATCATTAATCAATTAATTAATTATTAATTATATATCTATCTAAAATAAATAATTAATTCAATGCTTATCATAAATATTTTTTACTATAGTATATGAAATAGAATAGACCGATAATCAATGCCTATGAGTGAGGCTCAATTATGCCAAATAATAAATAATTAATTCAGTGGTTATCATGAATATTTTTTTACTATAGCATATGATCTGAAATAGATCGAATAGACCATAATCAATGCCTATTAGTGGGGCTCGCTTTTGCCAAATTGAAAACATCCTTACCCAAAAGTAAACACGTCTTTAATTTGACGCTAATAACCAGGTAGCGTATGTGTGTCTCATCATGGGATCACGCTACAATTTTATTTTACTAAAATTATTTTTCAACATTCACTCTAAAGTATTATTTCTTAAAATGTAAATTGAAGAATGATATGATATGTAAAATGGGAATAGAAATCAAGGATCTTGTAGTCTAATGGTATCATATTGCTCTTTTATGTGGGAGGTGATATGTTCGCGCTTTAGTGGATTCATAATATGAGTTGTTATATTATGGTCAACTTAGGTTTGTTCACTTCCTTGTGGTCATTTGTCGGCTAGTCTTTATAAGACGGGTTAGAAAAAAAAACATAATTTAAATGAATTGATATATAATTTTTAATATTTTTTCTATTTTTATTTTTATTTTTCGGACTTTAAACCGGGCCGGACTTTAATTTTCATTTTTTGGACCGAGCCGGTCCAATTCAAAAAAATAAACGGATCAATAATGAGCTAGACCAGTCTGGTGCAAACCCGCCTGTTCGAGACCTCTACGGTAATGTAAAAGTGTAAAATTAGTGAACTGAAATAATAATACAGTGTTCATATACTTTCTTAACCTACTGAAACACAAATAACCAATAATACCTCCACTGAGACTCTAACTCACAACCTTCCAAATGGAAGTCCAACCCAGATACCATTAGACTACATAGTCTTGGTAATACAGTATTTTATACATTTCCTTACACTCTATCTTTATATTCTCTTTCATAAATTTTTTTATTGGAGCTAACACTCGCTTAGAGTAGTGCCTATCTATTTAATATGAGATCGTATTAATTTGTAAAATTAATTGAAACAAAGAAACATAATAATAATAATAATAATAACAATAATAATAATAATAATAATAATAATAATACTTGCAAAGTTGTATTAAGGGTTTGATGTAACCCAATGTGTTTAAAGATATCATATTAGATAATATAATAAGTTGCTGGTCCAGCACTTTTGAATTGGATAATAATAATATAATAAAAGCGCAGCCCCTGTAATAATGGTGTCATTGGTGTGTGGATAATGTGCAAAAAAAAAAAAAAAAAAAAAAAAAAAAAACTAATAAACTATGTTTATTATTTACATAGAAAACAAATGTAAAGCAGTCAAACACGGCATGCTAAGAATGTTTTAAAAATTATTTAATCTGTCATATTATATAATATATACTAATACAATAAGTTGCTGGTCCAGCACATTTGTATAATACGGAGTAATAAAAGCCCCTGAAATATTGGTGTGGATTATGTGGAAAAAATTAAAATACAAGTACAAATCAGCAATTTTTTATTTTATTTTATGTGTCCCGAGATCTTATTCTCAATTTGTTTAAGACTTGTAAATACAGTATTTTAGTGATAATATGGAATTTAGTTCATTACTCCGTAATATTTACAAAAATTAAAATAGACCAGTTGATCTCTTAATTAATGACGTCTTTTAATACCCATAAGGGGTGACGAGTGCTCAAGATAGCTCCTATACAGGGACGGAGCCAAAGAGGACAGGGGGCGGCTGCCCCCCTCACCCTACCCCCATCCCCACTCCATATATAATCTTTGTATGTATATATGTATATATAGTACAAGTTTTAGTATTAGTATAAAAAAACTATCAAATGTCAACAAGAATGAGTTAGATTAGTTGGTTGAGTACATGTTTAACAATTGTAAAGATTATAATTAAGAGTTCAAATCATCTTAGCATCAACATATTTTTATAGCGTTTTTAGTTCAATTTAATTATGTTTCATAGTTCGAATCCTTTAGCATCAACATATTTTTATAGTGTTTTTAAATCAAATTAATTATTTTTAATATTTTGTTATGAATATTTTTATAAAATTTCGATGTGTTTTATTTTTCGCCCATATCCAACAATATTTACAATTATATTTCTTAGGTAATTTATTTATTTTTTTAAATTATCTCTTTTGTTTTAATGTTTCGCCTTTGAATTTTTATTTTTTTTTGAATTGTCCCTACTTCTTCGCCCCCCCTCAACCTAATTTCTGGCTCCGTCCCTGCTCCTATATACACATTTCAAGAAAGATTTCATAAAAATGAGATGCAAGAAGAATGTTACCAAGGAAAAATGAGTTCTGATCTATGTACACGTCTTAAGAGCATCTACATCAGTAGATAATATGGGGAGATTGCAGTATTAATTCACCACACCCAAGATAATAGCTAATGTGGGGGAGAATTATTTGAGAAATAATTCTCCTGCAAATGAAGAAAGATTTCAGAAATGGTGGGACCCACCACAAAAATAAAAATAAAGAACCACAGGTGACAGCCACGCGTGGCTGTCACCATAGCGCACTGCGGGCGCGTGCAGTGCACGCGCCTAACAGTCTCAATTTTTTTTTTTTAATTTAATTTTCTTTTTTTTTTTCCTTTTTTTCTCTCCCCTCCCATCTTCTCTTTCCTAATCACTCTTACATTATCTCCCTATTCTCCCCAACAAATGTGGATGCTCTAAGGAAGATTTCTTAAAAAGGCAAAAACAAAAGGTGCAGTGCAGAAAGCAAGGAAGCAAACACAATAAGTAGAAGCAACAATTAGGGCATCCCCAAAAGGGAATTTTGGAGAGATTTTGGAACAGTATAATTTTCTTTGTCAAGCTTTTCACAAATGGGAAGAGAAGATTTTGATGAATTCTTCTTCGTGCAAAATGAAAAATGTGGGGTAAAATCACCAACTATTGTGGATGCCCTTAGAAATCTAAGCAAAAAGCAACCTACCAATTACCCATTGGTCAATACATGAAGGTTAATAAACGTTTGAATTTGTTTTCTTCCAACAGACAAATTCAAATGGGTCTATAACTACCTCCATTCAAACTTAAAAATGATGTGTTGGTCATTTTGTGAAAGAAAGTATACAAGTGCAAACAATTAAGATTTTTTTTTTTTAAATTATAAAATCGATCTAACGGAGGACCAAGCCCGAGCCCTACATATGACACCCTATGCTGATCTCTCGGTCGTTGCATGACATCCGAACCTTATCATCTAAGATTCCCGTCATGATGTCGATCGCTTGGAGCTAGGATGGTCCTATTAAATCCACTTGGTCGTCTTGTGACTAACTTTTTTAGTCAAAATATCAGCGACTCTATTCTGCTTCCGGTAAATGCTCTGAAAAGAGATCTACCAACTCATATTTTTCCATATCTTGCATCTATCAACAATGTTCCTCATTCGGCCATTATGTTTGTCATTCCCTTCTATCCACTCTACCACCTTTTTTGAATCACATTGAACACATATATTTCGAACCCCCTTTCTCCAAGCCCACTCTAATCCCTTCATGATCGCCCATCACTCCGCCATTGTAGCGTTGGAGATATTGAACTTCTTTGTGTTCAATCAACTATCCTCTATTGTTGAGTAGAAATAGACGGAGTAACAAGTAGTTGAGACTTGAGGCCAATTTTGTGATCAAGGCTTAAATAATCTATAAGTGTACTACTATATCATAGTGCAATCCTCCTAGGAGTGTTAGGAGAATAATGGAGTAGGCTGGATTTTGATCCAATCACTATAAAAATCTTTTGTCTCTCTTCTACTTTATGCATTACCAAACTTAAACTTTTAAAGATACAAAGAATTTTTGCTATGTTACTCTTTATATATAAAAATTTACTTATAGTTAACTTCTTGTTAAAGGAAACTTGAACTAGGGTTTTTGAAAAATAATATTTTCAAAAATTATATAAGTCTATTCACTCCTCTCTAGATTGTACTTGTAACCCAAATCCATCGGGACTAACAAAAATCTCAAAATAAAAAACATGACAAAGCAAGGAGAGATGGGGAGAATATGTCGTCCAAAAATGAAAAATAAAAGTAGCATATATATAATTTATTTAGAAAATTTATCCCCATAGCATTCTTTCAAATAAACTTTGAATTTTAATTAATTTATTTCCACTACTAACCCTATTAATTTACAAAAGTGGCACTCTTTAATCTTTGTCGTCCCTTAATTAATATTTCAAAAAGAATTAAAAAGAGCATTACTTTTTCAAATAGTAAAATACATAAAACACACACATTATACCTTCATTTTTAAATTATACATTATTAATTAAAATTTTAAAAAATTCTTTTTTCTTTTTTTGAGTACTACAAGTATTACTTAGATAAATATATTTTCTTCAAATGGTATGATAAAACATGACCGTTAACATATGCAAAGGTGTCTCTTTGGGTGTTACGTTGTTGTTTAGATGACAAGGAAAACCTGCAACCACTAGTTAAGAGTAGGCATTGATAAATTCAGAAAACAACATATGACAAGTAAATTGCACTAAAAAAACCCTAAGTATGAGAATCATGCTCAACATACTCGTCATCCCGCAAAATTATTAGTATTACTATTCCTACATGTGCGTCTACGATGCAATTAAATGATAATGATATGGGGTAAATAAGTTCTAAATTTACATTATATGTGTGTAATTTATTATTAAACAGTAGGTGAAGTAATCTTTTAAACTAAGGATGTGTTTGGTTGATAGGATTTTGCCCATAGGAATGTGTATGAAAGTGATTGTTATTGTTTGGTTGATAGGTTTTTAGAACACTACTATGGATTTCGAATACCCCATCAATTGAAAAACTCATACCCAAATAAAATAAGGGTTTCATTCCTTTATTCATTCTCAAGCACTACTATTAGTAACCATTCGCATTCCACCCTACTACCAAACATGTTAAATACTTTCACCAAAATCCATTACCAGTACCAAGTATTTGATACCCATTCCGATTCCGATTCCCATGTGCAAACCAAACACACCCTAATATGTGTAACTAATCTTCAACCTAAACTATTTTCACCGTAACGAATTTTAGCAAATTGAATGGTAATCTGCCATTTACTAAGCATCTCCTAGAGTAAAGTCCAATGGAAGGCACGGCCTTCCTGGAAATCAAAAGAATGCAATAAATTAAATAATCAAGATGTAAGGAACAAGGACATGATTTTGAAATAAACATTACTTTATTCAGATGGAACTCTAATCTAACTAAAAAAAAAAGCTATAGTAATATCCTGTTTACAAGGGGATTAAATAGCATAGAAGATGGAATGTTAAATAATAATGAATCCAGGCAATACAAGAAATAGTTTAATGTCAATGGTAGTAAGGGCTGGGTTTTGCTAAATCTGGTGTGTGGTTTATTCACCTGTATATCTGGGTTTTCGTCTCTCAGCAAACGCTGCAAGGCCTTCTAACCGATCTTTTGTGTTCAGAAGTTGGTCGTAGCAATCCTCCTCCAATCCCAAACCCGATTCCAAATCCACCTCAAATCCTTTGTCAATAGCGCGCTTTGCCATCTTTATTGCAAGCGGTCCCTGAAACGTACAGGAGATATTAGCGTGCATGTACACCAATCCTTTGTATATATGGTTGTTGCTATCTATCACGGTCTCTATTTTAACACTACAGCATAGAAATAGTATGGTAACTTCGATGTACAAGATCGAGTTGGTTAAATGGAAGGGAGCATTTTTTTTTTTTTTGGAAGGGAGCATTTATTCCTTTAACAAATTAAAACCATGCAGCTTAGCTTGTACCTTCTGATTTATTTCCTGAGCAATTTCAAGTGCCTTTAGACGGGCTTCACCAGCAGGAACACAATAATTGACCAGCCCTGCATGAAAAATGGTCTTGTAAGTACTGGGAACTTAGGAACAAGGCAAAAGTACAACCAAATCCCGAAATATGACAAACCCATCAGTAAGGCTTCTTTTCCATCAATTTTTCGAGCAGTAAAAATGAGATCCTTTGCTACTGATTTTCCAACCAATCTAGGAAGCCGTTGTGACCCACCGGCTCTGGAAAAAGGCCAAATTATACGACAGAATCAGCAACAAGTCTTTCAACTATAAGCATATTGTGTTTTAAAGATTTAAACCTCTAGAGAAAGCATATCATAAGATCCTTTGAATCACAACTGAATAATGGAAAGCTCCACTTGTCCAATGCAAGTCAGAACACAATCAATGCATATAGTCACATGGTCATATACAAAACACATTACAGATGTTGCATGTTTGGTTTAATACTGTTGAGTATATAATATATAAACATAAATGTGCAATCCAACTATAACTTAGGCTTTTAGTTGAGATAGACCACATGCTTCAATTTGGTATCAGAGCCAATCCCATACCAAAGGTCATGGGTTCGAATCTCCACGTTACCCGATAAAAAAGAGACTATGGTCCAACTGTTGCTTGGAGCCTATCAAAAAGTAACCGGTCCACGTGAGGGGGCTTCAATTGATACAAAGAGACATACCCAGGTATGATGGCAAGTCCTGTTTCTGGCAAGCCAAAAACTGCAGCCTCCCCTGTGTAACATTTAAGATAACAACTTCATAGACGAAGCAGAAACAAGTACAATAACTTTGGAGTCACAGATAGAGTAATTTACCACAAACCCTGAGATCACAACATAATGCCATTTCCAGTCCTCCACCCAAGGCTGCACCATCAATAGCAGCAATTGTAGGAATACAAAGTGCCTAAATACAGAGATGAAATTGTCAACAAATCATAGAAGTTATAAAGAAGTAAAATTTTAGGTCCCTTCATTTATGTTCCAAAGAACAAGAAATGAACAGAAACAGAGCAAAATATGACATGAAAAAAACTTCAGATGCTAAATTATAAAGAATCACATATAATTAGTAAAAATATTGCTATCATAAAAAACAGACCTCCAGCATGGAGAATGTTGACCGAAGAGTGTTCACAAATTCCTGGACTTCCAATGAAGTCATTGTCTTTCTCTCCTACAGACACAATTAGAATATCAAAAAGTCCATCAAACTAGTGAACTAGCCATCCATAGGTACAAATAAAATAGGAAAAATAATCAGCAGAAAGTTATTTGCTTAATTATATGAACATTGAACAGCAAGTGTGACTGGATCAATATGCAGTGACATGACTATCTAATCTGCTAGCTAACATGGGATAAGAGGCTGAGGATAAGGTCACCATCGTCAAGAAGCATTTGATGGAGCTTCAAACGTTGCTTCAAGATGGTGCCATGGAATCATTTGAGAAGCTAAGCTTCTTTTGCTATGTAACATACCGACAGGAAATTAAAAGAGGTAGCATGATGAGCAATTGGCAGAAAGAATTCTATAAAACTTGGCAGAAAAGTTTTCTATAAATGAACACCATTGACTCAGGTTTTCTAAAATGGCAGAAAGAATTCTATCAACTCCATGAGCTCAGGTTATAGAAAAAGGTAGCTGCACCAATGAAATACCCAAAAAAAGAGGTGAGAAATCTGCACTTAGCAGATTACCTAAGTCTAATTGCAAATAAGTGAATAACCAACATTGCCTGAAAAGGCCCAAAATTTACTGCTTCTGTAGTCTGAAACTTCTAGTAGCAATGAAATATTAGTTTCTAAAAATTACCCTCAATCTCTCACTATAAAGACATAATAAAGTGTTAGGCAGTGATGGACAATTTTAATATGTCCTCGCAAGTGCACGGATCACTGTAGTAATATTGTGCAAAAGCAAGGGTCAAACCCACAGGGAATTGATACAATGCAATTACCCTCAATCTCTTACTATAAAGACATAAAGTGTTAGGCAGTAGGACTCAACTGATGGCAGTTACTGGCAAGTAACATGTCATAGAAAATAGAAAGTATACAGAGTGGAAAAGGACTTTCTCCCGGAAAAGATAGGTTCTGCTATGCCATTGCTACTAGAAAGTACACAGAAAAAAAAAAAAAAGAAGCTTTCCTATTGAAAAAAGGGACACCATTAGTGTTAAACTAAAGCTATGCAACTAATCCTCAATACACTGTTATGCCACTTGCAGTTATTCAAATCCACTATGAAAGAATATTTAGCCATTTACCACTATTTTAAGTCAATTTTTATTTTTGTTTTTTTGTTTATTTGTTGAAAGTAATTAAATATCATCATTATATGTCATCAAGGCCTCTGTTTACACAAAAATCATAACTAAAAAACGAAAAAAATAAAAAGATGTCAACAATTTACCTTCAAATCAGCACCAGCACAAAATGCTGTCGGAACGGAGCTGCTGATCATTAAAACATTAGCCAAACGCTCATTGTTTATTCTATCAAACACATGCCTTAACTCTCTTAGCATAGCCTTCCCGATCGCATTCTTTCTGTCCGGCCTATCCAACTTAAGCTCCAAAATCCCTATCCATTAACAACTTTAAATTAATATTAATAACTTAAGCGTAAATCACAGTTCACTGGTTCTTTTCCACATTGACATAGCAAATTTGTAGACTCCACTAACTTCTACGAATAATCAGTACTACAAATATCGAAGAAAATGGAAATTAACTTCCACAGTTCCAATGAGTATTTACCAGAATCAGAGTCGGAGAGCTGCTCTAACTTTATGGATTGAGACGTCACTGGCTCTAAGATGAGAGTGCGCCTGTTCTGAAATTGCCATCGTTGAACTTGGGAATTGGAATTCAAAGAATTGAGGTGAGTGATTAGCTGAGAAGAAATGTAGGGTTTTGATTGTTTCAAGAATTTTTGCTCAAACGATTTCGCTATGGATCGTAAAACGACAACCATCTTGAACTCTGGGAGTAATCGCACTAAGCAGTGTAAATTTTTATTTAAAATTATATAGAGTAACGTGTTTCCATTTTCGAATATACTACAGACTACAGACTACAGACTAAGGAGTAATATCTTTTCATCTATATTCTATAGTGCCATAAAGGCTCATTCACTTTAGAAAATTATTCTTTATTATAATTTTTTGTTTTTAAAATTTTTAAAATTATAGATTTTAATAAACTTTGAATGATTTTTATAAAATCGTTCAAATTTTTTTTAAATTTATAATAATACTTTATAAAAATTCATAAACTTTTATTAATTACCGTATTTTATTTTTAACGGTTAATTTGGGCCATTCAATAATGGGTAGGGGGAAAAAAATTGACCCTGCTGCATTGGAGATTTAAGGCTATTTCATTTCCAAAGCGGGATCGAACCCTTGACCTTTGGTTAAGAATGAATAAGTCCATTCCACTAAATCACCCCCTCATGGTTATTAGTATAGTAGATATAAGTGTAAGCTAGAATTACTTATAGTTAATTCATCATTTTCCTAAGTATAAATGTACTATTCCATATTTGATTTATTTTCTTCATGAAAATTATTATTTATTATTCATGAACATAATTCTAAATCCACAAAACCAAATGTGACAACTAAAAGATGGAATAAAATGGCCTCAATTGACAAGAAGGGAAACTGTGGATATAAATGAGCACAGTATAAATGGCAAAAGCATTAAAGAATAGAATGATAGACAATGAGTCACTTCCTGAACAATGAACACTACATATTCCCTTCTCCCAGAAGGCCCTCCACACTCCACTTCACAGAGCATTTGAGAGTATAAATCACGGTGACTTAATAGCTCAGCAGACAAGGCCAAATGCCTGTGCGCACAAGGGAGGCATAATCCCCACACTGCCGCCGAACTTTAGTCTCTTCTCCCAAATACTGCCGACTAGACTATTGAGCTAAGCCAGTACGAGCATGAACACTACATATTTGCTTTACCCCTTGGTGGTTGAAGAGCAACCTTTCGCACGAAATCCCCTTCAGATGTAACGAAGTAGGTTACCTGTGGCACAGAAGGGAGAGAATAGAATAGATTATGCTTCTTCCTTCATCCACCATATCAGAGATACATACAGAGTTGGTAATTCATTCGTAAAAAACCCAACTTTCTAGTACTCACAATTTCAAAATCAGTGACTTTATGGAGAAGGAAACCATTTGTTATTTCCCTGACAGAACCACAAACATGAAAAAGATAGTTATGGCACAATGGATATGCAAATTAGTCTCAGGTAGAGTTTCCAGAATGGTGGGAAGGAAAACTTACATGCTGTAAAGGAATTCTTGATTTGCTGATATCATGTCTGGTCCATAGACACGACTTACATTGCTCGAATCATCAAGACCACCTTTATCGACAGAGTTATTACAAGCTTTCCTGCTAAGATACGCATTCTAAAATGGTAAACAACAAGTATTCAGTCTCTGCGGATGGATCCGTGATATGCTGATATCTAATAGTATGACAGGATTATCAAAATTTCTTGCATTCTCATGGTTTTTAAGCAACTTCGATTTTTGTTTTGTTTTAATCTGAAAGTAAATGGTTCACTTTGAACTTGTCTTACCACTCCATATTTGAGAAATGTATGAATTAAAGGCTCAAAGCTTTTCTCTATTTTCCTGTCCTTAACATCTTCACCACAGGCTACCAATGGATGAAAACCCACAACAATGTGCCTGCATGCAATAAAGCAAGAACAAAAGAACAGGCAAGCTATAGTTATTGTGACCAATTTGCTCTCGTTTATTGTTAAAAATGATGATATCTAAATGTACCAATAACTTTGGCTGTCTTCAAGTATGTTTATGAGCCATTTTAGTTGGTCATCTTTCTTACTGCTTGAAACATCCTGAAAATTTCAAGAAGCTCGTGTAATTTCAGCAAGTGCAATCCGATCAAGAAAATAAAATGGGAAGCATAATTAGGCAACTAGCGGTCATTTTATTCTTTCCAAAGGATTGAACCCAACCCTAAGAGCCCCCCACACCCCGACCTGACAGAGCATCTGGGAGGATGTAAATCATGGTAACTCAACTGAACATGAACCACAGAGACTAGACCTATGAACCACAGAGACTAGACCTTTGCTTACTGCGCATAAGGAGCCTCCCTCACTTTGAGAGGTTGCTCCTACACTGCCGCTGGTGAGACTCGATCCCTGGTCATTTTATTCTTTCCAAAGGATTGAACCCAACCCTAAGAGCCCCCCACACCCCGGCCTGACAGAGCATTTGGGAGGATGTAAATCATGGTAACTCAACTGAACATGAACCACAGAGACTAGACATTTGCTTACTGCGCATAAGGAGCCCCCCTCACTTTGAGAGGTTACTCCTACACTGCCGCTGGTGAGACTCGATCCCTGGTCATTCTTTCCAACTTAGGAAAATAAAAAAGGTGAGACTCGATCCCTGGTCATTCTTTCCAACTTAGGAAAATAAAAAATAAAATGGGAAACATAATTAGACAACTAGCGGCCAGAGCATTTGGGAGGATGTAAATCATGGCGACTCAATTGAACATGAACCACGTGCTCACTGCGCACAAGGAGCCCCCCTCACTTTGAAAGGTTGCTCCCACACTGCCGTTGGTGAGACTCGATCCCTGGTCATTCTTTAAAAGTTTCACCTCTATGACCAGTTGAGCTACCCATGCAGGCACTAGAGGCCATTTCATAAATGTATATTATATGATGCTAAGGGTCCATAGAACTCAAGACTATTATGAAAGATGTATCTGCAATTAAGTTTTTACATTTCATGCCATACAAGTTAACTAATTGCACTAATTGAAGACGATTTCTCGAAATCACTTTGTGATTCACACCCTATTTAATACTTATAACCTGCGAGCCACTAAAGAAAAGCAATTTAGCCGATGTATAATAATATAGAGAACAAGAACAAAACCTGATATAATGTAGTATCTATAGCAATAAGGTCTAAGGTACGTCCATGAGTGACTTCAATGTGTTTAAGGTAGTAATTTCCACTTTTTCCTTTCAAAGCTTGAACTGTATACCTACAAGCTAAGGACAGCTGATGCGAAGTAGGAAAGATGATTTCTTAAACACAACAAAATCAAGAATCTACTTGTAGAATGTAAATATAAAGGAGCCATGTCAGCTGGAGAATCTACAAGAGAGGTGAAGGGAGAAAAAAAAGGATTTTGCCAAAAGGATAGCTTACCATGGAACTTCTAGTGACTGGTAATACTGGGTTGCCTGTTTAAGAAATATAAACAAAAGAATCTATGTCAGATTCTAACGGTAATAATAGGGTCAGCTCAGCATACAAGTGTTAGAATCTTTTGGTTTTGATTAATCATCAATCGCCTTACATTTTGCATGAGCGGATCACCTTCTCCAAGTTCACTAATGTTGATCACATATTTAGCTCTGTTCTTCTTTGCAACCATCTCCATCTTCATGCAACATCATAATTTCCAGTCAAAACAGGTAATCCATAAATATAGAAAGATAAGTTGTAAGCAATATTTCTAATTAAATGCATGTTAGTTTCAAACAGGGCCAGGAAGATAGGGTGCAAACTCAAATCTTTTCATAATCTAGAAAATGCCCCTACCTGGTTATGGACTTATGGGCAATGCTGTTGGCCTATCAGCCAATTTTGACCTTTTTGATCACTATTAGTTGTTTGACTTGGTTAAACAACCAATATGAGTGTTTGATTGATTAGCTTTTTGTAATAGCTTATTGCTCCAAAACACAAAAATTCAAAAAGTTGCTCAAAATAGTTTTTTCAATCAACTTTTTGAGAAAGTCATTTTGTATGTAATCAGCTATCAGTTAATAGCTAATTTACCAAACATCTTTCTACAATCAGCTAATACTATCAAACTAGTCAAGCTCACTAACCAAATCAGGCAGCTAACAGTTATTTACCAAACACCACCATTCTCTTCAAGGTGTACTGTTTGATTAGAGATTAAAAGTCAATGTGCCATTTAAAGAAATAATTTTTTTTTTTAAAAAGTACAATTTAAGAAGCAGAAACTATGAATGAATTACATAGTGTATCTAATCAGCTTCCAGCTCCCTCTTATAATGCAAATTGATTTGATATAAGCTTTAAAATCAAATCTACCGGGAAATCAACTTCCTCACTTCTTGCCACAAATACAGATCCAATCGGCAACACCCACTAAACAAATTCAACTTACTAGCAAACATCATCACAAGCCGACGCATTTCGTCAAACAGTTAAAAGGGATTACACAAAGCAAGTGCGAAACTGACCTGCTTGAGAAGATGGATCTGTTCTTGAAGAGGCCTAAAACCCCCTGAAACACTGATGAAATACGTGCCCACAGAATCAATGTCGCCATAGAGAGACCTCTGGAACTGTCCCGTGTTGAGAACAAGGTAAAGAGCAAAGCAGAGAGCCACCTGAGTGGATAAAGTACAAACCCATGATCCTCTTCCCATTCTCATCAAAAGCTAAATCACCATTCCCTCCCAGGCTCCCACCAAGAAAGATCTCCAACTGGCAATTATATATATATATCAAATTTCCTAGCCCCGGGCTTCATATCATAATCTATTAATGGTATTCAAGAACCAGATAAGTTGCTTAGGTAGACAGTCACCAATCATTCTTTCGTAGATTATAATCTAAGTGGCTTTCATAGATTATAGTCTAAGTGGCTGGACCATGAATAAAATATACTCCGTTATATTTTTAATATATAAAAAGTATATTATTTGAAAGAATAGTATTGTTTTCGTTTCATTTGTATCATTTTATTTGTTTGGTTCAATTATTCTAAGTGACGCATTTGCTATTAATTTTCGAAACAGTTTATTCTAAATGTATACCTCAATTATAACAATATTTCATTTTTGGTATTCAATTTTAAAATATTATAAGGATAATTTATTGTGGACGTTATGGGCATTGATTATGTAACTGTTGTAGCTTTTTTTTTTAAGGCCACTGTTGTAGCTTTATGTTTATTATTATTGTATTCCCTTACAAATGTATATTATATATACTTTTATCATATGTCCATTGAAATGATGAATAAGAATCTCTTTCTTTTCTCCATCTCCTTTTATTGTTGCTTATAATTCTCGCTTATTTTATAACACGTTATTAGCACGAGTGCTCTGTATATTATCAATGAATAATGAAAACCTGAGCTCTGGCTTCGTCCGCTGCTCTCTCCCCGCTATCGATGTTGTCGAACTCGTTGTGCGAGAATTGGAGATTGACCCGGTCATTCTCCATCCCCGGTCATGGATTTGCACTGACCGAGAAAGGCTTGGTGAAGATGGAAGCCAACATCATGGATGGGTATGGTTGCCGACAAAGGGGTTTGCTAGCGAGCCACGTCTCAGATGAAGGATACGAATCCTTCCTTGATGACGATGACGAAGACAATGAGCCGATCATCTATAAACTTTGATTTGCAATAGTTAGAGTTTGCATCGCATCTCGTAACTGTAGATTGCTATTTGATTGAGTTTTTAAAAGTTGTTTCTCAAGCAATGGTTCATATTAAAAGTGAAGGATTGATCGACTTGCAGCAACAAAAATTATCAAAACAACTCACTGAGAAAGTTAAAGGATTTTTTCTTTATTTTTTTTTTTTTGAAGGAAGAAAGTTAAGGATTTTAGTTTCCAAACAAAATATTTATACATGTATATATTTATATGATAGATGATTCTTATGTGTAATTAAGTGATTATATCATCCTGAAGATTGTCAAAAAAATAATTTGGCAGATTTAATTTTTGGGATTAAAATCATTAAAAGACCATATTGTCTTGTGTTAAGCCAAACTCATTATAAAATTCTTATAAAATTTAACAATGAAGATAATCAATTGGCTAAGACATCATTAGATACAAACATACATCGATCCAAAAATCATAGAGAGTGTATTTCTCAAGTAGAAAACGATAGTATTATTAATAGTTTAATGTATCTAATGAGTTGTACGTACTAGGCTGAATATTACATTTGCGGTTAGCAAACTTAGTAGATATACGAGTAACCTTGGTGATATTCACTAAAAGGCAATAGTGAGGGTTATAAGATACTTAAGGTATACTCGTAACATTGTAATGCAATATACAAGATATCCTGTTGTACTAAAAGGATATAACAATGTTAATTCGATATAAGATATTAAGGACTTCAAGTCCACGAGTGACTATGTGTTTATGTTAGTTGGTGCAGTCGTATCTTGGAAATCCTTGAAACAAACTAGGATAAAATTTGACATGATAGCTTTAGATAAATGTTTCTAAGGGGATGAATGACTACGTCATTTTCTCGAGAATATTCCTAGTTGGAAAAAAGGTGTACCTCCAAATTGTGTGAATTGCGATAGTCAAGCTACAATTAGAAGTATACATTGTAACATGTATAATAGTAAGTCTAGACATATACATTGTAGACATAATACCATTAAACAATTTCCCACAACATGCATTATCTCGCTTGACTATGTAAAGTCAGAAGATAACATAGCGGATCAATTAACCACAGGGTTAAATAGAGAGTTGATTGAGAAGTTGTAATGATGAATGGACTAATTAAAGCCCTTGAACTAAAAGTTCTAATGTGGATACCCAACCTAGCTAGCAACTAAGTTCAATGGGACTACTACATTTTAGAACGAAGCATATCACTACGAGGGTCTCGAACTCCTAACCACTCGTTGAAATAGCTACTCGCGCATGAGGCTAGCATGCTTATATGCTTTAATGATTCGAAGTGTCGGTTGACATAAGTGGGATTTGTCAAATCTTTAGAAAAGAATCACATATGTGGGGGAAAAAGTGATGTCGTTTCAAAGGAAAATTAATTGGGCTTGATTATTTACAAACCCTTGCAGAACTAATAAGCTGAACATGAAAAAGCTACTTTGAGTAGCTTATTGATATCAATTTATAGCATTTCAGTTTAAAAAGTCATATTTACTCTTAATAGTTATTTATTATTATAATGTTTATATTTATTTAATTTTTAATATCATCTGAACTCGCCCAGAGCCCGATCGCACCAGGTGGCCTAAATAACTAATTTATCAAATATCTTTCTATAACTAGGTAATACTATCAGTTGATCAAAATAGTTAACACAATCAATTATAAGTTGACTGCCAATATCGATCCCCAATCTTTTTTCATTCTTTCCAAAAGGTTGAATATCCAACATCTGCCTTGCGATGAGACTCAATCCTTGATCATTTTTTTTTAAATTTCACATATGTGATATGTGACCACCTAAGCTGCTCACGTGGGCGTGTGCAATACTCATGTTAATCAGAGTCGTTACGTATAGTGAAACATGAAAAAAAAAAAAAAATGGCGTTAAGCAACGGGGATATTATTTTTTTATAAGAAAATAGTGAAATGTACGGTTTATAAAGCGTAAGGTACAAAACCTCGTTCCATTTAATTCTTTGTACTACACACACACACACACACACACAAAAAAAAAGAGCAATTATTTGTGGGTGTTTAATGTATTGGTTTAGGCATTCGGTGAGTAAATAATATATTACAATTAATTGAATTTTATAAAATGCAGAACCATCGTTACCCATTGGGCCATTTCTCCTTACAATCCAATAACATTTGCAAATTATACCATGGATCAGGTTCCACTTAGCTATGTTAAGCTTGGTCCAAAACAATATTCATATTATTTATATACATTTTATATATTATGTACATTTACTTAACAAATTATGTATTTCTAAATAAATGGAGTGTATATACTATGCTAATTGTAGATATATAATCTGGACGGCATCTACCATACGGCAAATTATGCTATGGGCCCAGGTCTACTTTGCAAGGTGGACATAGGTCCAAAACGGCGTCGTTTTGTTTCAAAACGACGTCGTCTGAATTTTAAAAAAAAAATTGCTTCCTTCATTGCCGTTTGTCTTCAGAATTCGTTCTTCTATATTCAGAGTTTTTGAACTCTATATTCATAATTTTAGAATTGAATATTCACAATTTTAGGTCTAAATATACAAAATTAAAGAACTAAATATTCACAATTTTAGAACTGAATATTCACTCGTTGAGTTGTTTTTATTAATTTTTTTTAAAAAAATAATTGGTTGAGGAAACGGTACCGTTATTTTCACACGTGCAAATTGCGTCGTTTTGGACCTGAGCCCACCTTGCAAGGTGGACTCAGTCGATGGCATAACAATTATACCATATGCATAGTAAACCCAATACATAATACAACAATTTATATTCCAATATTAGCCTATACACCTTCGAAATAGGCCTAAAGTTTTTTATAACAACAAGAAAATTCTTTCCAAACTTCCAATTTTCATAGGCCCATTTCTATTAATGAGACCCATTTTATATTCAAATGTTTTCTTTTTCCAATTTTGAAGTTAAAATTTTATTTTAAAAGTTTGCATTTTAATCTTGAGAGCCTTATCCTGAAATTTTGATGATGAGAGATACTTGAGCATACCATACCATCAATGATTCGATGTTTATATTACAAAAGTAGTTTACTGACAATTTTTTTTTAGTATTACTGACTCTGTTACAACTTATTGAAGCACAAAAAGTCAATACAGACTCCACTGGGATCAAACCCATGGTCTCATATTTGGAAGAGTCACTTCGTGCCACTAGACCACAATGTCATTCGCAGTTTATGACAATTTAAACATAGGGGATTTTTTTTTTTTTTTAAATCTTCTAATTATATGCCATTAACTATTTTGATATCTCATTTTCATAAGATGCAAATGTCACTCCTTAATTTTACAAAAAAAATTGTAATTTCAATTCTTGATGAACAACGTTTTCTAATGTAATGAATTTTACAGTATATATGGACATTTAAGTAATTTCACTTCTTTTATACCAACGACAAAGCCTTAACAACGTTAAAGAGTTCTATTCATGAAGCTAAGGGATCAAATTTTCAATATTCCTATAAAATTGGGTGACATTTATAATCTTTTAAAGTATATGACAAAAATGACATATATAATTAAAAGACTAAAAAGTTATTTTCTAAAAGATTAGCATATTACAAACCAAGGATAAATATTTAATGCACGGTATAGGTGTTATATATCGACAACAAATCACAATGCAACACTTCATTAAAAATAAAGACCAACATTGATCAAATTAAATTTCTTTTTTTACAAAATTTAATTAATTTCTTAATTAGTTATTTCATTAAAATTAAATATTTAATATATTTCCTTGTTGGATGTCTTTCCGATGATTTAATGCATTGATTTCTTCTTCTCAAAAAAAAAAAGAAAACTAATTATATTATTTAATCAAACTCAAACTTCTCCTAACAATTTGTCTCTCTTCTATCAAATTTGAAGAAGTACCGAAGATTAAACCAAACTTTTACCCTTTCCAAAAAAAAAAAAAAACCAAACTTTTACGAAGGCATTATTGTTCTGGGACAGCTCCAATTTGAACAGGCAAAGCCCCTTTTTTCATTATGCAATTAGCACTGACATATCTTTTAATATTTATACAGTATATATACTGTACCAATTTGAACAGGCAAAACCCTTTCTTGGCATTATGCAATTAGCACTGACACATATCTTTATACAGTATACTGTAACCTGCTGGAGATCGATTATGGCATCTCTAACTATGGCATGCAGTGAGGTTGTCATTTTCTTCTCGCAACAATGCTGGTATATAGCACCTATATACATCAATAGTGCATTAAATATTTATGGACCCTTAAAATTATATGTGATCATATATAATACGATTTTAATTCTGAGCTGGCAGTTTATGGTTTCGGAAAATGAAAAATTGAAACTTGAACATTTTAGGAAGGTCGTTTAGGTTTCTGTTTGGGTTTGAACCGCTAGTTCAAATACGTTGGGCTTGCATTTAACTTTACTAATATTAAGTTGCATATGTATCTAATTGAAATTTCAATAAGAATCAAAACCACATAATTCTCTTACCTTTTTTTTTTTAAATGTTATATTTTTAAGAGTCATTAGCTTCCACTTTAGTAACATATTGTTCTTCTTCTTCTTCTTCTTCTTCTTTTCGGTTTGAAACCGAAACTGACGGTTCTGATTCTCAAATTTATCAAATTGAAACCGGAACCAGAATCGGACGGTACGGTTCTAATTACGGTTCGATTCGGTCATCCCTACTTAAAACCACTAATGTAAAACTCACTGACCGATTGCAAGCACAACTTACCTTATCCATGTGACAATTGTGAACTAATATCGACCATAGATTTTACAAGATCAATGGCCAGATGTGGATCCCAAATTTATGGCTGAATCTCAAAATTTGAGGCCGCATGCACAACTTAATAACTAACTATGGGCACATCAGCAAATGAGGAGTCCAATACCTAATAACGAAAATACGTTGCACAACCTACAATAACGGGTTGGACAATCAACACAGACAAACACAGGCTCCCCAGCGAGTTCAATAGACCCGTTGAGTAGTACCGTTGGACCAACGAGTCTATTGGACCTGTTGATATGTCCAATGATGCTTCAAGCAACGGGACATGGAATAAATAAAATTGAAATATGTTGCACTAGCAACCTACACCATGGGTTGCAAATTCCACAATAACAACTTAAACACCGCACCAGAACGGGTTGCACAACCAACACAAGCGATGACAAGCTCCCATCGGGTTCAATATACCCGCTGAGTAGTAACTCTCTAGTTAACCGTTTGGTTAGCAGATTCGCTATATTATCTTTTGACCTCATGTAGTCAAGTGAGATAACACCTGTTGTGAGAAGCTATTTATTGGTTTTATTTCTACAGCGTATATCTCTACACTTACCATTATACATGTTACTCTATACCCTTCCACTTGTAGCTTGACTATCGCAATTTGCAAATTGGAGGTACATGTTTTTCCCAACTAGGAATATTGTCAAGAAAATGGTGTATCCATTTAGCATATTCACTATACTTGTCCAAGGTTATCAACTTAGATTTCATCGTGGATCTAGTTATCACAGTTTGTTTCGAGGATTTCTATGAAACCACTGCACAATGCAAGCTAATGTGAACACGTAGCTACTCATGAACTTAGAGCCCTTAATATCTGATATCTAATTAGCGTCGATATACATCTCTATTATAGTTGGATATCTCGTATAGTGTAGCCAAAATCACGATTATAACTTGTGTATCTCATCATTGGGATACTAGTATGCCTACTAAGTTTATAAATTACAAAGGCATTATCCGACCCAGTACAACTTATTAGATACATCAAACTTTCAATGATCCTAGAATATTCTACTTGATAAATACACTCTCCTTGACTTTTGGATAGATGTGCGTTAGTATCTAACGGTGTCTTAGACAATTGATTATTATTCTTGTTAAATCTCCCAAGAATTTTATCAATATAATGAGAGTGACTCAACACAAGACCAAATTGATACGTTTCATGTCTTCTAATGATTTAATCCCAAAGATCAAATCCACCAAATTGATATGTTTCATGTCAAATCTCAAATTGAATATGTTTTTGGTTGATTTGATCATTTGATCGTTTCTACCAATGATAAGTATATCATCCACGTATAAATATAGAATGACATAACCGCCTATCATATCATTTACGTAGACACACTTGTCGTTCTAGTTTATCTTGAACCCATTGGTTATTATTGTATGATCTAACTTCTCGTGTCATTGCTTAATCATTTGTTTTTAACCATACAATGATTTTAATAATTTACAAACTTTCTTCTCTTGGCCCAGAATGATACACTTTGTCGTTCTATATAAGATATCTTCATCTAACTCGTCATTTAAGAAAGTTATTTTCACATCCATATATATGATGAACTTCCAAGTTTTGTAATACAACAATGACAAGTATCATCTTAATGAAATTTATTCTTTTCTTGAGAGAATAAGAGAGTGTATGTGTATATGACCTTGTGGTCTAGTGGCACGAAGTGGCTCACTCATATGGGAGGTCTTGGATTTGAGCCTTGTTTTTTTTTTTTTTTTTTTTTTCCTGAGCATCTCACAAGTAAATAGTAGTAAAATAATCCCATTATGTCATTTGCCCTATTTTCTTTTTACTTAATTAATTCCAAAATAGTATCTATATTTTAATTTGAACACTAGTAACTTTTTAATTATGTTTTTCTATTTTGCTCTTATTATTGTTATTATAAACTTCTTAAATTTATTTGACTGGGTGAGTGAATTTGGAACTTGGAAGAAAAAAAAATCTAAAAATAATATCACATTTTACTTATTTCTTTAAAAATCATGTCAAACAATTACTCTCATAAAATAGCTAGGACAAACATGACGATGAAGTGAAAAGAATGGCAAGATACTATCCACATAGAATGAGAAGCTAGGATGCCATGATCAGTTAATCACATGCATGGCAATATATAGATAGATAACATGAGAAACCATTGGAAAGGAAAGTTTTAGAATTGGAAATTGGAAGCTGAAAAAGAATTGGTAAAGGACAGGGAATGGATTAGTTTAATTAGGAGCTTTGATGATTCCAAGACAATAAATGTGCATGATATATATAATTGATACCGAGAAGTCATAAACATATTGGCCATATATTATTTACACTAAATATAAATATGAAACCAAGTATATAAATATATATCACCTTGATTATTTATAAAGATAAATTTATTTTTTGATCAATAAATTAACATTTAACTTTGAACCTAAAAATAAGTAGATACATACTTATAAATCTTAGAAAACTAACAATTTTTCATTACAAATGAAGAGAATCGGTATATATGAAGGTTTAGTTGAACGAATTTGAGAATATGAAGTGCAATGTTAATTTTTAGCTACATTTCAATGACAAAAAAAAAAAAAAAAAAAAAAAAAGTGTATCAAACTCAAAAATTGATTAATTATTTAATACTGACGTGGTCAATACGATGGTACCCACAAATATGTACAAGTAATGAAGTGGGATCGTAGGTGGATCCTTTACTAGTTTGCTTGTTGGTTAAGTTATGGGCTCTAGTAATGACGTTTTGTCAGAGAGTCCGAGCTATACTGAGGTAGGTGTGAATGCCAAAAATTCCCCCCCCCCCCCCCCCCCCCCCTCTAGCATTAAATGAGGTATTTATAAGGGAGGAGAAGAGACACATGTCGGGCTCTCGGCATACCTGACACGTGTCGCGCATGCAACATCACGATGTCCACGTGTTACAATATTTTTTACCATCCACAAAGTGATGTGCTTGGTTCGAAGTTAGGAACCTAGATCTCGGTCTTTTAAGTAGTCTTGCTCAGGATGAATGTCCCGACCCTAACAGGTCGGGGTCAATCCTAGGGCGAGCGAAGTCTAACGTTGACCAAGTATTCGTTCGGTCGTCGCATTTAGTTCGGGCATGGCAAGCCCGTGGTCGATCAGTTAAAGTCGGAAAAATTTCTCTCGGTGACCTGACCAAATACCAAGCAGGTATACAGTATGTAGAGAGATGTACACTCGGGGTATATTCCCTATCAAATACAAAATGAAATAAATAAAAAATTATTAAGGTGTCCCTCAATAATTTGAAAATTTAAAATGCATTATCTATCTACAATTCTAATAAGAGCCAATAATGTTAGGCCCTTAACTGGAACAAAAAAAATGTCGGTACCATTGTTTCTTAAAATGAATGGTTAATATTATTTTGATTTTAGTATATTTTTTAATGGTTTTCCTTATTTACCCTCTATTATATTATTTCATTCCCTTAAATAACCCTAAACTCTGTTAGAATAAACTTTAATAAGGGAATATTTCGTTAACTATTTATTATTCTTAACTTACTTATTAATTTCTATAAGAAAGGTCTTAGGTTCTAACATCACCCCAATCAGAGTTGGCATAATTCTAAAACATATACTACGCATATGTTAAAAAATACAATATAAAATTTAACATAAACTTTGGTCAAATAATTAGCCCAACTAAATAAATAACATTCAAAGTTGCATCAAAGATTATAAATTAGTAACCTTGCAGTCATTTTCTTGCATTAAAAAAAAAAACGAATTTAGGTTAAGTTTTTTTTTGTCTTCATTTAATTAATTTATAACTAGATGTCTATATTGCCTTTATTCAAAAACAAAATTCATTATAAAACATAAAAAAAAAAAAAACATATACAATTTCATTAATTATATTATCTTTATTTTTTACAATTAAGGTTCCATACCTTCAAATTCATTAATCAATTTTATTAACTATATTCTCATTGTCTTGTTTTTACAATATATTGTAATCAAATATCGAAGTTATAATACAAAATATGTTATATATTTATTTATCAAGTATTTTATACAAATATAACAAATATTAATATATTTTTTTCAATACTTTCACATGATAATCTACGGCACACATCTCACAACACATGAAACATATGTAGGGAAAAATACTACAACTGCCAAATATCAACAGACACTTGCAAGATAATAAATAGATCATAGTGCAACTAAGACCTCAATCATATACATAGCAAGACAAATCTAAAACTTATTACATCATAATCTCATTGCATGACGCTGCCCTTTAAGCTACCACCAGTAACCCAATTGCACATGACACACTACAAATAAAAAAAATGAGGACAAGTACTGAAGATGAAGACAATAACAATGCTATCCAGAAGAGAATAAAGAAGACTTAGAGAAATTTAAATCGAAAGTAGTATTTATTTAGACTATCATTTTTAGAGTAAGTATTTAGACTAGCGTTATTACAAAATTGCAAACATTTATTATAGTGACAATTATAATCAATCTCTTATATATTATCTTGCATTTATATATACATTGAATTACTGATTTAAATAAACAAAATCAACATTCAATTACCTATGCATTAACATCTTCTATATATAATCTTGCATTGATATATTCCGAATTACTTATTTAAAAATAATCATTGGGCATTATCTCATTCGCGCAATGCGCGTGAAAAAACTAGTTAATATTAACATAATTTGATAATGTTGGACTAAAATTGCCACTTTACACATAATTAAAGAAAAAAATTTATGTATAATAATAATTCATTGACCGAGTCTACAATATAGTTATATATAATTAATGAATCAAAATCGTCATTTTTCCTTATAAAAAAAAAAAAATGCTTGTTGTGTTTTGCTAATTTAACGAATGGTAGAATAAATAAAGTGCATTCCAATAAATTGTAAAAGAGCAATTTAAAAAATGCATGAACTTTAAAATTAAAAGTACACCATTCAAAATAACAAAGCACATCAATCCTTTAGTTGTAACTTTATATACCATGCAATTATATTAGTCAGGTAGTTAATTTAGTAACCCTAAAGTTCAAATTTAATTTCATGTGATGTACCTATTACCTTTTTTTTTTATTTGAATAGGTCCCTCTCGATCTATATTTCGGATCAAATTATGTATATGATAACGACTACAAATTTTCGCATAAATTAAAATAGTGATTGTGTGTGTTTTTTCATATATCAAAGAATGTACATGGCAGCTAGTGTGGTGCACATTCATATGTTTACACTTGATCGCGTAATTTTATTTGAGAGTTTTTTGCATTTTTAGTCCCACGACTATAGTGGCACGGGTAGAATTGATTCACGACTTTTGAACCTTGCAATTTAGTCCACGACTATTGATTTTTTTGCAAAAAAGGTCCATCCGGCCACTTTTCCGTCAAAATTTCACCGGAAAAAAAAATCTCAATTTTTAGTCGGGTTAAAATTGACATTTTATTTATCTCAAAAAATTAAAAGAAAAAAATTGATATTTGACTACATACAATATTACTGGGCTACATACTACTGCCCCAAGCAGCGGAGTACATGTACCACTCCAATGCTGCTGCCGGATAACCTAACTAGCCCGTGGAACGCCACGGCCGCTCCACCGCTTACTGACAGCCCTGCCTGCTCCAGGAACTCCGCCGCCTGGGGCAGTAGTATGTAGCCCAGTAATATTGTATGTAGTCAAATATCAATTTTTTTCTTTTAATTTTTTGAGATAAGTAAAATGTCAATTTTAACCCGGCTAAAAATGGAGAATTTTTTTTCCCGATGAAATTTTGACGGAAAAGTAACCGGAAGAACTATTTTTGCAAAAAAATCAATAATCGTGGACTAAAATTGCAAGGTTCAAAAGTCGTGGATCAATTCTGCCAGTGCCACTATAGTCGTGGAACTAAAAGTGCAAAAAACTCTTTTATTTGATATACCTCTTCTATTAGGGTGTACAAAAAAAAAAAAAAAAAAAAAACAAACAAAACAAAACAAAAAAAAAAAAAAAACTAAAAACTAAAAACAAAATTTTTTTATTTAAGATTTTTATTTTTCTCTTTTGATTTTATGAAAAGAAATGACTGGCGCATAATTCCACCTTAGTTAATTAGTTTAAGGAGTAAGAAATGAGGAAATTATTCACAAAGGGGCATATCAAGTAATCAAACAGTGATTACTGATTAGAATAGAATATTAATAAAACGGAATTAGAGATCCATAGGTTTTGGTGACCTTGTGAAGTAGCAATAGTTCTTGTCAACTCTTCCATGTCAGAGCTAGTGGGCCCCAAATTCCGAATATTTCAATTTTTCTTTTTCCAAAAGGTTGAATTCTCAACTCTAAAAGTCCTTACACCCCAACTCAACAAAATATTTGAATGTAAATCACGGTGATTCAATGACTTAGTAAACATGGCCAAATACCGGTGCAGACGGCAGACACAAAAGATCTGTCCACTTTAGAAATAATCCCACCCTGCCACTGTTAAGATTCAAACCTTGATCTCTTTTCTCAAATACTGTTTAGTGAATCATTGAAGTAAGCCCGTATAGAAAATATTTCAACTTTTGTAGGGGCTGAGGTGAGAGCCGAAACCTTAATCTTCCAAGGCGCGCGTGTGTGAAATTACAATGGACTAAGCTTGTATTAAGATGTCTGCTTATATATTCACTATTAAATTAATCTGATTGGACCTATCACCTATCTCACTAGTTCTGGTAGCATTGTTTAGGCCATAGTTCTAAAAATTGAAATTAGAACCAGAACTTGAATTAGAAAGAAGGTTTCAGAACTTGGAATTTAAATTTTAAGGTTAGTTTAACTAGAGGTCCATTATATTCTCAATTCAACATGATTTTCTTTATTTTTTGAATCGCTAAATTCGATCCTAAAGTAATAACCTGAAATTTCAGTAGAGTTCAATATAACATTAATATTGCTCAAAGCAGTAGATTAAATTAATAGAGTAATAATGTTTCATATCATATTACAAGATTGAATAAATAGATTGAGCAGAAGAGTCGTAAAATAGTAAAGTAAAAGACACTGCATAGGGTAGTAAGGCTATGAAGTATTGAAGTTGCGAAGCAATAAAGTTAAGAGGACCAATGAACTAACTTATAAGTTATTGTCACACTATGTTAAATTTTGATAATGTTAACATTTGTAAGGTTAAGGAATTTAGAATTTCAAAATGTATGTTATATGTGTTAAGTTTAATAGAGCAACTTGTAAAGGTTAAAATAGGACTAACCGACTAAGCTTATTAGTTTTAAGTTGTATCTAGCATATCTTATCCGGAGGATCCCACTAGTAGCATATTGTTGTGCAATATTAGATCTTTAATTCGACAGGTCTTTTTGTATTTAATTGAGTTTCACACACCGGAAGATAGTGCTTAATTGAGTTTCACACACCTACAGATACACCTGAAGACAGTGATAAAGTATTCTCTTGATTGTATAGGCCATGGGGTCTTAAGTTCCTAACGTTGGGGACCAAACACACTACTTCACTCATAACTAAGAGATAAAAAAAAAAAAATACGGTTATAACTGATGGACTGAGTCATCAATATGGGTATAAATAACTTAGAGACCAAATATACTACCTTTTGCTTTTAACTATCTTTTCATATTTAAGTGCGCCAAATAGAGCTATGTATCGTATACTTCCAAATTCTACTCCTTCAATTTTATTTTCTGATTAGTAATCAAGGATAAATTATTTTTTTTTAATATGAATCTTAAAAAAGTGTTTACATACCAAATTTGAGAAAGAGTTTGTATAATGTTTTTTTTGGTAGTACGGTGTGGAATTAAGCTTCGCAGGTTCCCCTTTACATTTGACTATTTGAGTACAAATCGATACATCAAGCCATATTGTTCATTTCCATATCATGATAAATTCATCTCATATTAGTTGAAACCAAACGCTCCTCTAGTCTTCCTAGTCCACCTCTATCCTCAACCCTATAAATTCTCAGGTAAGCCAAACCCTTATTCTCATATATTCTCTCTCTTAACATATAGATATGAAGCAATCAACGAACTCACTCATATACCAGCAACAATACCAACACACATCCGAACAATCTCAGATGAACTCCGTACAGGATTTCCAAGTCGTCGCCGGCGCCGGCGGCGGAGCAACTCAACACCACATTTCTTCCTCCCTCTTCGACTCCACGGCCGCGTCTAGCACCGATTTCCTCGAACACTTTCTCTCTTCCGTCCCTTCCTCGTCTCCTTGGCCTGACCTAACAAAATCTCATTCCCCCTGGGACTCCCATCACCTCACCTCTCCGCCGCTGCTACCTAACCCTAACTCCGCCGTCGATGATCACGCTTACCACTTCGACGACCAGTCAACAGCTCTCTTGGCCTCCAAGCTCCGCCAACACCAGATCAACGGCGACGACGGCGGCGGCTGTAGCTCCTCAGCAGCCAAGGCACTGCTGCTTCAACAGCATCTCTTGCTGTCGAGAGGATTTTCAGGCACCGGACTGAGGTCCCCGACGGGACGGGTTGGAGACAACGGCCTTCTCGGGATGCCGTTGAGCTTACGGAACGGGGACCAAAACGAAGCCATTGAAAATCCAGTAAGATCGATATTTCATATTTACTCCGATCCACGCATACTAATTGAATGGTGATTAGAGTGAATTTAGCGGTTCATCGACGATTAATTGCAGGTAAGCGACTGCTCCGTTCAGCCTGTCTATAATGGCTTCACTGGATCTCTCGGTCAAACTTCCTCTCATCCTCACCATTTCAACCATCCTCAGGTGAACAATGTACAAAAATCATTACAAAAATGATAGAAAATGACGTTATTGTAATTTCAACTGAGTGAATATTTCCGTTCAATTAAATACAGGGCGGATCGATGCAAGCTCACAATTTCGGTGCTCCAGCACCATCGCCGATGAACCAACCACCGGCGGCCACCGCTAGCGGCTCAACTGGCGGTGCAGGAACGGCCCCAGTTCAGCCGAAGCAGCAGAGAGTCAGGGCCCGTAGAGGACAAGCCACTGATCCTCACAGTATCGCAGAGCGAGTGCGGACAATTCGCAGTAGCAATAATATTTTAAATAATTTTTATTTTTTTTGTTTTTGGATTTTTCTGGTATTCTGATCCCATTATTTTCGGAATTATTGTTTCTGTGCAGTTACGGAGAGAGAGAATTGCAGAGAGAATGAAGGCTCTGCAGGAGCTTGTACCCAATGCCAATAAGGTAATTTCATTACTCCCCGGGCAATTAATTGATTTTTCATCATACTAATTGATTTTTCATCATACTAATTGATTTTTCATCATACATAATATGTCCGTAATTAGAATCTAATTAATCATAATTAGTTCCATTAAAGTTAAAACTGATGATTAATGGCAATTGTAATCCGTAACTGCTCATAATTTGCGCTATAATTGCTCTCCCCCACCTTTTCCAAACGATATATTCCATGTGCTTGTTTTATTGGTAGAAATAGATCAGTTTCTCTGACACGTGTCTGCATTTAGCGAGTATACATAGGACTTATGTACACCTGCGAGTATGGTTTCATTTGTACTCTCGTCCTTCGTCCTTTAATGTGAAGCTGGAGAGCACACCCGAGAGAGCATGATAACAATTCTCAAATCATATCATAGAGTCATAGACCCGATTAATTTTTATGTGTAAATTTAATGAAATTGCGTTACATAGTCTAATATTTTTACCCATTTATTTTGTTAATTAATGTTATTCTCTTTTCGTAATATATTTAACAAATTAATGGTAGGAAAATTTTTATTTTATAGAATTATTACATTATTTTATGTTTATTGAATTTAAATAAAGTATTTGATACAGAAAAATTTATTATGCCTTAATTGTGTATATATTAGTTGGTAGGTTCTAAATTTGACTCTCTATGAGAGTAAACATTTTTTGTTGGATTTGTCTATTGATCAATTAATTATGAACCAGGTTGATTTATTTATAATGGCTTTCTTAAAATCAAAGTAGTAGGAGAGAAGTCGAAAATATCTAAAACAGCATGGTGCTCGCTGGCATGCTAGAACTTCCTGATAATAAAATTTAAATATTTATTTTATAATCTTTGTTATTAATTATTAATTATTAATGATGGAGATGAATGAAAGTAGATATTTTATGTGTGAGCTAACGTGGGGTGGAATGACAGACTGACAAGGCTTCAATGCTGGATGAGATCATCGACTATCTCAAATTCCTCCAGCTCCAAGTCAAGGTATTAATTATTTTTTAAAAAAATAGTTTGATTTAAATAATGAAAGAGGATGTTTCCTTTTGACATATAAACATATTGTAATGTGAGAAATCATATTCAATTAGTTGGTGAATATGGATTTTAATTATTTTTGAAAGAAATACTTTTAGTCATTGTTTATATGCATTATTCTAAAATCTTACGATTTTTTCTCTACGTGTTTCAGGTTCTGAGCATGAGCAGACTGGGCGGGGCTGCAACTGTTTCTCCCCTAGTTACTGATATGTCCTCTGAGGTACGTTCCCACTTACACTTTACTGTTTTTTTTTTTTTTTTTTTTTTTTTTTGGAAATCCTTTACTGTTTTTTTTTAGTTTCAAGAACATCATCAATTATGTTGATTAAGATTTTTACTTGATATAACACTTTTACAAGGAACACGTAAAATTTTCATTTATTTATGTTTTTAAAAATTTTTACTATTTCTATTAGCTGTGATTGAAGTTATTTTAATTTAGGCATAATTTACAGTATTATTATTAATAATATTGGTTTGAATCTGTGAAGTAAAATAGAGTCAAGAAAGGTATTGCACGTGGAACTATAGTTGAGGAACAAACCATCCCTAACCTCCATGTTTGTCCCTCGTAAAACATCGCAAAACGACAAATAGATAAAGTTTCACGCATGCCCAGTTGGTCTCCCTTCTTATTTTTGTTTTTGTTTTTTTTTTTTTTTTTTTGTTATTTGGTGTTGTACTGTTGTTGTTATTATTATTCTTTAGACTTTGGTATAGAGTAGTGTTAAATCTTGAAATTAATTACTTTATTTTTAAAGTAATATAAATTAGTTACTGTATTTGATTGTAGAAACTTTACATCCAAAAAAAATATTATTATTGAAAAGTAGGAATTGTTGTTTTTGTATAGGGAGGAGGTGATTGTTTACAAGGGAATGGAGGAGGGAGGAGCAGCAAACTTAACCGGGGGGCGGAAGCGGCATCATCATCATCTAACAACGAGGGCATGGCGATGACGATGACGGAGCAGCAGGTGGCAAAGCTGATGGAGGAGGACATGGGCTCCGCCATGCAATACCTCCAAGGGAAAGGCCTTTGCCTCATGCCCATCTCCTTGGCCACCGCTATTTCTACCGCCACTTGTCACTCCAGGAACACACTCTTCGGCGGCGGCTCAACCACCAACGCCGCTGAAGCCGCCGGTGTGCCATCTTCTCCTAGCTTTTCAGCTTTGACCGTCCAGTCAGCTACCACGATGGGTAACGGCGCCATTGATCTCTCCGTCAAAGACGCTGCTTCCGTTTCTAAACCTTCATCTTCTTAACGGCGTTGACTGTTTCCTTTGATTTTTCCGGAGAAAATGCGGTAGAAAACGTGGGACAACTAGAGGGAATCTCTTCACTCTTCAGTTTTAGAGTTATTAACGGCCGTCAACTCTACGCGTATTCTGGTAGACTCTAACTACACAGATGCCACTCACCTCTCGTCTTTAAAATACATGTTTTTAAGTAATTTAACCAGAATCATCCTCTTTTTATTTCTTTAATCCGAATATTCCTTATATTTCAATACATGGACTTGAAAATAGTATTTTGTAAGTCTTTGTTTAAGGGCATCATACATTATTATGTGACTCTTTGCTTTAGTATCAGAAATGAAAGACAAAAAAAAAAAAAAAAAAAAAAGAAATTGTAAACAAGACTCTGATTCTATGTAATGATGAGCTATAGTGATGTTATTTACGAGTAAAAATGATGGAATGACTTTTAATTATAAGCAGTATTGTCACAAATTATTAATCCTTTTATTTTAATAATTAGTCATTTACAAAGTACAAATTAATACTTTCCATGTGTCATTATTTTAACCCATAATATAATTAACTAATTTATGAGAGTTAAATAATATAATAAAAATTAATGCTGAGTCAAAAGTGAATAAAGAAATACTAATTATTAAAAAAAATGAAAGTATCATATCTGTTTATATAAACTACTTATAATATTAATTACTCATTTGTTATTATTATTTTGTTTATTTGAAAAATCCTGGATGGCTATTGCACATAATTTGTGATTCTCACAGTTGACTAAGGAGGATTGATAAGATCGCAATATAATCATTACGGTGAAAAAAAAAAAAAAGTAAAACCATTTAAGAATGGTTGTATTGATATCCATTTTGTATTACATTGTGCATATATACATATCCTTACTTTGATTAGGTTACGTTAATTTTACTAGCTCTTGCGACAATCAAAATTGACTTAAATCAATAACCTTATCGTTTAGGACAAATACAAATTAACTTCGTAACTTGTTTTTTTTCTTTAATTTGGGCACATCGCTTTAGTGTTACCAAAACAAAAGTTTGTGATTCCAAAGCTTTCTAATTGCCCCCAAGTTAGAAAAGAGATCATTGTCATTACTAACTTATTTAGGTTTGATATTCTGTAAGAATTACTCTCAACTTTTATCATTTTATGTTTTTATTTCGACACATTATTAACTCACAATAGATTACCCACAACTTAATTTTAAACTTTATAAACGGAGTCACATATCCAAGGGTCCAAAAAATTTCTTATCGCACATGTATCTTTCAACTACCCCACTTAGTTATCTTCTTACACGACTGAATATCAATATTTCATTAATTAAAAGAAAATAAGTTTATCCTCTTCTAAAAAATACTTGATGTGTTTCCTTTTTTCTTTTACTATAATTTTTTTTTCATATTCATTTACAAATTACAATCCAATAACAGACTCATTTTGAACTTCTTCAAAGCAAATATTGTCTTTTAGATTTTAAAGTTTCTCTAGACTTAATATTTAAATTGTTCGAGATTGATTGATTGAATAATAATCAAATTAAATTCAAAATTTCATTGAAACAAATTTATATAATTTGGATCGTTTACCATCCTAATATCATGTATATTGAAATTTTAAATATATATATATATTTTTTTGAAACAGAAATTTAAATATGTTTAATTATTTTTAGTAAACTAATTATTTACCTACATCATAAATTGAATGATTATGGGAGAATGCTCAAAGTTAATATAGTAAATATTGTCTTTTTTGTTGCGGCCGTCAAAATTGAAGTATTCAAATTCCAATGTGTTGTTGTGTTGGAGTGCAATCCCCAAAAACACGTTTTGTTAATTACTTGATTAAGATAGCCTAATCCCCAGGCCACTATTTTCACTTTAATTTCAAAGCTCGATGCGAATGTCTTTCAGAATTTCATAATTTTTATATATATATATTCCGTTAACTTCTCCGTCGTTGCTTATGTCGGCAGCCAAACCCCACCACCCCCATGCTATTGGAAAAGTCTTATCACTATTAATTTCACAACAATGTCATGTATATATGTTAGGTTTTTTTTTTTTTTTTTTTTTTTTTTTTTTTTTTTTTTTTTAATTTTTACGTCAATTATTAAAGTGACGTAAAAAATACCGCGTATGTCAGATCAAATTATATATGTAGGTTCAACAATCAACATTTATATTATCATATATACATTCTTCCAAAAGGCTGAACCCCAACCCTAAGGGCCCCCCACATCCCGGCCCGACAGAGCATTTGGGAGGATGTAAATATTATCATATATACATTGGTTATACATAAAATTGACGTACAACCAATTAGAAATATGCATATCGTAATTCATATTTTGAAAACATTAAAAATGTTGTAAAATTAAGGAATGTGATATTGTACTCATAGAAATATGAGTTACATACGATATGGATATCACTGTGTTTCAATATCGTAACTCATATTTCGAACACATTAAAAGTATCGTAAATATCAAAGGATGTAAACTCATAGAAACTCATAGTAGTATCTTTGTAAAAATGATAAATATGGTGTTGTAGTTTGACATCTTTATAATACTCAATCTTTTCTTTTAAAAAAAAAATTAACATAATATAAACTTGTGAATGTATGTGTAAAAATGTTTTTTTTTTTTTAATTTTAAAATAAAAGGTAGTGACATTTTAAAAATAAAATGGTAATTATTTATATTACGGAGTAATATATAAGATAACTTTTTGACGTTGTACGATTGTTCTCTATATACCTAATTAAGTAATTAATTAAAATTGAAAAAAAAAAAGAAGAAGAAGCAATTGAAATAATTTTAAAGTAGAAATTATGTGCAAATCATATAGTTAGTATTGAAGAAGTGAATTTATTAGCCTTTGACTAACCTCTATGAAATGACTACATCTGTCCATCTAAATGGAATGGTATGGACAACTGGACAAGTACATAATTCCAAATTTAATCAGATGGGAAAAATGTGTTGCAGTATAGTGGTATAGTCAAAGCCAATTACTCTAAAACTTCTATCTAACGTCAACTAATTAATGATTACTAATCCAAACGAGTAACTGAAGTGGCAAATGAACTTCTTTGTGAGGATGATTCTAAGGATAATTTGAGTTCGATTTCAATAAGTGAAAATTCTTTTAGACCAACTCCCATGCCTTCTGGAGCAAACGATGATTAGTTGGGTAGACCCGGACCGTAAAACAGATAGAGAGAGAACACTTTAGACCAGCTCTCATGTATCCTGGAGCAAACGCAAATTAATTGGATAGACCCGGATCGTAAAACAGACAGAGAGAGAACACTGAACACCTCTGAATGGTTTACAAAAAAAAAAAAAAAACTAATTAATGATGATTAAAATAACTTTTTTTTTTTTAAATGATGACTAAATGACATTTCTTTAGGTCTTTGACCTATGTTATATGTCTGTTTATGGTTGTCATTTCAACCATTCTTATTTTACTAGTTAAATATCACTCATTGCACAATTTAATAAATATTCGTTAAGAAAAAATAATTAGTTATTTAACAAAAATCTATCTCTAAATCTATAATAAGAGTCAATTATGTTAGTTTTTAATTGTATTCAAAAAAAAATGTTAGTCTTTAATTGAAATGAACATTGTGTTGATAGTATAAGTTGTATTAAGTGTTTGTTCTTTGTGTTATTTGTGTTGTGCCTTTGCATTTTGTTTTTCAATTTTACTCTTTACATTTTTTTGACCTTTATTATAACATTAGTCCTTAACTGAAAATAAAAAATATGTTAGTGATATAAGTGATATTAAATATTTTTATTTGGATTTTAAAAAAAAAAAATTATTTGGTACTTTTTGCGTTATACATTTATAATTTCTTACCAATAATATCACTAATATTTTTTTTTTCCTTTTGTTAGTTCTACACTTACTGTATAAAATACAAACACATGCATACGTGTGTATATTTGTTTTCTATAAATATAGTTTAATTTAATAATAATAATTTTTAATTAATGAATAATATGTATCTATTGTCATATAATTTTCTTATTTGAAAATTTAACTCCTTTTTAAAAAAAAACAAACTCCTATTTATTTTTAACTTTTTTTTTTAATTTAAATTTTTACTCTTTAAAAAAAATTTAGTTTTTCATTTGTACCTTTGTATCTTATTTGATGTGAAATATGTGTATCATTGACTTATTGTCAACAAGACATTTCAATTTAATTTATTATGATATCAATATTAAAATATAACTATAATAGAACATATTATAAGAAAAAGCTAATTGCATTTGCTAAAAGATAAATCCTTTTTTTTTTTTGAAATACAATACATACTATGTAGTTCAACACAATTTTTTTTTTTTAAATATGCTAGATAATAATACTCCGGAATAATACTCCGGAGTATTTCTTATAATCAAAAATTAAAATTCTATATTCTAATATTTATAAGATTTATGTGTTTCTATACTTATTTATTTTGGTCGTTTAATTTTACTAGTTTTACTAATTTTTTGTTGTTCACAACGTATAATTATAAACAATAATCCTAAAAATCTTGTATGAAATTTTCATTAAACGAATCCCTTTTTATTTCATAAATAAATACATATTTTTGACTGAGGTCCTTAAGGATTCAGGACCATTGACAGGTACATCATATAATATAAAATGGTTTGTTACATTTTTCTACTATACAGAATTTTTAAATAATAATTTTGCCTAATAATGATATTCCATATATTTTTTTAAAGTAAATCTTTAATGTAACTTTTTCTGATTAATTTTTGTAAATTGGTCTGTCGATCATTAAGATTTAATAAATATGAAATTAAAATATGTAAAATGTAATATAATAAAATAATAATTTAAGAAAATTTGGTAAAGCACGACAAAGTCGATACATTATAGTAAGTATTTTAACAACTGGACCGAAAGGGAAATCACCAAACAACAAGCTTTGATTTTATTTATTTGTCTAGCATTTAATTAAAGAGTTGACTTTAATACTTATCACAACTTTATTTAAAGTGGACTGACTAATATAATCCATAAATAAGATTATTAAATACTAAAGCTTTTGTTAGGTGAAGGAACAAAATGCCCGAAGCTGAGTAGGCTATTTTATCTTACGCAATTTTATAAGCTTTACAAAATTAAAATATAACGGGGCGTTTGGTTGGAAGGAAGGAATTAGGGGGGAAAAGAATTGTAATTCGGTGAGAAAAGAATAAAGTAGGAATTTAAATTACATTGTTTGGTATGAAGAAATAGGGTGATGAGGAATTGAGAGGAAAGAAGTAAATAAATACTAAAATGTCCTTATATAATATTAATATAATAATACTAATGAGGGTAAATTGGTAATTTATAATGAAATTGCAATTCCACAAAGCATGGAATTACAATTCCTAGGGTGGAGGCATGAATTGTAATTCAGCAAAAGGAGGGAATTGCAATTCCCTCCAACCAAACAATGTAATTTCAGATTTCATTGAATTTCAATTCTTTTACAACCAAACTACATTGTACCAAACAGGCCATAAGGTTTCTTTGCCCTTAGGAAAGGAACACACAGATTAATATATGTGTGTGTTTGTGTTAAAATAATAATCAAGGTGATTATACTTTTTAGAAGAAAAAAAAAATCACTTTTGCTTCCTTAACTATGGTACATGTACCAAATTTAGTTATTGACTATTACTGTAATATTTTCAAATTAAGTGCATAACTATACTTGTGCACAAAGTGATTGTTCCCACATTGTGGCTGGTGAGACTCGACACCGAGTCATTGTTTCTAAACTTTATCTATGTGACCAATTAAGCTGTCCTGCCTGTCCATATGGAGGCTTCTACTTTTTATTCTTGAGTTATATAGTTATACAAGTTCAATTTTTTGTGTTTACAGATTAGCGCACCCAGTTGACCAGCTTTGCCTCTCACCTCTTCACTATCAACCTACTCCTAACTCTATGAGGAATTCAAATGGCGTCAAGCAACTCGATGTTCAAGAAGACTTACACCAAAGTCAATAGTTCCAAGTCGGAATCTACAACCAGTTCTAACGCTAGACGTGAGACGCAAGGACCGATAACTAGAAGCCGCACAAGGAGCTTAAGGGTGCTATTGCCCGAACCTCAATCGAACCTCAATCGATCGTCCAGATAATGGCTCGAAGGTTCGAAATAGTCCTACCGTCGCGAGAACAGATACAGTTACTTATGATAATTTTTTTTTTTTTTTTAAAAAAAATTATACTCCGTAATACTTAGGTGAAAAAATGTAATACTCATCCAAGATACGATCTCATAAGAGGGCGTTTGGTTCACGGAATCTTGGATTACCCTAGGTAATAGGATTACCTCCAGGAAGGTAATGTGAGATGTTGGGAATGTAAGATTACCTTTTGTGTTTGGTTTGGATAGTGTAATATAATATTACCTTGTTTGGTTCAAGGTTATATTTTAGGTTATATGGATCAATTTACAATAATGTCCTCAATAATATATATATATATATATATATATATATATATATATATATATATATATATATATATATATATATATATATATATATATATATATATATATATATAATGTGTGTATTTATTTATATGTATGAATGTATATCGATGCTTAAATATTAAAAAAATTAAATATATAAATATACACATATATATTTGATTATATAAACATATATTATTATTATTATTATTATTATTATTATTATTATTATTATTATTATTATTATTATTATTATATAAGGATTAGTTAACAAGGGCAAAGTTGGAATAATTCAAGGTAATCTAAGATTACCTAAAAAATTGGGGGTAATCACATTACCTTGAAACATTACCGCCACATCAGCTTTCAGGTAACATTACCAGGTAATCTTATAACTTGAACCAAACAAGGTAATATAACATTACCAGACTCAGATTACCTAGGTAATCTAAGATGACCTGAACCAAACGCCCCCTAAGAGAATTTGCTACATTACCGCCACATCAGCTTTGAAATAATATAACATTACTAGGTAATCTCATAACTTGAACCGACCTAGGTAATCTCAAATGCCCCATAAGGAAAAGATTTTCAACCTTTGGACAACAACACATTATTGATAGCCATAATCCGACTATGTGAACCTTAATTTCTCTGAATTCCCCACTAATTGTAAGAGAGATCATAAGAGAGATCAAAGAAGTATGAAACAGTGGGCACTTAATGGTGAAGTACAAATCTTGGTCAACCTACCTGAACTCTTCCAATTCCAGTCAGCAATGTGTGTTTCTACCTGTTCAGAGCTTAGAACTATTGAAAAAGGGACATTGAAATGCTTCAAGTAAACACTTCAAAAGGAAAAAAAATAACAAAAGTAGCAAAAATTAAAAATAATTGACAAATTTATGTGGATGATGTTTGATGAAAGCATACTAACAAAAATAAATGTGACTAATTTAGATGGTTTTGGTTGAGTTATTCAGTTTCTGGTTCCTTTCCAGCTCACATTGCACACAACGAGTAATCAAGAAAGTATAAATCCACTACTAAAACACATAAATACATAAGGTAAAATTTTCCTCCCAGCTTATTAGCAAAACCAAGAATTCGTTCAACCTAAGAATATGAAAGCATTTCAGGACCCAAGGAAGCTAATATATAACTGTTTTCGCAATCGAATAGATAAGCCGGACATAAGATATAGCCCTAGAAAGTTGAAACTTAGACATCATTCCATGTATGGCTTTCATTTCGCCTTTACCTTGTTAGTAATTCCATCTTTGCCTTAAAAGTAAATCAAGTAATGAGCTCAGCAATCAATCACATTTCCTGTCCCACACAATGAAACGTATGATTTCATAAACAAGGACAGAGACAGGGGAGGGTAGCAACCAATGTAAATCATATGATTTCTAACAAGTGTATGATTAGAAGTGGCATCTAAAAAATCTGTTGAATTCTCAACTACATAGAAATATGGAATGGAATGAATTTAAATCAGTACACAGTTAAACAACGCAAATGCCATTTCTCAAGAAGCTTATGTTTCATAAGGAAACATAACTGGTCTCAAAATTACATCTACTTTTATTCTTTAATGGAATAAATTATAAATCTCACCTAGCACTGAGACAATTGAGTTCAACTATCCACCAACGTCAAGAGAAGTAGATTCCCCTCATAAGAACTTCCATAGCAATAAAGCAATCTACAACTCCTTGATCTTACTCGAAAGTTTAATGTTGTTCAAAGCAAGGACACCCCACAAATTAACATTTTCACTTGCTTCTTCCTGAAGGGTCATGCTCTAAGCCCCTGCCAAATAGTTCACCCAAGCCAATGAGGCCACCTTTACTTAAGACTCTTTCAAACAATAGTTTACCTAAAAAGAACTACTTTGTATACACAAAGAAAAAAAATGAATGCTCCATAACCAATTAAAAGACAGTCTCATCAACTAAGAATAAAGAATTCAAGCGGTAAACTGGAAAGAACAATAAGATCATAGCAATGCAACAGTAATAACTAATAAGCAACACTTTATTGCATAATAGATCATAAATGTTTTCATTAACCGTAATAATTGTCTATTCTATCACAATGCTATACAAACTTACTAAAGTCCCCCAGTAAAAGCAATATAAAAAGTCAAGCATACTAATATGCATATTAGTATGAACAAGGGGGTTTGAATGTATAAGGCTGTGGGAGTAACAACGGACCTCTCCTTGACTCATTGTCATCCAACAGCCTTTGAACCCTCTTCTTAGCACAGTACTGCCTATCAAAATGTTTCACCTGCACACATAGAGACCAATATAAGTCCTACATCAATGCTAAATAATTTTATTTTTATTTTTGAAAAAAGTTCATAAATTTCTTAAATTTAAAGAACTAACCCAAGTGGGTCGGCATTGCTTCACAAATTCCTCCCTGGATTTCTTGCATTCTACTGGGTACAGCAGGCCGACCGTTGCGATTTCAGTAGCTTTCTTGCCAGATTCTTTCTCCAAGCATGAATAGAACGCATCACGCGCCTTCCGGGTACCCAAGATTTCGTTTACATCAGATTCTTATTCATGGTTTCTTGATTAACGACATAAAAATATACCCACGAGCGCAAAGATAAAAAAGATTTATACTTGAAAATTGGTAAAGCGAGAACAAAGGGTGGGTACCTTGTAGCAAGATAATCGAGCTGCAGAGAGAACATCGGTTTGGATTTTGTCAGAGCCTTGTTGGGCGTAAGCTTCCAACGCCATTGAATTTGAAACGGTGAAGAGAAGAGGAGGGGAACGGAATTGCTTTCAACGAGGTTTTGTGTAATTGTTACTTGTTAGGGCTTAGGCAATTTTGATCCAATCCGCTTCCATCCACGTGGTTTAGTGTAAATTTCAGTGTGGTTAATGGGATATTTGGTTGCAAGAAGAGATTAGGAATAATAGTTAATTCTATTTTTTGTTCTATTTTGTAGTGTATTAGTCCTTTTTTTTTTTTTTAAACATCCATCTTTGATACTAGTATTATTGTATCAGGATCATTTTTTATCGTCCGTCAACAAAATCGTTTAAATAACCTTAAAATTTTTTATCGTCCGTCAACAAAGTCGTTTAAATGACCTTAAATATAAAGACATTTCAATCAACTCAGTTCTAAATGTTAATTTTTTTTTTTCTTTTTTGGCCCTAAATTTATATGTATTTTTTTTTATCAGAATGAGGGGGGTAACCCCGAGAAGCTAAACATTTCTAACACCCATGTTCGCCTGAGTTCTTCTCATGAAAGTCACACCGAGTTTATCTTGATGAATGAGGTCCCACACAGCCGGTGGAGGCGTCGTAAGTATCCGAACACCAAACTGGTGTGTCAAAGCGGTCGTCGCCAACTGATCCGCTACTCTATTTTGCTCACGATACGTATGCTTGAACACCACTTCCTCCAGATTGTTTGCTTCACTCATGCATCTCCGAATGATGTTGTTACATCGAGCAGGCTCATGACGGCTCTTGTTGAGAATCTCCATGACTATCCTCTAATCACCCTCAACCATCAGCTTCTTTGCGCCCAGGTGTGCTGCCAAACGGATGCCTTGCAACACCCCCCACGCTTCTGCTTCCTCTACTTGGCAACGCCCAATGTTGTGGGTGAAACCACCGCGCCAGTCACCATCTGAATTCCTGATAACACCACCACACCCCGCCGCTCCATTTCCTTTGAGGCATCCATCGGTGTTTAGTTTATACCACCCATCCGGATTGTTTTTCCCAAGCAACTGCAGTATCGACCATCTGAGTAACAGCCTTCCCTTGGAACTTACACCTAGCAAAAGCTTCCCGCACTTCCGAGTCATTGCACTTTTGGTCCTTTTTTTTTTTCATAATATCTCTGTTTGTTCTACCATTATTGTGGTATGACCATTTTTTATATTATCATTCGTCAATAAATATGTTTAAATGACATTTTTAAGTATTAATTACTCAAAATTCTTCTCCTTTTTCGGTAATAATTTTGAGTGGTTAATAACGTCATTTTTAATGTCATTTAAATATAGTATTTATTTACGAATGACAAAAAATGGTCATGTCACAATAATGTTAGGACCAATGATAATGTTCTTAAAAAATATATAATTAAACTGGAATAACACATAAATCTAGGACCAAGAAAAGAAAAAAGAAAAAACTTAACTCTTAAAACTGAATATACCAAAAATTTCATTGTATAACTACATTTAAATATTTTTGTTAACGGATGACCAAAAATGGTAATTCCTTAATAATATTAGAGCATCATTATCAGTGAACCATGTGAGGTTTTTTGAACAGTAACATCTGACAAATTGGAGAGAGAAAAAATTGATTCATCTGCAAATGAGGGATTTTGGAATAGTGCACGCGGGCATAGGAAAATGTGTAAGCCTTGAGGCTGTGCGCGTTTCGCACACAGCAATTGGCACGCACCCGACGGCGCGTCATGCTCGCTGACACAGCGCGCCTGACAATGTTTTTTTTTTTTTCCTTTTTTCTCCCCCCTCCCATATTCTCTTTCCTCATCACCCTTACAAAAACTCCTCAAAAACCACACAAAAAAATCCACTATTATGGATACTCTTAGAGCATCGTTATCAGTTGGGGATATTAGGGGGATAATGTAAGAGTGAGTAGGAAAGCGAATAATGTGGGAGGGGAAGAACAAAATCAAAACTGATTTTTTTAAAAATATATATATATAAAATAAACATGTCAGAGTAATTCCTTTTTTCTATCGATTCTCTCTCTTCCATCATTAATTCCTTTTTCTTGGGCAGAGTAATATCCCAACCTCTGCAGATGCTCCCCACTCCTTCTCTCTTGGTTCTCTCTCTGCCACCATGACGTTTTGGCCTTAAAAGTATTGAATTCTCTCCCATTTCTCCTCTGATGTAGATGCTCTTAGGACCAAAGATGGATGTTTTTTTTTTTTAAACAAGGGGAAACTAAAAGTGAACTAACATCTATAAACTAGGACCGAAAATAGAATTAACTCTTAGAAATAATATAAGGAATAGAGGAATAGTGTAAGAATGATAAGAATATGTTTTGTGTAACTTGTTATTTCATTACGGTTTATGAGAAGAATTGTAATTTTATGCTTGAGAAGTAATGTAAGAGTAAAGTACTCCGTAGTAATTTAAATTTTAGAAAAAAGCTTAAACTAAATTATCAAATTTGTATGATTCGTGCAATTAGATCATTAAAAAAATGTGTAATTAAATATGTGCAATTAGCATTATTTATAGGTAAGAAAAAAAAATTGGTAACTTTTTTATTTAGCATGCCACATAAACATTAAAATAACTTTTTCTTTAATTGTCAAGCACCTTGTGCACAGATGACACCCGGATTGGACTCTCATATGGGAGGTTGTAAGTTCGAGCTTCGGGCGTTATTGACTCTTTGTGTTTCAGTAGGTTGAGAAAAGTAGTTATGAACAAGTACTACATTGTAATAGAGGCAGTAGCATTCAAAAAAATTCTTTAATTATTTAATAAATATAATATAATATTATTATTATTACTTTCAAAAAAAAAATAAAAAAAATAATATAATATTATTAAAAAAAATCGACAGATGAGGCGTCTACATAGAAGGAGTCATTGCTTCGTCCGTCCATCCGTCAATAGAAGAGGGCAGTTTGAAATTTAAAGAGAAAAGAAAAAAAAAAATAGGGGTCAAAAGCTTTGATTTTTTTAAAAATGTGATTCTATAATTTTTAAAATTTTATCTTGATAATTTTTTTTTTTTTTTTAAAAAGAAGTTAACATGCCAATAATGTTTATGGATGCACCAACTTTTTAAATATGTCACATTATATGTCAACTCTACAAGTTAACATGTTTTACCTTGAAGAAACCTACAAGTAATGTCAATTGTACACATTTTTTATGTTAAATGTTTTAATTGCACAACTTTTCTGTTTGATGGTCTAATTGCATGAACGGTAAAAGTTCAATGGTCTATTTAACATTTTTTTTTCTTAAATTTTATTGTTTGGTTGATGAAATATAATTAATAAGAATTTTTATTCCAATGTTTTATTTACATGGAATTATAATGAAATAAGAAGTATAAATATAAAAAAAAAAATGTATAAAAGTATCAATAATGGGTAAATTGGTCATCACCACTTACATATTTTCAACGTATCAAGAAATTGGAAATCCTAGGGAAGGTAGGATTTGTAATTCTTATTGGTAAATTGTAGAATTTTTCAATTTTTATTTTTTATTTTTATTTTATTTTATTTTTTTGAATTAAGAAGGCATTTGGTAGCTAAGAAACTTCAAATTTTTTGGCAAATTAATAAGTGGGAAATTATTTAGAACAATCTTTGACTTAGAAAAATTTAAATCAATGAGAATCTAATTTCATGATATCAAGTAAATCTCACATGAGGTGGTAGGATTATTTTCTTATTGATTGAGAATTTACCATTTATTCAATTAGGTCATATTTATTTCTTTTGACACAAGGCTAAAAGTCTCTTAAAAATATAAGAAATTTATCTCTCTCACTATTACAAATGAGCAGGGTTGTAAAAATCCCGCCTAGGCACCGAGTAATCGGCGCCTAGGCGCTAGGCGCCCCTAGGCCGTGGCGATTTCCCCCCTAGGCTCCCGCCTAGGAAATCGGCCGTCTAGCGCCTAATTCGGCCGCCTAGCGCCTAACTCGGCCGATTATGCCGAGTTAACTCGTAAATTTCTGTTGAGTTAGCCGAGTTAACCTAGCCGACTCAACCTTACTAATTTTTTTCATTTATATGACATGTATGTATGTATGTATGTATGACATATATGCACATACACACGTGCACTGTTTTTTCTTTTTTCAGTTAGCCGCCTAGGCTGCTTAGGCCCCGACTAGGCGATAGGCGCTACTCTACCGCCCGACTAGCGCCTAACGCCTATTGCAACCATGCAAATGAGAACAACAATGTTTATAAAAAAAAAAGTCGTGTCTCTCAACACTTTTTTTATATACTCTAATTTTTCTTTCTATAATATGACATGCTTTGTTTGCTTAATATAATAAGGGTTCATGATTTTTATTAATTTATTTTTTTCTCTAATCTATATCTATATATATATAAAAGTAAAATCCTCCTAACAAATTTTCCCCCCAAAACTTTTGTAGTAAAACTTATTTGGTAAGTAAATGTGAAATGGAAAATAAATAATAATAATAATAATAATAATAATAATAATAATAATAATAATAATAATAATAATAATAATAATGTTATTACCTTAAATAAATAAAATATTATACTTTCCCTTAAATAAATAAATTATTATACCTTCCTTTTGAATTAGTATTTTCTACCTATAAATACAATGGCTTCTTCAATCAAAGAATCTCAGACTCATCTCTTGCTTTCTTTTTGTATGAATTTTCTACATTTTTCTAACTATATTCTCACATACTTCAATATGTTTTGCAGTTTATATCATCTGGTATGAGTTTGAAGATACTTAAGGAGGCTCTGCTTCAACAAAAGAAAATTGAGGAGGAAGAGCATTTGTAACAGAACCCTATTGGTTTAGTTTTTATGGAAGATTGTAGAGATGCGATCGAGGATGATAAAGACGGTAATTTTGATAATTTTGTAAGATTTTCTGAAACTTAGAGTTAGTATGTTGACTTCGAGATTTGTACATGTCATTCAAGTTTCTATGTTTTCTTTTTTACCAAGTAGAGTTCATTTTACAGCATTTCACAGCATTTTTATATATATCATTTGAGTAGAGTGTTTGCTTAACCTATTAAAAATTTGGCTATATTTGATTTTTTTCTAAATTTTTGTAAAACACAAAAATAATGATTATTTAAAAAGAAGAAATAAATAACAAATACAATTTCAGATTTTGTGTTACTCCATTCACATATTAGTATAAATAAATAATAAAATAATAAAATAAAATACAAAGGAAATATAAATTTTTAACCAAAAATTTAATTAGAGAAACCTCCCAAAAAAATCCACGTTGTACTGAACCCAAATAAAAAAAATACTGGCAATGGCACAATCATAAGGATCAAAGGGAACAATGGAAGACCCAGAAATCTAGACATCATTGATGTACCGAACGGTGATGAGAGACTCAGAAATAGGAATATCATTATGAATGAAAACGGAGATTTTCTTGACACCCGAATTTAGTTTAAGGAGAAGTTTACTCTTCAGTACAAATGTCTCCTCAATGGATTTTGTATGGTCATATAGAGTGTATTTATACACCATGGATGAGTTCAAAATAGCATAATATTAAAATTATAAAATGGTAAGAGATCTCAAAAAAGGTAAAACTTTCAAATTTTCAGTTAATACAAAAAATGTTATAATCGCCGAAAATATATATCTTTAACTTTAGACAAAAATTAAAAACGAAATCATAAACAATTTTAATAATTGACCATTTCATTTCTATGATTCTTGAAAAATGATGGGCATAAACAGGCTGACTCATCGTGAAATATAGTAATTAATGAATTACCATTAAAATTAGTATTTTTTTGAAAATATATGTGGTGCTTTATTAAAAATATGTCGAAATAATGTCTGGTGGGAGAAGATCCCAGTACATAGCAGCCGATTGCTGATATGCTGAAGTAGCTAAGGCATGAGCTATAAAATTGTCTAGTCTAGAAATAAAATGGAAAGAACAAGACTGAAAATAAGCTGTAGCTGCTCTGCAGGCGTCAATGGCATAGCCGACGTAAGTGCGAAACGTAGTAGACGGTGTAGTAAGATAACGCTGTAGCATTAAACAATCTGTATATATTTCGATGTTCTGTTCCCCTCGATCCTTTAACCATGACAAAGCCTCCTTGCATGCCAATGCCTCGGCCATAAGTGGTGAGAAACAATCCGGGAGGGGTGCACTGAAGGCCGCGACATACCCTCCATTCATGTCTACGAGGATTGCCCCAACCGTAGCCTTACCCGTATTGTGTATAAACCCCGCGTCGATGCGACATAGCCTCCGAGGTGGCTCTTCCTGTACAATACCGTGAGGTCCGAGTGGCGCATGAGAGCCAAGATGTTGAGATTGCGTTGCAGGCAGTGGTACGTGGTTTTGGACTGCTGGCGGGTTTGCCCTTCTCCATGCATGCAATGCCGAATTCGCTGCTGCCAACAAAGATTGTGGCCGTGGTAATAGAGCATTCCAAACCGCCCCGTTCCGTGCTCTCCAAATATTGTAGAGGATTGATGCTGCATATAACATCCCATCAAAATCTAAAACATTTAGGAGCTCACCAAACCAAATATGAAAAATATTCGTTATAATATTGGGGATTGGAAGGTTGGATCGGTCCCAAATGTTCTTTGCAAATTCACATAACACTAAAGCATGCATAGTGTCCTCTTGAGATGATCCACACATGGCACAATATGGGTTTACTTCTACCCTCTTTATAAGCAAGTTAGAAGTGGTAGGCAGTATATCACAAATGGCTCTCCATAGGAACATTCTCCATTTTGGGGGTATTTTGAGTTTCCACAAGGTTAACCACTTTGTAAAGGTCCCATTCTCATTCCCATAATTACCAACTATTAATCTGTATCCGCCCTTTACAGAATAAACTCCTCTCGGGTCCCCAGGCCAATACCAAGTATCATCATAATCCGGAGAAACTGGTATTTTAAGAATATTTTTCACATCACTAGGATGAAAAAGATCAGTTAAAATTGAAAGATCCCAAGTCCGTGTTTGTTGATCAATCAATCCCACCACCTTAGCATCCTGTAACTGTACTGGCATCTCTGTTTGTATCATGGGGTCTTGGTCGTCCTGTAACCAAGGATGGGTCCATATGAGTGTAGATTCCCCATTTCCAATCCTCCGTCTTACCCCACTACAAATGATACTCTTGGCTGCCATAATACTCCGCCAGCAGAAACTAGGATTATTTCCCACTTGTGCATCAAAAAATGAGCCTTTGGCATAATACCCCCAAGTCCGTGTTTGGCTCTCCATTAAAATTAGTATAGTAATGAAAGAATTATCATTTGTATGTTGACATTTTCCCCCGTTTATTACCATTCAAATGTTTGATACCAAAAATTATACTATAGAAACACAAAATATGCATATATGGTACATATGCAATTTATATATATATATATATATATATATATATATATATATATATATATATATATATATATATATATATATATATATATATATATATATATATATATATATATATATATGCCCCTAAGTTTTGGGGATAAACTTGGTTATGAGGATTTTACTTTTAATTATATATAGATATAGATTATTCTCATAATTTTTCTTTCCTTCTTTTGTGTTATTATTATGGTAATTTTATGGTAATGTATTTAAATATTAGAAGAAAACAAATGTTATAATTAATGAAATTATTGTGGTAATTGCCACAATATTTGGTAATTATAATTAATATAATTAATGAAATTGAGAAAATATATGATTTCTTCCGTAGACATATTTGTGACACTTTCATAAAATTATAATTAATAAAATATGAAATATAATTTAAGAAATGAAATTATAAATTTAACAAAACATGAATATTTATAATTTTTTTAAAATATACATACATATACTCTTTAAATTTCTAAATATAATTTTTAAAGTATAAATCTATCAATATAAATTATAATTAATGAAATTATATTATAGGACTTTCCTATATATATATATTAATAAATATTATGTGTATATACAAAGTAATATACAATCATATAAGGATATGCGTCCGATTAGAATATTTATTTATTCATACAAAATTTAGAATTTACATTTTTTTTATTGATTTCTAAGTACAATTCTCTTAGTTTTTATTATTCATATTTTTAAATTTCATATATACATATGAAATAAAATTTGAAATAAATCAACTTAATCATATGAATTTTTTCTATAAATTTATCTAAATATGTACATGATTAGAGAATATATTAACCATACAAAATTTAAATTTTATTTTTGTATGTTATGAAATAGATACTTGACTAAATATATAAAAGTCCAACTATATTATTATATTGTACATTTTAACATCTTTTTATTTTTTCTATTTTTATTTTAAATTCATAATAACAAAAATAAAATTCCGTGCAATGCATGGATAAAACACTATATTTTAAAAATACAATTTGATAAATATCATAAATTAATTAGTAAAATATCATTTATGTTTATAATTATTAAATAAAAAATAAATAATTCAACTATGTGAACCAATAATAATAATAATAATAATAATAATAATAATAATAATAATAATAATAATAATAATAATAATTTGTAATATTATTGTTCAATATAATATTTAAAAAAACTTATTTTAATTGGTAATGTATATTTTATATTAATCTATATTTATATTCTATATTAATTAATAAAAACAATTCATCCTTTACAAGCTCCCGCCTAAACAATTAATAATAATATGAAAAAAATGAAAAAGAATGGAAGGAAGTTGTACCCCCAAACAATTAATAATAATATTGGAAAGAAAATTAATAATAATATGTAAATATGGAAAATAATGGAAGAAAATATTATTCATGTGAATGTTTTCTACACTCTGAAAAATGAAAAAGAATCAATAAGCAGTATAAGGAAAATAATCATTAAGATACTATTAATCTTTTATGAAAGATTTTGCATAAAAAATTGAGCCTTATTTTACTATTAATCTTTAAGAAAAATTCTGCGTAAAAAAATGTAATAGAATCGGTTATTAATAAGTTAGCTTTATTTTACTATTAATCTTTAAGAAATATTTTGCTTAAAAAATGAAATAGAATCAATTTATCTATATCTATATCTATATATCTATATATCTATATATCTATATATCTATATATATATATATAAAAGTAAAATCCTCTAGCCAAATTTTCTCCCCAAAACTTAGGGATAATTATGTAAATTTATAAATATTCTGTGTGTGAAGTTTATGGAAAGAATATTATGGTAATCTATATATAATTAATAATTAAATTCATAAATATTCATGTGAAGTGTAGTTGTAATTGTTAGGGTATGCATATGGAAATTATATATACACGTACTCCTTTTAATGGTAAGGAATATTCCGTCAGAATTATAATTAATCTATATAATAATAATAATAATAATAATAATAATAATAATAATAATAATAATAATAATAATAATAATAATAATAATAATAATGTTATTACCTTAATTATAAATTATTATACTTTCTTTTTGAATTAGTATTTTTCACCTATAAATACAAATTATACTTTCATTTGCACTCTATATTGTTCTCCAGTTTATTATTTCATTTGATTTCTAAGTTTTATATGGCTGTTTCTGAATGCAGCCTGCAAAGCTAGGAGCTCAGATCTCATAGTTCATTTCAAGGTAATATTATGATTCCGATAGGTGTAAACTATGTTCACGTTTTCATCTTTATTTCGATTTGTTAGGGGTTTGTATATCATGATATGTTGTTACAGTGTGTCCAAGTGTATGTTCAGTTACTGGTGTAAATGTATGTATATTTGGGGTATATGTTATTTGATTTTGACATTTTTTCTTTAAATACCCTGAGATCAAAGTGTTGCATTCTGCATGTTGGATTGGTTGTTTTCTTCAATTTATTGTGATTTTTTGTGTTGTGGTTACTTGATTAAAAAGCAGGACCTCTAGCCTACTGTGAATGGGTTTCAACAAAAAGAGATTGAGGATGAGGAGGCTTGGTAACAGAACCCTAATGTTTTAGTTGTTATGGAAGAGCGTAGAGATGCGATCGAGGATGATAACGACGGTGATTTTGATAATTTTGTAAGATTTTATGAAACTTAGAGAGTTAGTATGTTGACTTCGAGATTTGTACATGTCATTCAAGTTTCTATGTTTTTTTTAACAAGCAGCGTTAAGTGTTTACGTGGTTCGTTGGGCAAAACAACAATCAAGCAAAAGCTAAATCGAATTGAGGAGTGAAGACGTTGTAGATAGAGGCCATTTCTCATCCAACTTTGTCTTTTTGTAAAGAGAGTGGGAATGTGAGGGTGAGGAAAGAGAAAAATGAAATGGAGGGATTTTTCTTTTTTAACAGAAGTTTTTATGTTTTCCTTATACAAATTTATAATTGTAAATTTATATTAATAAATGATTATTGTAAATTTATATTAATACAATGTAATAGAGTTAGTAGCATTAAAAAATAATTTTTAAGACAAGTATAATTTATATTATATTGTGGATACATTACTTTTAATAATTTTGATTTAATAATATTTTACCGTAATTATAAAAATTCTACCTAATAATTTTAGTATTAGATGTCATACAATAATTACCATAAACAATGTTTAATAATTGCCAAATTCTATTAGGCAATAAAAATTACTATTATAAAATCTTTTGTAATATGGACACATTATTTTTAATTATTTCAATTTAATAATATTATATCTTATGTATAAAAATTCAAAAGAATACTTTTAGTACTATTGAATATTGATTGACTAACAATTATTTTAATTATTAAGGTAATTAATAGCTATTTAGATTTTTTTTAAAAAAAATCAAATATATGAATTATACATAGTAGCATGGAATCAATTAGTAAGACAATTATATTAGGTAATTTAATAAATAATTTACTTCTTAAATTATATATTCCCTCTTTAATAATGAATATTTTCTTAAAGTATATATACATAGACTATGGTTATCAATATAAAATTAAAAGTATATAATGTATAATATTATTAGTACAAAATAAATTATACTTGCGTTAATAATTAATTATTAATATTATTGTCTAATAATTATATATTGTTACATTTTTCGGTGTAATTATTATGGTAATTTATATACACATATATTTTTATACTTAATGTATAATATTATTGGCATGAAATAAATTATACTTACCTTAATATATAATTAATTTTAATATAATTTCCTTATTTTTATTAAAGATAATTATTCTGATAATTTTTCTTTCATTCTTTTGTGTGATTATTATGGTAATGTATTTAAATTTGGAAGAGATTAGTACAAATATTATACTTAATATAATTAATATTAATATAATTTGAATTAATATAATTAATATAATTAATGAAATTATTATGGTAATTGCCACAATATTTGATAATTATAATTAATATAATTAATGAAATTGAGAAATATAAGATTTCTTCCATAGAAATATTTGTGGCAATTTCATTAAATTACAAATAATAAAATATGAAATATAATTAAAGAAATGAAATTATTAAATTAACAAAAATGAGTATTTCTAATCATACATACACTTATGCATTATAATAATCATGCAAAATTTAAATGCTACTTTTTAAATTTTTAAATGTAATTTTTTAATTATAAATCTATCAATATAAATTATAATTAATGAAATTATACTATAGAACTTTCTTATACATATTAATAAATATTATGTGTATATACAATGAATTATACAATTATATAAGAAAATGCGTCGGGTTAGAGTTTAAATTTATTCATACAAAATTTAGAATTTATATATTTTTTTATAAAACTAATCAAATGTTAATGTTAATAATAATAATAATAATAATAATAATAATAATAATAATAATAATAATAATAATAATAATAATAATAATAATAATAATAATAATAATAATAATAATAATAATAATAATAAGAATTTTAAAATCAGAATTATAAATTAAGTATTAGGGTAATAATTAATCTATGTATATTATATTATTATTATTATTATTATTATTATTATTATTATTATTATTATTATTATATAAAACAAAATCATCCCTTTTCAAAAAAAAAAAAAACAACAACAACAAAATCATCATATTTCATTTTCCCGCCCAAACTGTTATAGTAAAGCTTATTTGGTAAGTAAATGTTAAATGGAAATTAAATAAAATTTATTAATTGGTAATGTTATGAATGGTATTATATTCTATAATATAATTGATAATATTATTGTTCAAATATAATAAAAATTCTATGTAATAATGTAATAATAAAATAAATTAAAATAATAACAATAACAATAACAATAATAATAATAATAACAACAACAACAACAACAACAACAACAAATGCAATAATCCAAACAAAACTATATACAAAATAAAATTAAAATTAAAAAAAAAAAAAAAAAAAAAGGAAGAAGACAAAGGTGGCTCCCCTTTGTAAATGATGTGGATCATTTTGATTCCACATTGAAAATGTTTGGAAAGATGGGTTCTTAAACTCCTCTATATAAGAGGAGCATTTACAAACATATAATTGCTTGCCCATCAATGTGGGCAAGTATTGAAAAGTCCAAAGGCTTTTTATTTTTTATTTTTTTATTTTAGTACTATTGACCTGACAAATTATACTGTGAATCTGTGTCCACCTTGCAAGGTAGACACGGTTCAAAAATTGTTCATAATTATTAATATATAGTTCAAAAATTATGAATATACAGTTCTATAATTATGAACATAGTGTTGTGAACATAATTGTGAATATATAGTTATGTAATTACGAATATAGAGATTCAATAATTGTGAATATGAAGTTAAACAATTATGCATATATATCTTTATAATTATGAACATATAGTTCAGTAACTATGACCATAGAGTTCTGTAATTATGAATATAAAGTTCAATACTTATGAAATATGAAGTTCAAAAATTATGAATATATAGCTTTATGATAATGAACATATAGTTTTGTAATTATAAACGTAGAACTGTGTCCACCTTGCAAGGTGGACACGATTCCACAACGTAACTATTTGATTGACCCTGTTACATGTAAACTTTCTCAACCTATTGAAGCCCAACGTGTCAAAATGCTCTTATTTAAGAAATATTATCTTAATGGTTTTTTTTTTTTTTTTATAGAATTTATTAGGGGGTTTAAGAAAGATTAACCCAAAATGTATATGAGTTGTTTTAGTTTTAAGCAATTTGGAGCGAATTGCTAAGTTATTAAATAATATTTTTTGGTGTTTTGAATAAATATAAAATGTTAAACAGGCTAATTTCTTAAAATTTTGACGAATTTGCCAAATAATCAAATTACAATAACAACAACAATAATAATACTAATACTAATAATAATAATAATCCATAAAAAAAAAACTACATACAAAATAAAATTAAAATTAACAAAAAAAAAAAAAAGAAAAAAAAAAAAAAGAGACAAAGGCTAGCCACCAGCACCCTTTGTAATTGATGTGGGATCATTTTGATCCCACATTTAAAATGTTTGAAAAGAGAGAGCTCCTCTATATAAGAGAAGCAATGATCCTCTTATAAACATAAGTGCTTGCCCATCAATGTGGGCAAGTATTGAGAAGTCAAAATGTTCTTATTTAATAAGCTTTAACTCTGTCTTCTTATTTTAGTTTTTATTTATTTATTATTAGTAGTGGGGGTTGTGGAATATTAACTCAAAATGTATGTGTTGTATTATTTTTAGCAGTTTGGAGCAAATTACTGAGTTATTATATAATATATTTTGGTGTTTCGATTAAAGTTAAAATGTTAAAATGACGAATTTATTAAAATTTTGGTGAATTTATCAATAATCCAATTACAAATAATAATAATAATAATAATAATAATAATAATAATAATAATAATAATAATAATAATAATAATAATAATAATAATAATAATAATAATAATAATAATAATAATAATAATAATAATAATAATAATAATCGAAACAAAACAATATACAAAAAAAAATTAAATTTAAAATTAAAAATAACAAGAAGAAGACAAAAGGGAGCCACGGGCTCCCTTTGTAAATGATGCTGGATAATTTTGATCCCACATTGAAAATGTTTGGAAAGAGGAGCTCTTGAGCTCCTCTATATAAGCGGAGCAATGCTCCTCTTACAAACATAATTGTTTGACCATCAATGTGGGCAAGTATTGAGAAGTCCAAAGGCTCCTATTTTATTTTTGAGTACTATTGACCCGACAAATTATGCTGTGAAACTGTGTCCACCTTGCATGGTAGACACGGTTCCAAAATTGTTCATAATTATGAATATATAGTTCTATAATTATGAACATAGTGTTGTGAACATAATTATGAACATATAGTTATGTAATTATGAATATAGAAATTCAATAATTGTGAATATGAAGTTCAAAAATTATGAATATATAACTTTATAATTATGAACATATAGTTTTGTAATTGTGAATATAGAGTTCAATAATTATGAATATATAGCCTTATCATTATGAACATATAATTCAATAATTATTAACATAGAATTGTGTCCAACTTGCAAGGTGGACACGGTTCTACAGCATAACTATTCGATTGACCATGTTACATATAATATCTGTTCGTATAAACTTTCTCAACCTATTGAAGTCCAACGAGACAAAAGGCTCTTATTTAATAAACCTTATCTTAGTGGCTTCTTATTTTAGTTTTTTTTTTAATTTTTTTTTTAAATTTATTAGGGGGTTTGGGAAAGATTAACCCAAAATGTATATGTATTGTTTTAGTTTTTAGTAGTTTGGAGCAAATTGCTAAGTTATTAAATAATATTTTTGATGTTTTGATTAAATATAAAATGAGTTAATACCCAAAATCGTCCGTCCTAAACGACTTTGGTGACCTAATATCGTCCCAGACTTTTGTATTTCGCTCAATTTAGTCCCAGACTTTTGTATTTTTGCTCAATTTAGTCCCTCATTTGTTATTCTGTCCATTTGGTGTTAAATAAATAGACAATTCCGTAATTTTAATATTGACATCTCTTTACTCATAGACATGTGAACTGCGATTTTTTTTTTTTTTTTTTTTTTTTACGAATTACTCCCAGAATTACTCCTAAAACTACGAATATAAAATTTGATTTGCATGTCCGGGAGTAATTCTGGGTGTAATTCGTACAAGAAAGATGAATTTCGCACTTCACAAGTTGAAAGTAAAGAGAGATCAATATTGACATTACTGAATTGTCCCTTTATTTAACACCAATTTGACGGAATAACAAATGGAGGACTAAATTGAGCGAAACACAAAAGTCTGGGACGATATTAGGTCACCAAAGTCGTTTAGGACGAAATTGAGAAAAACCACTATAGTCGAGGACGATTTTGGGTATTAACTCAATATAAAATGTTAAACATGTGAATTTGTTAAAATTTTGTCGAATTTTCCAAATAATCAAATTACAACAATAAGAACAACAAGAACAAGAACAAGAACAACAACAACAACAATAATAATAATAATAATAATAATAATAATAATAATAATAATAATAATAATAATAATAATAATAATAATAATAATAATAATCCAAATAAAACTATATACAAAATAAAATAAAATTAAAAAAAAAAGAATAAGACAAAGGGGAGCCACGGGTTCCCTTTGTAAATGATATGAGATTATTTTGATCCCACATTGAAAATGTTTGAAAAGATGAGCTTTTGAGCTCCTCTATATAAGAGGTACAAACATAATTGTTTGTCCATTAATGTTGTAAATATTGAGAAGTTAAAAGGTTCTTATTTAAGAAACCTTCGCTTTGTCTTCTTATTTTAGTTTTTATTTTTTTTTGAAAATATTTTAGTTTTTATTTATTTATTCACTATTTATTATTAGTGGGTTGGGAAAGATTAACCCAAAATATATGTGTTGTTTTAGTTTTTAGCAGTTTAGAGCAAATTACTGAGTTATTAAATAATATTTTTGGTGTTTTGATTAAAAATAAATTGTCAAAATGGCAAATTTGTTAAAATTTTGGTGAATTTGTCAATCTCAATTTTTTTTTAAATCGTCAATAATAATAATAATAATAATAATAATAATAATAATAATAATAATAATAATAATAATAATAATAATAATAATAATAATAATAATAATAATAATCATCATCATCATCATCATAATCATCATCATCATCCAAACAAAACAATATACAAAATAAAATTAAAATTAGAAAAAAATAAGAAGAATGATGTGGGATCATTTTAATCTCACATTGAAAATGTTTGGAAAGATGAGCTCTTGAAAATGTTTACAAACATAATTGCTTGCCCATCAATGTGGGCAAGTAGTGAGAAGTCCAAAGTTTTTTTTTTTTCTTTTTGTTTAGAAGTAAAGGAAAATTAAGAATAGAAATAAAATATTTCAATAATAATATTTTACATCATCACGTAGTAAAGACATATTTTAAAAAATAGTAAATGTACATTAAAAATGGAACGAAAATATTTCATTAATAATATTCTACATTATCAAATTAAAATGTAACGGAAATTAGGTAAAAATATCAATACATATATATTCTAATTGACTGAAAATAAAAAAAAAATAATTGACTGAAAATGAATGTAATATTACTAATTGACTCAAAATATAAAAGGAAATGAATATTAATAATTGACTGCAAATAAAAAATGCTCCATAATTGACTATAAAAAAAAAAAAGAAATGGTCAGATCATTGCATTTTAATTAAAAATGGAATGAAAATTAAAAATTGGAGAAAAATATTTCAATAATAATATTCTACATTATCAATAGTAAATGCATATTTTGAGCAATAGTAAATGTAAATTAAAAATGGAACGAAAATATTTCAATAATAATATCTACATCATCAATTAAAAATTGAACGAAAATTAGGTAAAACTATCACTGCATTTGATATTCTAATTGATTAATTGACTGAAAATAAAAAAAGAATAATTGGCTGAAAATGAATCTGATATCACTAATTGACTAAAAATATAAAAGGATAACTAATTGAGTAATATTCTACCATTATATATTTTAATCCAAGTAATCCGTCCTGATGGATTAAAGGTGTTAGCTCTAGACGAAGATGAACAAGATTGTGTTGTCACTACTAATGTCGTCTACAAAGAGGTTTCAATAATGTGTAAATATAATCGGTGATATTAATTTTTTTTAATGAAAAAATTGTTATATATCTAGACAAAAAAATATATATTCCATACAAATGAATAAGGATAACAATTCATTTCTATAACTGAATTGTTAGAGAACGAGCACATTTGCCTAATTTATGAAAATTCTAAATAATGATAAATAAAATCTTCAAAGTTATAGCACCGCATGCGTACATCTAGACATTAGCTATTAATTTGACCAATTATTTGCACAAATTCAAGCAATGATAACATCAAAATATATAAACGATCCAAACCATATCTTTAATTGCACTATATAATATTTGATGTTCTAATTTAAATAATTATATATCGATTCATATATTCTTAATATATTACAACAAATTCATTCCGTGCATCGCACGGGTACAAATACTAGTAATAGTTTGAAAATTAAAAGTTTTTTGGATCTAAGTACTCCGTAGTACTTTTGTGCTTGCCCTGTGCCCTTGTCTCCCTCAAATGACGCAGTCTGCAAGACTTCAACTTCCAACGGCGATGCATTCTGAGGTGGGTCCACGAATAATAGTTATCAACGGCTAATAATCATTTTGGCAATCCATTCAAATTGTACTATATTTCGCAAGTCATTCTTGGTTGCCGTGATTGTGCCCCACATTGTGCAATTATAGTGTCGACCAGTGCATAACTACTAAATTTTACTCCCTTAATTTTATTCTTTGATGTAATGCGTGATGATAATTTTTTTAATATGAATCTCTGTAAAAATATGTACATTAATATTTTAAGTGTGGGAGTAAAAGTAAAGAGTATGAAATGAGAGTACATGTAGTATTTTTCATCGTAGATATCATTACATATAGAAAAATACTATATGTATTCCAATTTTCTACTCTCTAACTTGTATTCTCACACTCAAAATTTTGATATAGATATATTTACAGAATTATAGGAGCTCACATGAAGAAAATGGCCTATTAACGTCCACATATCAGGAAGTAAATTTGAGAGTGTAAAATTTAAGAGTACATGTAGTAGAATTTGTACATATATTATACTTACAATTAATATAAATAAAGTTGTATTTCAACAATACTTTAGAGTTTTATTAAATAATCCTTTTTTATCTTATTTTTTAAAATGTATTTATTAGTTCATTTTAAGTTACATATTTGTTAAAGGTTTGTGAAATATTAAAATACTTAAAAGAGTTTTTTTTTTTTAATATCATTTTCTAATCTTATTATTATTATTATTATTATTTTTTATTTTTACAAATGCATTTACTAGTTAGTTTTCAAATTACATAACACATATTCAGTAAAGGTTTATATATAATAAAAAGGGGAAATTATCATTTTGGTCACTCAATTGTTTCTTAACTGTCGATGCAGTCCCTAACTTTCAATTATAACTAATTTAATCATCAAATTATTTAAAATTTCGTCAAACTCTTTGAGAATAATTGATGAAATTTTAAAAATGAAAAAAAACACTATTTTGGTACCTCAGAATTGAAGGGTTTACATTGTGCAATTCATATTTCACAAAGCAACATAAGTCTATGAGGTCAAACAATTTGCATTAAATGAGATAATATGAAATTGCATTACATCTACAGATTTACTCATAACTCATCTACTATTTTTCATCATGTTAAAATATCAACACTTAAATACATGAGATATGCTATTAGACAAGTAAAATTGTAAAAAAATTATAAATGTTCAACAATTTAAGGTTCAAGATTCATTTTCTAATATCAAAGTAAGGGTGCTACATGAGTTATGGTAGTGCTAGTAGCACCAAAACACATAAGCAACATACCAACTCCATTCCATTAATTTAGACAATGGTACGTGAAAGCATCATCATAGTCAAGTGATGTAGCAAAAATAAGTGATAGTGAGTGTACGGGGTACATATGTGACAACAAGAAACTAGACACTAGCACTAGGAAATCAACAAGAAGGTAAGAAATTCATAACAAGTTTTTAAGGCTACGGTAACTAAACAAAGTAACACAAACACATATTAACAAGATATAAAAACGAAACAAAGAAATGTGACTCAAGCTAGGGAGCATTATCATCTAGATGCTTTAACAACCTATGGGATTAGGGAGAACAAGTAACCAAGGAGTCAATCGAGAATGCACATAGGTATCCTAGTCTAAAGCCACTTTCGTGAGCAAATAAACAAGGAATTGTCACACTCTCATGGTGTATCAATTCCAAGTTCATCAAGCATACAAAGCATCTTAAATTTCCAATTTTCCCAATTTTCATAGAAGCACTTTGGGTTTATGCAAGGGGTGGCTCGAATTCATCACACAACTCTCGTTGAGGCAAGGAATCTTACAAATACATGTCAATAAATGCGTACATCACACATTAACAAGATATAAAAGGAATGAGTAGAAAATGGATAGGGCTCAACATGGGTCGGAACTATGTAAAAATGAGTGAAATTGTGCTTAAATAGTGAGCAGAGCATGGGTGGCACGGTCGTGCCAAAAAAACTGCAATTCCGGGCAGTGGTACTGGAAATCGCCGAAAAACACAAGGCATCAGGCACAGTCATGCACTTGGATGTGTCATTTGACCTTCAAAACTTCAGATTTTGGATTTATGGTCTTCACAGACGTTGTAGCTCTTCAAGTTTTCTTTCCAATGGCGCAAGAATCACTTTATTTGAACATTTCTACGCTGAGATAAGGTCAAAATACCAAACAGTGATCAGTTTTGGGCGAAATCTGTAAGTTTGGAACTTTAACTTCAAAGACGATTTTGACCCTGTGACTTCCTTTTTAGACTTTAAGATCAGCCCTTTGAGTCTTCTTTCCAATGGCATAAGAATCACTTAATTTAGATATTTCTAGGCCAAGATATGGTCCAAATACCAAGTTGTGGTCATGTTGTGCATGAATTTCAACTCTTTGATATTTTGCTCCACCTTTGCCTTGGTTTGCCCATATAATCAAAACCATTGAAAACACCACTCTTAGGCTCCCTTGGAAGTGTTGCATCCATCTCCTTAGCTTCATATTTGGCTCTCATTGACTCCAAATGCATCTAAAATGCCACAAAATCGCACAATTGCCTTCAACCCAACAATTTATGCACCTAAATATATCATATATAAACAAAGGAATTAAGGCACTTCTTTGCATAAAACCAAAGTGTTTATCACTAAAAATAAGTCTATATACAAGATAACAACATGAACATAAATGCACTTATCACCAAAAATAGCAAAAGTTAGTATACAGTTATAAATGAAACAAATTAAGTAGTGATAAAAGAGAGTAAGGGATAGTGGTATACCAAAAATCCATAAAATGCCATATGACCAGATTATGTGTTTCTTACCAAATGGGTCTTACATCAGTAGGTCTTAAGGGAAACAACATTTATAAAAGTTGCCAAGCCAGTTAGCCTGTATGCCACTAAGCATGCTAGCGACATCATAACAATCTGATTGCCTCGAGGCCTTCAACACAATGAAATGTTTAGCCTCCAAAATAAATATGAGATAAATAAAAAAAATAATATAAAGGAATGTTAATGAAATATATTACAACAATTGTTGGCAATGCTAGGAGAGAATACCAGCTCTAGTGGATAACTCTACAAAAAATAGGGGAGAAAACAGTTTAGACTTTACAATTTAGATTGGGTAACAATAACGAAAAAATAAAAGGGACAAAAAATGTACCATTCTCTAATGTTTCAACCTCATCCAAGTTTTCCTCAATTGAGAATGGGTGATTGGGTAAGCTAAACTAATCTTGTGCACAAACTAAGGCTTCCACAATTGTAGGAGTAAAGAAACTCTTAAATGCATCGAATACCCTATCACTAGTACTGAATGCGCTTTTAGAGGCAATTACGGATATAGGAATTGCTAGCACATCCTAAAACATCAAAATCACCAAATTTTTCCGCAATATTTTCACTCAAATAAACTTGTAGCTCAGTCTGCTTACAACTTCCATCACTCGTCTTAATTCTTAGTCCTTTCAACTGAATTTTCAACTTAGACCGAGTCCTACCAATTGTATGTTGAGAATAGACATGTTGCATAACAGACTGGCCACCAATAGAAGATTTAGACTACATAGAGGTGATAGAGTAGGTGGCTGCATAGTCCTTATACAACTCAACTATTGCAACTTGAACCTTTTCAAAACAAGAGTTGTCTTTTTCTTCACCATATTGCTGGACAAATTGGTAATACATATATTCACTTTATCTCTAGGATCCAAAATAATAACATAAAACATCAGGAAGTTAATTTTTATAGAATCCCTCAATATTTTTCAAACTTGTTTTTCATTTGGGACATTGCAAGTTAAAAACAATGCAAAATTGCAAAATATCATAAAATAGATTACCTTTTAATATACTCAAATCAAACAATTCAAAAATTAACAGATGTATAGAATACATCAAACACTAGTAGGGGCGGAATCAGAAAGTCTTGGTTAGAGGGGCCAAATTTATAGAAGAAATTTATCATATTAGTCGACATTAGTACCAACCATACAATATCATTATATATATCATACATGATTGTGCCGATTATTATTGAAAATTATTTTTTATTTATACTATGTGCAATAATATATGAAATATATAATTATATGAGTATGATTGTTAAGGTTGTCAAACATTACTTTCGAATTTTTCACATAACACAAAATATATATAATAGTAAAAAATAAGAAAAAATATAATTTTTATCACTAAGTTATAAGATAATTGTAGAATTCATCTCTAATTGTTGGTCGTTTTCACTTTACGTCCCTAAAATATACTGCGTAATTGATGTTGCAAATTTCGTTCCTTTACTAACCAAACATTAGAGACGAAATTTTGAATGTTAGTATATCTTAGGGACGAAGATTGAGCACAACCTGTTATTAAAATGATAAAATTTGCGACGTCAATTATAGCTTAGAGACAAAAAGTGAGCACGACCAAGAATTATAGACGAATAAAATTACCCTATAACTTAGGGACGAAAATGATAATTTTTCCTAAAAAATATTTACATTTATTTAAATATGCATTGTCACTCTTTTATATAAAAAAAGTTGTCAATTGTTTGGTCAACAACAACTTTTTTAGTAATAAATTGATATTCATTTTACTGATTAATTGAATATAAATTTCAAAATTTAAGGGATGAAGACGAAAACCAATATCGCGAAATAAAGAATCAATATTAATTTTTGTAAATTTCAAAGCTAATCATTTAACCTAGCAAATTTACATCCTAAAAGTGTAATAAATAAATAATAAAAACACACAATAAGTTATCAATTAATTAATCAATTAATAAAACTAAAATATATATACCACACATTTAGAGAATAATGAAATTAAATTAGATACGTAATGTCCTCCATTATTGAAATATTGACAAAAGAAATAAGCTATTTAATAAAGAAAAATGGTAAATTTGATTATTTGATTTATTTACTTTCACTTAATGAATTTGGACTTTAATATATATATATATATATATATATATATATATATATATATATATATATATATATATATATTGAGTTCATTTAATATATACATAATAAATTAAAAAAAAAAAACTAGAAGATGCCAAAATTGTAATTTATCCATATTATAATAATATATACATATACATCTATTTAAAAATGGGGTGGGGCAGGCCCTCTACCCCAAGGGTTAGCTATGCCCCTGAACACTAAAAACAAAATTAGGGATCAACGTACATAGACACACAATAGACGTTACAATGTACTATCCTCAACCTATTGAACCACAAAGAGCCAAACTCAAACCCACAACCTCCCACATAGGAAAGCAACTTTGGTACTAGTGGACCATAAGATCACTGACTTCCAACATTCATACATAAATATATAATAATGTATGAATTTTACGGGTCCTCCTACCATAAATATACAAGCATTAAAGCATATATCAAAATTTTTCCAAATTCATCATGTGCATAAAAAACTTCAAATTAGGGCTCACGTATTCATCATAGACATTACATATTTACAGATTTACATAATACATCAAACACTAAAACACAAGTTAAGAACCCTAGAATTTATACAACAACATTAGTAAAAAAAAAAAGTTTTACGATTTACTTGTTTTCTCCAAAATTTTCTTAAAGAACAAAGGCTTCAAGATATCACCGTTTTTTTTTTCCTCCGATTTCCACAATTTAACCATATAAACACCGACAAATATGAGAGTCCAAGGCTTGTAGGCTAACAAGCTTCCACCACTGCACCATTGGTGTTGGAAGTGTAATACTTATGCGGGTTATGTCGAAAAATGTGATACTTTTGATAAAAATGTAATACTTTTAATTTAAAACTAGTATTTTCACCCGTGCGATGCACGGAATGGAATTATTGTAATATATTAAGAATATTTAAATCGATATATAATTATTTAAGAGTTAATTTCACCAGAGGTCGCTTATCTTTTCTGACAATTCCAAATTTAATCCTAGACTATAGTTATTAATTATTACGATTCATTCTATGTTATAATTCTTAAGTTAATATTCTTACTATTATTATTAACACTTAATTACTTTTAGATATTATTATTATTATTATTAGTTTCTTTTCAAGTTCTGTTAGTATATAATGGCCGTGAGGCACAAAAAAATATAACCATAATTAAATATTCTTGTATTGTATTCCGTGAGTCACAATAATAATATAACAATAATTACATATTCTTCAATTCTATATTCTTCTAGGATTTTTATTACCATCATTAATTATTCCCTAATTTACCATAATTAAATAATTTGACCAATTATAAAGAAAGATTATTAAATAATGCACGGGACAATTTTTTAATAAAAAATTTTAAAAATTCTTTAATAAAATATAATGTTCTCATAGTTTTTTCTTAGAAATTATTTAATAAAGAATTTTTTTAAAAATTGGTGGGCCAAACCGCCTACGACTGTTTGCGGTGGATAGATCTCAAAAAAATACGCGATTTCAAAAAAACATTTGTCCAAAACGGACAACCGAATTAAAAGTTATGCCGTGCCGAAGTTTTGACACATTACAACTTAAAAAAAAAAAATTAATCACCGATTCACCCGGCGAGGTGGCCGCGGAAGAGGCCGATTCCGGCCTTCATCGCAGCGGCCAGCGGCGCGATTTTTGCAACACTGATATATAATATAGATATAGATTACAATAGGAATAGTATTACACAATTTTATAGTATTAGAATTGAATTTTAACGCAGAATTATTGTACGAATGAGAAAGTAGAAATCAATATATTTTATTAGGAAGAGATATTTTATTGTGTAATATTAAGAGTTGAAGAGTTGGTTATTGCTGAAAATTGTAATACCTATGTAGAAAAATGTAATACTTATAAAAAATCTGACACGACAGTTGAGTCGAAATTTTTGCCTAACAATACTGAAAATTATGAAATTTTCGACCATCTGAAAGTGATATTAAATCAAATTTAAAGTAAAAAATGGTCGAAAATAGCTATAAAAATTTTTTCGAACACCAAAAGTGATCGAAACAAGGCTTTTGACATGATTTTTGATTATTTTCAGGTGGTCGAAAATTGCATAATTTTCAAGCAGTGTAAAAAGATATAATCTTATTGAGTATAACTATATTATTTAAAAAAAAATATGAAATTGCAAAAGCTTGTTCAAAAATAAAAAAATAAAAATAGCATTCTAGAACTGTTTCTAAATTCTAACAATTAAGTTTGTTTATGTATCCAATATAATTAAAGTTGCGGTATTTGATTGTTTTATGGAGGATGACAAAGAGGGGAGAAGGCGAGCAAAGTGGTAGGAAGAAGCTAAGCAGGGTCACATCTCACGTGACAATGCCCCGCCCGCAGACCGCAGTGTAATAATTATATTGCCCCTCTTTATCTCTCTCATCTCTTCATGACTTCATGCCTTCCCAAATCAAGAAAGGCCACTGCAAATATTTCATCTTGCGAGAAACCCTAATTGGATCTGCGGTGATCAATCATGTTTTTCCCAAAAAGGGGACGCCTTTGGTTTCAGATCTGAGCGAAGAAAACGAAGATGGTGACAGAAGAGAGTGAGCACACGCAGGCAGGCAATTGCGTTTGCTCACATCTCTTACTGTCACCTTCTTCTTCTTCTTCTTCTTCTTCCTGGCCGCCCTGCATAGCCATAGCTCGCTTAATGTGCCCATCCATTTCTTGTTAATATAATTATTGTTTCTTATATACCCTTTGCCTTCTTTTATCTCTTCTCCGCTGATATATAAAATTTAAAGCAATATCTGTCCTTCTGACTTTGAGAAAACCAATGAGATATAGTAACAGTATGGAGAGTTAAGGCTGCTTTTGACACGACATTCAATTCTCTCTCAACACAGATAGATTATAGATACATACATGTACTCGCCCACTGTTCTCTTGTTTCTTGACGTGGGCCAGTCAAAGTTAAAGTTTCAATTCTCCGATCCATTAATGTGGGCGTACATGTTCATATATGCTCCTATACACATACAATCTTTTTGCTATTTGGGTTTTCATACTTCTCTCTATTCTCTAACCAAGAGCCCCAAAATCCAGTTTTTTTATTTTATTTATTGTTACGGAGTATTATTTATTTATTTATTTATTTATTATTATTATTGTTGTTGTTATTCTTAATTTAATATTATTCTTTAAGCGTGACTTTTGATGTACCGATATCTCAATTCTCAATTTCGGAGAGCACCACATTGAATCTTGAAGGTACGCTGCTCACTATTCTGATTTAACGGAAATACGGATATTTATTTATTTATTTATTTATTCTTACTGATAGATATATCCATTGCAGTACTTAATTCTTAATTTTTTTTTTTCTTCTTCTCCTTGTTTTTCGTAAGAATCGCCATGATTTTCCAATTTATTCTTCCCTAAAAATGTTGGTACATTTTTGCTGCATTTTAGTGGTACTTCAGATCAGAGTGCAGTTAGGGTTATGAGCTAATCTATGAATACACTCTCTCCACCAGAAGTGATGCAATTCCAGGAATTGAAGGTAATCAAGAATTTATTTTGTTATTGAATCTTCCATTTCTCAGAGGGGATTGAGAACATGCTTTATGATGATGGGTAAGTAAACGAATATGAATGGTTTGAATTGGTTCATGTTATATTTTATGTTAGTGTAATGGCAGTTTGTGTTTATATTTGTATATATATGCCAAAGGGAAAAAATGGGAGAGTGGGAGACTATGAAGGTGCCTCAAATTGGCTTTGAATAAAGATGGGAAATTTCTTTAATTTGGTATTTCTTCTTCAATTGCTTACATAAACTCATCAATGGTATATAGTTAGCTTTAATAATGGCTGCAATTGTTGCCTGGTATATATGCCAAGGAGGATCGGATTTCATCATATACTAATTAATTAACCAGTAACCAGGGCTTTCTTCATTTTGGTATACTATTGGGATTTTCAGAAATCTCTGATCTGGTTTAAGTAGATATTGATCATGTTGTTCTCCCTTCCTGGGAATTGAACAACTTCTTTTCCCAATCCTGTCTTAATTCCCAGGTGATTATGAAATCAACAATCATTATACGATGGACCATGATCCACCTTGTAATGTGGACACCACTGACATAAGATACATTTTTTTAATATACTAATGGTTCCTTTTTAATATATTGAAGGTTCATTATTTGTGTACTAAACATTCAATACGTACACAAATAATGAATCTTCCGTGTATTAAAAATGAACATTTATTCAAGGTCCACAGTATAATCTACCTGAAATGAATGGATGTATATATATATTAAAAGTTTGATCTTTGAAACTGGGATGTATAGTAGAATTGTCTTCAATTGTTTGTTTCGTTTTGTGCCTGAAGCTAGTTTCAAGTACGGTCCATTATACTGTTTAATGTGGCATGCATTAGAATTATATTATGCAGACATATAACCATACAAGTGTACTTGCACTTAATGCTACAGTATGTCCCTTTTTTAAAACATTTATTTTAGTAAAATACTTTTTAGACCTAAGGTCTATGCCACTAGCATATTGTCACTATGTATGTGTATCCTCATGGTAGTGACAAGCCCATCTTACCACTTAATTGGGAAATATAGATTGGGTACTTAGTCTTGCATTATATGTGGACTTAAGAAAACACTTAGAAGTTCGTTTTGAGAGGCTACACATTATGATTTTTAGGGACTGTTTTGAGAGGCTACACATTTGATCTCACTGTTTTCCTGCTTTAGATAATGTTAAACAATGAACTCAACTTGTATAATTCTATAATGTTCTGTGTGTAGATGTACAAGGAAGTATAGAGCTATTTATATAAGACAAGAACTAATCCTAGCCATAGATTTCAAAACCTAAAACTAAGGCTAAGAGAGATCCTCTCAACTAACACCCTATTCCTCTAACACTCCCCCTCAAGTTGGAGCATCATCCAACTTGTTACATATGTATCACATGAACCATAGGACTCCACACCTAGACTCATAACTTCCAAGGCTAGCGCCCAAGTCTTGAACCACTCGAACAACCTTCGAACCACGCTGTGCCAAACCAGTCCACAACGCACCTTGTCACACCAACAACGCTTCTATGGAGCCAACAAAACTAGACAAATCACCACAGCGTCGCACTTGCCTCTCACACCCAACACCCTTATCACCGTTGCTTAACACCACAGCGTACCTGCCTCTCACTCCACAAACCATTAGCGCTGCTAGACCACAGTGCACCTGTCCATCTCACCATGCACCCTTATCAACGCTGCCTAACACCACAACGTTTCCCTGGTGCATGCACGTAAACTGATTCACTCTTGAATCATTCTTCAGCCGTCGGCCTCCCCCACGGCATATGCCAGGTCCACCCCACTCCTGCAGCACCCCTGTTTACGCACACTGAACAAGCTGCACTTCTCAACTCAGACCCTAGAATTGCTCCCATACCAAATTAACTTAAAGCGACAAACTATGATAAACAAAACACAAAGCTCAAGACTTATTAATACGATAAACAAAAGAACCTACTGCCTAATTATTCCTCGTTAGCAGCGCAAACCTAACCACATAATTTTATTTTGTAGCCATGAGACCACCCAACTTCGTGGACCTCAGACCACCAGCTTCATGGACCTCCCCTACCATCTCTCTCGGCTGTCTCTCTTTCTCGGCTGATACTAGACTGGTGACTAACAGATCCTCGCTGCCGTCGTCGGGGGTTATGAACCCAAACCCCTTCTGGTCACTGAACCACTCGACGCAGCCCTTCAGCCTTCATCCTCTGCTCACTCTCCTCAGCCATTTTTTTCCACAAACCATACCTCCCTCTCTCGCTGGTTTCTCTCTCTCGCGACCAGCAACCTCCAAGTTTCCCAGCTGGAATTTTTGCACCACTTACGCAGCAGGAGATGAAGACATCTCAGCCATCAAAAATCTCCTCAACACCGGGCTACACCACCACTGCAGACGTGTCGGGCGTACAGAGATGAGCCCAACAGTGCAAGCCGCGACCGGAGAAGACACCGGACCAGTGCCCACGCGCCGGCGCGTGTCGTCGGAACCCTAGGACTGCGCCGGCGCGTGTCGGCGCATGAGGACTCGGGTGGCTGCTCCGCCTCTCCCAACGACATCGCCTCCTCTTTCCGACCAACGCCCACTACCCAGTCACCTCAAGGCTTTGATACCATGTAAACAATGAACTCAACTTGTATATTTCTATAATGTTCTGTGTGTAGATGTACAAGGAAGTATAGAGCTATTTATATAAGACAAGAACTAATCCTAGCCATAGATTTCAAAACCTAAAACTAAGGCTAAAGAGAGATCCTCTCAACTAACACCCTATTCCTCTAACGGATAACATTTCAAGAATTTTACGCACATAGATACAATCTACAATCTTTCACATAAATGATGGACAAGCTAGACTTTTGTTGATCATCAATGTTTTACAATGAGGTTTTGACCAATCTAAACTAAATGTGATGAATAGGAGACAAACGTAAGCTCCAATTATGTCCTTATAAGTGAAGTTAGGAGGGAACACCATTATAATTTCATGGATATCATTTCAAAATCTATACATGGTGCTCGTTTTTTCTCCTCTATATGATTTGTTCTTACATAATTATCAACTATATATATGGAAAGAGTAGTTCCTAGAAAAAGAAATATCATGGTTTCCTATATGGTTTTGAAATTTATTTAAATTCTGACAAATTCATGATTTTCTGTGTCACCTAAATATACCTATTTCACTGAAGGAAGCTAAGTTTACACCATATATGTGTTTATAAATTATAAGTAATAAAAATTCCATTTTTAGAGCCCCTTTACTCTTTGGAACCTAACTTTTGGCTTAGCAATGAAACTATCTAGTTATCTACATGTACGAATGTTAAATGTTATGTGGTGGGATCACAGGTCGTGTTGGAGAACGCTGAGTGAAGTTGGGTACACCATGGGAGGTGGGGTGGAGTGGTGGTTTTGGGGATTGATAAGTAAGTGTTCATCAACTAAAATATGCCGTATTTGGATGTGGAGGACAAAAAATAGCCAATTTTGAAAACTTAATTGGATGGAAGTAGACAAAATTCCTCCTTGAAATCCAATTTTTCTTTTGAATTTATATTTTTCACCAAGCCCAAAAATAATTTTCAAAAAATAGGTTAAGCACATTTCACAAAAAAAGGAGTTTTGCCTATTTTTTGTTAAGATTTTAAAGGTTGCCTATCTAGCTTCTTCCTCCACATTATGCTTTTTTAGTGATCAATGTCTCAATGAGTAAGAGGTTATTGACATATAAATCTATACATAAAACAAAACCTAAAAAGACACAACCTTATATTTGTTTTTTCAAAAACTAGCCAAACATTATTGTTTTCTGTTGTTTCACTAAATTTGAAAACTGAAGCCCCTAAATATTAGTGAGCGGATTTATTTTTCAGTTTTATGAGATGAAAAGAGTTGTGTTTGTAGGAGTATGAAGGCATGATGAGGATATAATATTTCTGAATGAATCAAATAATAAGTCTGTACAGGAATATATATAGTAGCGAATAGCAAACCTAATACAAGACTAATACTAGTAACAATAGGTAACGAATACTAATAATAATAGAGTCCTAATACTCCCCCTCAAGCACAAGGTGGACTAGCTACAACATTGAGCTTGCCACACAGAGTAGAGAAACGCGGACCAGGGAGAGCTTTAGTGAACACGTCAGCCAGCTGATCCTTAGTAGAAATGAAGCTAACCTGCAACTCTTTCTTTGCCACTTTGTCACGAACAAAGTGATAGTCAATTTCCACATGTTTCGTACGAGCATGGAACACCGGGTTGGAACAGAGATAAGTTGCACCCAGATTATCACACCAGAGAGTGGGAGGAGCTGCCAACGGCAACCGAAGTTCATGCAATAGAGAAACCAACCAGGTGACCTCAGCAGACACGTCAGCTAGTGCCTTGTACTCGGCCTCTGTAGACGAACGAGCAACCGTACGTTGCTTCCGGCAAGACCAAGAGATCAGATTGTCACCAAGAAAAACCGCAAAGCCGCTAGTAAACTTTCTGTCAGCGGGGTCCCTAGCCCAGTCCGAATCCGAAAAAGTATGCACTGCAACAGAGGAGGATGGGCGAATAAACAGACCAAAATGCAAAGTGCCTTTAACGTACCGCAGAACACGTTTGAGCATTGCCCAATGCTCAGTAGTCGGGGAGTGCATATGCTGACAGACCCGATTCACAGCAAAAGATAAATCCGGGCGAGTGACAGTAAGATACTGCAGAGCCCCAGCAAGACTGCGATACTGCGTGGGATCGGCATAAGGAACCACAGATTCAGAAACGAGTCGAGTCACAGGCACCGGAGTAGCCAACGGCTTGCAGTCCACCATACCTGCACGGCTCAAGATATCTCGCATGTATCGCTGCTGAGAAAGAAACAAACCATCACCACGAGAGACCGTCTCAATGCCCAGAAAAAAAGATGGAGCACCCATGTCACGAATCTTGAACTCCGAGGCTAAGTCAGTCAGAAGCCGAGTAACACGCGAAGCATCAGATCCCATAACAAGGATATCATCCACATAAACAAGCACATATAAAGATATAGAGTCACGAGTGTATATGAATAAAGAAACATCAGTCTTTGAAGGTGAAAAACCAACCGACACCAAGAAAGCATGTAACCTGTTAAACCATGCGCGAGGAGCCTGCTTAAGACCATAGAGTGACCTCTGTAATAAGCATACATCATCCGGTCGTGACGAGTCCTCATAGCCAGGCGGCTGTCGCATGTAGACTGTCTCTGCAAGATTACCATTCAGAAAGGCGTTGTGAACATCCAACTGCCGAATTACCCAACCGCGAGAGACAGCCAAGGAGAGAAGAAGCCGCACGGTTGTGGGTTTTACAACAGGACTGAAGGTCTCAAAAAAGTCTTGTCCTGCGACTTGATCGAACCCCTTAGCCACCAACCGAGCCTTGTGCCGCTCAATCGTGCCATCAGCCTTGCGCTTCGTCCTGAACACCCATTTGCAGCCTACAACATTCATACCAGGTGTGCGACTAACCAGACGCCAAGTGTGATTCTGGAGCAAGGCATTAAACTCAAGATCCATGGCCTCACGCCATTCCGGATACCGAACTGCTTGAGAATAACAGGTCGGCTCAGAAACAGTCATAAGAGCCACATGCTGCGTCGGCCCCAAAGAACGAGTCGCCATAACATGAGACCGAGGTGGAACCGGTTTTACCGCGCGCCGACCTCGCTTGGGCGCCTTAGGAGCACCCGAGACTGCCACATCTGGAGCCACGGCAGTCTCGGTGCGGGAATCAGAAGCAGCACCAGCAGCCCCGGAATCCGTGTCCATCTCCGGGCGAGGATCCGGCCCAGCAGAACAAACACCGGAGCTCGCGCCAACCTGAACGGCGCCAACACCCCACGGCTCAATCGGGCGAGAGCTAGAGACCTGAGAGGGGACAGAAGAAGCAAATGGAAATATGGTTTCATCAAACCGCACATGACGGCAAATGAATACCTTGTTAGTAGCAGGATCAAAACAACGATAGCCACGAAACGAAGACGGATAACCAAGAAACACACACGGAGAAGACCGATACTGCAACTTGTTACGATTATACGGGCGTAACAGAGGATAACAGAGACAGCCAAACACACGCAAGAAAGAGTAAGAAGGACTAGAACGATGCAACCGAGAATGAGGACTATCATTATCCAAAACCCGAGTCGGCATCTTATTGATGAGATAGACCGCAGTCTCAAAGGCATAATCCCAATATCGTTGTGGAACCGAAGCCTGGGCCAAGAGAGCCAAACCCGTTTCCACAACGTGACGATGCCGACGCTCAACTCTACCATTCTGCTCATGGGTATAGGCACAAGACTGCCTATGATTAAAACCCAAAGAGACAAAAGTACGGTGCAACCGTTTATACTCTCCCCCCTAAATCAGATTGAATAGAGACAATCTTACGACCATATGAACGCTCAACTAGTGACCGAAACTGCTCGAAGATAGCATACAGATCAGTTTTCAAACGCATAGGATAAAACCATACATAGCGCGTATAGTCATCAACAAACAAAACAAAATAACGAAAGCCATTGACGGAAAGAAAAGGCGCTGGGCCCTAAATATCAGTATATATAAGTTCTAAAACATGAGACGTAGTAGTATTGACACGAGGCAAGGGAAACCGTGAGGATTTCCCAAGCATACAAGCACGACACAATTCCGAAGTATCACTAAAACTAGACTGAATAGAACATGAATTTAAAATCTGCCGCAAGACACGCGGGTGAGGATGACCCAACCGGCTATGCCACACATCAGAGGAGACTCGAGAGGCCACAAACGCAGCGGGACTTGAACGAGAGACAGGCCAAGAATAGAGACCCCCCGAAGCCGGCCCTTTATATAGAACTTCCCTGGTTGAACGATCCTTCACAAAGAAACAATCAGGGTGAAACTCAAAAAAGACATTATTATCACGAGCAAACCGTTGCACAGACAATAAAGACGCAGAAAGCCCAGGAACATGAAGAACATCAGACAATCGAAACAGTGTTTTAGATGCGGCTAATGAAGATGAACCAGTACTAACAATAGGTAAACACTTACCGTCACCAACACGAAGATGATCCGGACCATTATAAGGAACCACCGAGGACATTAAAGACGGATCCAGAGTGGCATGATTCGACGCACCAGTGTCAGGAAACCACTGCTGAGGATTAACCGAAGCCGAATCATCAACAGAATATGCAACATGTGCCCGCGGCCCCGGAGCGCCATCATAACGACGATAGCACGAAGCGGCCGAGTGGCCTTCGCCGGAGCAGATCTGGCACTGGACAGCCCCGGCGCCACCTCGACCGCGGCCTCGGCCCTTGCCACGACCTCGGCCTCGATTGCCGCCGCCACGCTGCTGCCCGCCCGAGCGACCTCCACCTCGCTGAGCCGCCATGGCGACCGGAGCAGCAGCAACGTCACCACCATCATCAGCACATATAAAGGCCTGCGAAACAAGAAAATCGGATAACTCGGGTAAAGACACCGGAGCACCCCTCGTCAGCGACGCCACCAAAGGGCGATATTCGGACCGCAAGCCCCGGAATATATACATATTATGATCTTCTAGTGTCACCGGACGGCCGGCAAGTCCCAAATCCTCAATAAGCACCTGAGCACGCCCAAGATAATCCGGGATCGAAGCATCCCCCTGCCGCAATCCTTGCAGTTCGCCCACCAACCGAAGAGCACGGGCCCGAGTCGTCGAACCAAGAACCTGTTCGATCGCCACCCACAAATGCTGAGAGGAGGTTTTACCGATGGCAAGATGCATCATCTCGTCGGACAAGGACGAGATCAACAAGGAGAGCACGGCCTTATCTTGACGAAGCCATGCACTCCGAGCGGCGGACGATACGGCCGACGAAGACACGGCAGCAGCAGCCTCCTCGGCAGAAGGTACCGTAATCGCAGTAAACGGGGGACACACAGACGTTCCATCGACAAAACCCAATAATCCTTGGCCATCCAGGAACGGAAGAAGTTGAGTGCGCCAAAACAAAAAATTACGGGATGTCAATTTGATGGAAACGAAGTGATGAGCCGAAGAAAACGACACCCCGGACTGCAAGGGTGCCACAAGCGCAGCCTCAGAAACAGTCCGTTCAGAACTTCCAACAGAACCGCCATCAGAACCGAGGTGCGCCATAGAGAGAGAGAAAAAGAACCTGCTGATACCAGATGAGGATATAATATTTCTGAATGAATCAAATAATAAGTCTGTACAGGAATATATATAGTAGCGAATAGCAAACCTAATACAAGACTAACACTAGTAACAATAGGTAACGAATACTAATAATAATAGAGTCCTAATAGGCATAGTAGGGGTTTGGTATAGGAGGCGGGTGGCAGTGATGGTTTGGGTGAATGATTTATATAAATCAGTTGAGGTTATTGACATATACTTTGGAAAGTAATAAGAAAATGGAAAATATAAAACTTTCTTTTTGACTTTTATCGAAAACTGACCGACCAAACACTATTTTCTGTTTTTGTTTCACAGAATATGAAAACAAAAGCAAAAATGGTATCTTATCAAAATCACTTTTGAATTGCTGTTTAATGTTCTAATTATCTTTACACCTTTTTGAATTTTTTGTATTTTTTGTATTTTTATAGTTGTATGAGATGAAGAGAGGAGTTTGTGGGGTCGAGGTCGGGGTCGTTGGGTGAAAGATATGTTGATTAAGAGGTTATTGATGTATAGTTTAAAAATTTAAAAAATCCAGAAAAACTAACTCTTTTTGTCTGCTTATGATACAAACCAGACGGAAAAAGAAATTAATCAAATAATCATTCAAATGGCAGAATTCAAGGAAACATATCATCAGGGATTGACTGTAATCAATAGGTAATGAAAGAAATTTTTAAGTATTTAAGTCGTAAGTAATCCATAAGTGTTTCAATGTTTTCTTGTAGTGTAATTTGAGAGAATGTACCTAAGTGGAAGAGCTAGCATTAAAATAAGTGAGTTGAAGGTGACCTTCGGTCACCCTCCGCCTTACCTGCCACTATATACCCCTTTCATTCCGCTATAAATAGGAGCTTCATTTTGAGTTAGATGTGTGCTAGAGCATGAGATCGAGCAACTAATTTAAGGGCTTAAGTGTAAGCCTCTTACTTTTGTAATGTAATCAACTTGAATCTTTTCCTTTTGTTTTGAGGGGTTTCTCTTTGCGATGGTGTATATATGTTCATTTGGTTATGTTGCAGTTCTACGATATTGCATACATATTCATCTTTAATTGGATTGCTAATAATAATATGCTGTAGAATTTTAATTTCTCATTTTTACCGGATGTTATCATCACTATTGATAATTGTGAATAGTGGTGTAAACAAGACAAGTTTTTTATGAGCTAATTTAGGTGTTCTTGATCTCATCCTTGTTCACGTACTTACTCCTTGGATTTATGTGTGAGGTACACGAATGGATGGATTCTGGCACACTTGAGAATTTTCTCGTGGCATTTGCGGGCTTTGCTTCTGCTGGCTTTAAAGTAGAGGTATGATTTTATACACGTACTATTCTTTTTACCAGCAGCATTATTATACATCAGATCGAAAACTACAAATTAACCTGATGAGTTGGTGTTACTTAAAGTGAAGTAGAAAACTAGAAATGTGACGATGAGTTGCTAATTAATTCTACAAACAAGATGGAAGCTAAGCTAGGCGGAAACACCTAGATAGGGAATCTCGTGTAAGTACAACACCTTAACCATTTTGAGATAACGATATTGATGGAGATTAGAATCTGAGGTTGAGCACTTGAGCCTCTCATGATATTGATGAAGCTAAGGACACTCGTTTTCTCGATCAAATTTATTATTGATGTTATCATATCGTTAGGTTGTGTCTTCAATATACCATCTATATAAGAGTTGCTTTAATTTACTTCAAGTTTAGCTACATATATGCTATTACTGGTTTTGCGTTTAATTTGGTCGTTACGTACTGTTCTTTATTGCTAGCTTGGGACGCCTTATATAAAGAGCTTCAGATTACTATAACGATCTGTTTTGCCAGGAGACCGGAGAATACACCTTGGAAGAATTGAAGAAAGTTGCAGAAGTTGTGAATCTAATAACTAAACTGTTTGTGAACTTGAAGAAGCTAGTGGTATTGTATTTGCTGGTGGCACTAGCTGCTGCTGCAAAGAATTGCCAGCCAAAAATGCAAGAAATCAAATGATCAAATGAATGTAAATTGCGATAGTGCACTATCACTTTAGAAATTAATAACCCGCAATAGACATTAACTACTAATTGTCGACTTGCCGTTAATGTTGTACATACAGGCAGGTTGGAAGAGAAGAAATTGTAGAGCATGCATGAGCTCTCTGAAACTTGGGGGTGTGGTTGAGTGGAAGGGATTCATCCATCCTTAATCAAAAGTCAAGGGTTTGATCCTTGGTTTTGGGTACGAAGCAACCTTAAATCTCCAGGTCAGCTGTTCCACTCAAAAGAGGTGTCTACAATCCAGAGAGGGGATTAGTTACAGTGTCCGACGGTGAAAATCTTGAGTGTCCTCAAAAAAAAAAAAAAAAAGGAGCTCTCTTGTGCAAAAATTGCACTGTGAGCTGTTGATGCTACTAATGAGTGAAAAAGCAATCCTGACCTGGCCTTGTAATGCACAGAGCGTACGGTTGGGAAAGAGCTCTTTAGTCTTTATTTTATTTTGAAGCTCTTCCTTATTTGTTGTGCCTATTTGGGTGTTTGATGGATGAATATTTTAAAAAGAATTAAATAATAAAATCATATAAAAACTGTGTCTGCTAAGAGCATTCTCAATAGTTGTGATTTTTGAGGAATTTTTACAGGTATAATTAGGAAAGAGATAAAAGGGAAGAGAAATAGAAAAAAAAATCTACAAACAAAAAATAAAATTATAGAAGATTTTATGCGCCTAGGAGCGCGTGCACTGAACGCGCGTACGCGCACTTGGGCGCACAAGTAGCGCTGAACGTGCGAACAAAGCATGTCTTCTTCTGCACGCGAGTCCCAGAGTCTTATATTTTCAAATAAAAAATCACACCTTCTGCAAGAATTTTATTTCTTCTCTCTCCTTACCCTATCTTTTTCATATCATTCTTGCTTTCTCAAAAATCATTCCAAAATTCATAGATGGAGAATGGAGATGCTCTACAAGAGTAAGGGGGTATGTATGATTGTATGAAGAACCGAACTTGCAAAGAGAGCTTTATTTCATTTATTAACATATTTATTTTAAAACAAATTTATTCATCAATTCTCGATAGAGGGGAGGGGTAGTGGGGTTGGGATTTTTATTTTTAAATTACTATATTTTAATATTTAAAGTAAATAAATAAAATAATTTATTAATGATTAACCGCCACATTAGCAGTTAACCTGAAAACAAGTCACTTTTAATCTAATTGATTATTTTAGCTTATAAAATATACCAAAGTTTAAATAAATTTTAATTTGGCTTAGATTGTAAGGGTATTGTTTCTACATATTATGTGAAATGAAATGGGCAGTAGTTTAAATCCTATAGCTTTAATTTTGTTTTCGAATTTGTAAATATCAATAGTGAGAATAATTCTAATTGGACTACGTTATTTTAGAGGCAAATTATATCATGCACCTTGATCCAAAATTACGTCGTTTTGTATGTATTTTTTTTAGAAATTATATTTCATTTCTCGTTTCTGCTCTTAACTTCCAACAAAAAAAATTCTCTGTTTTGAATGTACAGAATTGTATAGTAGAATACATATAAACTCCTAACATAATACACATAATCTAACATAATACATATAAACTCTTAACATAATACACATAAACTCTAAACATAACACATATAAATTCTTAACATAATGCACATAAACTCTTTAACATAATACACAAAAATTCTTAACAGAATACACATAAACTCTAAACAGAATACACATAAACACAACTGTTTAAAAAAAAAATTATAACGGACGGAACGGTGTCCGTCGTGTCAACTCCCCACACAATTTATAAAAAAGACATCGTTTTGAGTTTGTACGCCCTGGTGCACGATATAACAATTGCATTTTTGACCCTTCATGGTGAACCTTGGTCCACGTTATAATTTGCTTAACAATTGCTCTATCATGCAAAACATGTAGATAATTGAACCTGGTTGTACGAAGCCTTCAACATAAACAGAATATATACAGGCCGACCTGAAGACTAGTAGTTTCATAATTGAGAATCTCTGGAAAAGTTTGATCATATTAGATGGCTCTAATAATACGGCAGACATTAGAAAAGATTAGATTCAATAAATATTATTCGGAATGGGAGTAATTAGGTTAATTATAAATAATGTTTTTAAGGTTAGTTGATAGTACGGCACTTTAATTTGAGCTTAGAATCCTATGTGTAATGTCCCTATACCTAAACTTTAAACTACTTTGACAAATTAACAGTATAAAGGGCTTAGGTTGAAATTATTCTGTACAACCAACCTGGCAGTAAGCTTAGCTTGTTGGGTATAAACGCAAAGCTTCTTTATGCAAACATACACATTCTTATGTCTATCAATCTCTCACCCTCCATCAACCACCTTTCTTTATCCTCACCGCCCATTCACTGCTCTACTTTTTTTTTTTTTTTTTTTTTTTTTTAAATTTTTTTTACTGGTATTATCTGTTATAAACTTTCTCAATTTTCTTTCTGATCAAAGAATCAATGCCTCCATTGCTGGGATTCGATCCTGTAACCACCATTTGATCACTTATTTGAAATGATAACAGATGTGCTATTACACTATATGTCTACTTAATACGCAACCCTTTATATATATATATATATATATATGGTCTGGTTCCGTGCGGATTTGCACTACTAGGTATACATGAATGCACCATCACGTGTTCAGAAATGCATGTGTGGTGCATTTTATGGTATATATATATATATATATATATATATATATATATATATATATATATATATTTCTTCTCTTCTCTCCCACTTAACCAACACAACTTTCTCCTTCCAGTTCTCCCTCCATATCTCTCTACTCTGCGGTCAAACAAAAAATTATTTTGTTTTTCTCCTTTTCCTATTCTCAATGGCAATTCAGCAGATTGTGTTCTTTTCTCTTTTGTTGATGATGTTGTTATTATCTGTGTCGGGCAAGAACAACCAGTCTGAGTTCTTTGATCTTATGAAGAAGTCTCTGTCAGGAGACTTGATGGCTGGCTGGGATGGAAAACATGTTTGCAACTATTCCGGGATTGGGTGTGATGATCTTGGTTATGTTGTGAAGATCGATATTTCTGGGTGGTCATTATCAGGCCGGTTTCCAGAAGGCGTCTGTGATTATTTGCCAAAGCTGCGAGTTCTTCGCCTCGGCCAGAATCATTTCCATGGAAATCGGTTTCCTGTCGGCGTCACCAACTGCTCGGTGTTGGAAGAGCTAAACATGACGGGTACATATGTGACCGGAGCTTTGCCGGACTTGACGCCTTTGCAGGCTTTAAGGTCACTTGATTTATCCTTCAACCTCTTCACCGGTGAGTTTCCTTTGTCGGTCACTAATCTCAGTAATCTTGAAGTTCTCAATTTCAATGAGAATGGCGGGTTCAGCCCGTGGCGGCTACCGGCGAATATCACCGGGCTGAGAAAGCTCAAGAGTCTGGTGTTAACGGCATGCAAACTCTCCGGGGGAATTCCGGTGGGGATTGGGAGCATGGCCTCACTGGTGGACCTTGAATTGAGCGAAAATGGCATGGTGGGAAGGATCCCGGGGGAGCTAGGGATGTTACCCAACTTACAACTTCTTGAGCTTTATTACAATCAACTCGACGGAGAAATCCCGGAAGAGCTTGGGAATTTAAGTAACTTGGTGGACTTGGATTTGTCCGGGAACAGATTAATCGGCAAAATCCCGGACTCCATTTCCTGTCTTCCCAACCTACAAGTCCTTCAAGTTTACAACAATACTCTCTCCGGCCAATTCCCGGCCGGCCTGGCTAACTCCACCACCTTGAGAATCTTGTCCCTTTACGCCAATTCCCTGTCCGGGGAAATCCCAGAAAACTTTGGGACGTCACCTTCTCTGGTCGTTTTAGATTTGTCGGAAAATCAATTCTCTGGAAAGCTACCACCAAACCTGTGTAACGGAGGTAAGTTGACGTACATCCTTCTTCTCCAGAATATGTTCTCAGGGGAATTGCCGGAAAGTTATGGGAATTGCCGGAGTGTTGTGCGGTTTAGAGTGAACTATAATCTTTTAGAGGGTAAGATCCCAGAACCCATATTTGGTCTCCCCCACGCTTCAATAATCGACGTGAGTAATAACAGGCTCAACGGCTCAATCCCCAGAACCATTGAGAATGCTAAGAACTTATCAGAACTGTTCATCCAGGGCAACATGATTTCCGGCACACTGCCTTGTATAATCTCTAGAGTTTCCAATCTTGTGAAGATTGATGCCAGCAATAACCTCCTATCAGGTCCAATACCATTCGAAATCGGGCACCTGAAAAGGCTAAATGTTCTGATTCTTCATGGGAACAGGCTAAACTCTTCCATTCCTGAATCCTTATCCTCCCTGAAATCCTTGAATTACCTGGATTTGTCCAACAATCTTTTGATGGGGAGAATCCCAGAGAGCCTTGGTGAATTGCTACCGAACCCGATGAACTTCTCGAACAATATGTTGTCCGGTGCTATACCTGAATCATTCTTGAAGGGAGGTGTATTGGATGGGTTTTCCGGCAATCCAGGACTATGTGTTATGTCCTATTCCAGTTTATTCCCTCTCTGCTCACAATCCTACGACCGGAAAAAGACAAAAATCGTTTGGGCTGTCGGGATTTCAGTGTTCTTTGTCATTGTCGGGGCCATCTTGTTCCTAAAACGATGGCACAGCAAACAAAGAGATTACCATATCCCAGAACAAGAAACATCCTACGACGTCAAGAGTTTCCACAAGCTGAGTTTCGAGCAGCGAGAGATCTTCGACGGGGTGGCGGAGAAGAACAAAGTCGGTGAGGGAGGGTCCGGGACGGTGTACAAAGTCAACCTGAGCAACGGCGAAGCCATAGCCGTGAAGAAGCTCCGGCGCCGGAAAGGGAAACAAGAAGGGTTGAGTCTAGACAGGGAATTGAAGACGGAGGTGGAGACGCTGGGGAGGATACGCCACAAGAACATTGTGAAGCTCTATTGCTACTTCTCCGGCGTGGATTCCAGCTTGTTGGTTTATGAATACATGCCAAATGGGAACCTGGGCGAGGCACTTCACGGCGGAAAGGCGGCGGATTTGGATTGGCCTATCCGGCATCGGATAGCCCTGGGGATAGCGCATGGATTGGCTTATCTCCATCATGATCTCCAGCCCCCAATTATACACAGGGATATCAAATCCACCAATATCCTCCTAGACGTTGATTACCACCCCAAAGTTGCAGATTTTGGGATAGCCAAAATCTTGCAAGCAATAAGGGGTGGAAAAGATTCCACTACCACAGTCATTGCAGGGACATATGGTTACTTGGCACCAGGTAACTAGCTCTGATACCAAATTAAAGCACTTCCATAGCTTATAGTTGGATTGTACATTTATGATTTGGTTTATTGTTTGATTAGAATATGCGTACTCTGCAAAGGCAACTACCAAGTGCGACGTTTACAGCTACGGGGTAGTGCTGATGGAGCTAATAACAGGGAAGAAGCCGGTGGAAGCCGAATTCGGGGAGAACAAGAACATTGTGTATTGGGTTTCAAGCAAGGTGGAAACCAAGGAAGCGGCATACAAGTTGTTGGATAAACGGGTGTCGGAGTCATTCAAGGGACACATGATTCAGGCGCTCCGTATTGCCATCCGTTGCACTTGTAGAACCCCCGCCTTACGCCCCACCATGAACGAGGTCGCCCAATATCTCGTGGAGGCACAATGTTGAGTATGTCAAAACATGAGTGAGCCCATGGATGTAAGACACATTGTCGAACCACGTAAATCTTTTCTTGCTTACTTTCTATTACAGAATTGAATTGAAGAATGGTTATTCCATTCCGCAGGTGTCTTTCAGTTGAGAGTGATGCGAATTGAAATGTCACGTAACACTACTGTGGAAGAAGCTAAGCAAGTTGAAGAAATGCCAGAGAGCATCGATCCATTATATGTGGAATGTCAGAGATTTGGCCTATATATATATTTGTGACTACTACTCATAGGTAGCATAACAGAACAGTAACCTCTGATCTTTAATTTGCTTTTTCAAAACCATCATATCATTTGTAGTATAAAGTTGTGTTTCACTTTTGCTTTCCCTTTTCTTCACTAGTTGAGACTTTGTCAATGTATCCACTGTGCATATATGGCATCTACATTTTGTAAATTGTAATAAAACTTTTCAAGTTTAACGGAATAAGCCTCTTTGCTCTTTACTAAGGAAGTAAATCTCACATTTATAACCCTTCCTCCTATTTTAGGCAAATTATATTTTGGATCATAAATAAATGTTTATTTTTAATACACTTAAAACTACATTATTTATGTATTAAAGTTTTTTTTTTTTTTTTTTTTTTTTTTAACCTATTGACATCAAGGCAAAAAACTGTTTACTAAACACATAATTTACCTATTTGACTAAAGTTGATCAAATAAGACAAAAATTGACTAATAAGTTATTACCTTTACAAAATTGAATATGTTATTAATATATTCAATTTTTATGTTATAAGTGCCATTATTCTTAAAAATTATAGAAAAGGAACTTTGCTTTATTTTGCATGAAGTGGATTCCTTCTTTATCTTCTCCCAAAATTGGAATCTCCAACTCCAAGGGTCTGACAAAGCATTTTGGAGGTTGTAAGTCACGGTGAATCAATGGCTCAGCAGACATGGTCAAATGTCGGTATGCACAAGGGATCTGCCTACTTTTGATATAATGGCATAATCCCCACACTACTGCCACTGAGGTTCAAACCTTGATCTCTTCTCTCAAATACTACTTATCAGTGTTGCAAAAATCGCACTTAAACGCCGATTAATCGGCGCCTAGACACTAGGCAGTCGGCCACCTAGGCGCTCTAAGCGCCCTAGGCAGTCTCCAGGCGCCTAGCGATTTTTTCAATCTTGCTACTTATATATTGAACTATTGAGTTAAGTCTGTGCAGTAGAACCATTTGCATGAATTGAAGTGGATTCCTGATTCCCTGGATGTCAAATAATGGGGGCTGAGGGAAGAACCAGGTCTTTAACACAGCTCATGTGTACCATGCATCTGATTGATTGAAGAGCATTTTTCTATCCGTGCGTGTCTCCCATTTTAGCAAAACAACATGCTTGGTAAAGCACTAAAGCATATTGGTTATTTCTTTCTTTTAAGTTGAGTTCCACTGTTTTTTTGGAGTATAAATAATGTTACGTTAATCAAAAGAGAACTCTATCAGATCAAATGGAATAAATCAATTTGCAAATACATTAACTCTGGGTATTATTATCTGCTCCTAAAATGAAAAGTGAAATGATTGACGATATCATAATCAAGTCTTTTCTATTTTTATACTCCGTATTTGATTATAAATTTTTTCAACACTTCTCAATTTATTTATTAAAACATGTAAAGATGCTACAAGAATTTTTCACATTTTTTTTTTTTATCACACAACTATATATTTTGACTCTTAGTTTTAATCATTGACTTTAAAATTTGTACTTTTAGTGTACAACTTTCATTGTTCTAGTAGCTTTGGTCATTCCAATGTGTTCCATAGCATGTCAAATAATACTCTATAAATAAGTCCAATTAAGTTCCAATTTCATCATTTTTCAATAATTTTTTATGGATCCCAGCGCTGCACTATGCTTACTTTCAGGGATTGTGATTGTTTGACTATCTGTTTGTCATATCCTACTTAAAATCATTTGTTGATAAGTAGATGGACATTAACCATTTAACCACGTCATTCTATGGTAAGTCACAACGCCACGACTCGAATCGTGCATGAACTGAACTCGGTCAAAAGATCGAATCCCAACAGTTTTTATTTTTTTTCCTTTAAAATTCGAGGACAAATCTGTTAATGGAGTTTAGACTTGATTAAACATTTGGATAAAAGTGTTGAAATCATAGTTTGGCCAAACTCAGTAAAAGAATGTCAGAGAAGGCTAAATTGATAACTTTTCCCTTAAAAAACAATCAAAATGTTCGACTGTGTTGGTTTGTTATTGAAAATTACGTCACAAGAATAACTTTGCAGCAAAAATGTAATTTGTGCACTAAAAAACAAAATTAAAAAGTCAAAGATCAAAACAACATGAATAAGGTCCATGTTGAATCTTGAATCAGACCAAGTTCATAAAAATAATACTCTAGATACATAAACAATTTAGTTTCATAAAAATAATACTACGGTTCATAAATGACATCAATTGATTAGTTATCCATTAAAGAGTTAATTCCACTAGAGATCTTTTTGGAGACAATTTCAAATTTAGTCCCAGACTATCGTTGTTGTCATTTAACATCTCAGACTATTATTTTTTGGACACTTTTAGTCCTTATTATGAATTTTCCTATTTTTAGTAAGGACATTTTTGTCTTTTCATATTTTTCTTTTGTTATTTTTCCGATTTCAACCGGTTTAATTGATTTAGAACTTTAGGTAACCTTTGATTTTTAGTAACCATATTTTTCAATCAATTTTTAGTAGTCCTAAACCTAAAAGTTAGACATTAGTACAAATTTTAATTTTAATTTCTATTTCATAACTATATTACTTTAATTAAAATGGAGATTTTATTATAAGTTAGTCTACTACGTACGTTTGTAACAAAATTTCTCTCTACTTAAAAAATTGTAAATACAAAATTTTCATTATCTAATCAATCTTATAGTTAACAAAAATTAAATTACACGCAAAATTACAATATAATTATTAGGGCATCCAATTCAAAAAGTTTGCAATTGAATCCCTAAATAACAAAAATTAATAACATAATTAATCTTAAAATGACATGTTTACCAAGTATTTGTTAATGTAGCAGTTACTTTATCAAAAATGATTTTTAGAATTAATTTTAATAATTTTAAATAAAATAAAACCTTATACATGGGCTCCAATTATTTTCTTGCACCTAATGAATTCCTGAAAGTCCATCCTTTGGCCCAATTATCTTATGCCTAGGCCCTATCTATGGCTCCACTAATATATATATATATATATATATATATATATATATATATATATATATATATATACTTCTAGGAAAAAATTAAAAACTAATTTCAATTTTACATCTGTAAAAATTGGACAGATAATGTCATATTTAAAAAAAGATATGGTGGCATTTTTGTAATTATCGTCAACTTCGTTATGCAAACTTGAACACTTAAATATGTAATTTGTATCAACTAAATATGCAAACATGGATAAATTTTAAAAAATCAATAAAAAAAAAAACTAAATTTTAAATCTAAGTGGTAAATGCTAGACCCTAAACAATAAAAAGTGAGTCTAAACCAAATAAAACAAAAAATTAGTCACAAACATTAAAATCAAAACACGCAGTGCAATGCACTTTCGCATTTTTACATAGTAAAGTTAGTGTTAATTACAAAAATGCTATCACATTTTTAAAAAAAAATATGATATGATCTGTATGATTTTTTCAGACGTAAGACTGAGATTGATTTTTAGTTTTCTCTTAAGAACTTGTTATCAAATGATCTAATATATACACACATAAAATAACTAGTATTTTTTATGCGTGATGCGCAAAAAATAGGTGCCCAATATTAATATTTTATATTAAATTGTTAAATTTATTTAGATTTTAGATATTTAAATTATTTAAATAATAATAATAATAATAATAATAATAATAATATACACATTATATATTGGGGTTATATGTTAGTTGTTTATAGCATAATGTATCATAAAACTTAACAAAAAAAACAGATATAAATGAAATATATAACCTTCATCTACACTTATTATGTTTTTAGATTAAAATCGGGTTTATATAGTGCAAATTTTATCTAATTAAAATTAGATGCGGCGAGTGTCCATGTTCATTTGAGTGGGGAGTGGGGTCCTCATATCATAAAATGAAGGCAAATTTCAATGAAGACAAACATATCTTCTGGAGATGGTGGAGGCCAGGTACGGTGCATCGTTTACTTCATGAAGGGCTGCAATGCTTCTTCAATGGAATGGAATACACTCTTCGCAATAAATATAAAATGATGATTACTCTATATTCTTACAATCAATTTAAAATATTAGTTAAAGTTAAACAAAATAGTTTTAATTTAAATTTTAAACTACTCAATATCAAAACATTTTACGGGGTATGTTTTAATTTGTCAAAGAATATAATAAAAATTTAGCAAGTCCAAAAATAAAAAAGAAGTAATATATATATATATATATATATATATATATATATATATATATATATATATATATATATAAACCACACACCTTAAGCATTGTTTTTTTTTTTTGTTTTTTTTTTTTTGTTTTTTTTTGTTTTTTTTGTTTTTTTTTTGGGATTGATAAAGATATGTTTGAACGTATTGTAGTGGTAATCGTGGTCTATTGAAACGTTTTGACAAGAATAAAAGAAGACTAGAGGTTGAAATGCCAGATAAAGAAGAAAGAAATTGAATAATGACTAATGTCTATAACTTTGAACAAGATAATAATATGGGACGGGTCATTCATGCCTTGTACCAAGGGATAATTATTTTTGTTTAGTTTTATTTTTTTAAATGTGTATTGTTAAGTGAAGAAGGTGTCATGTTTCAACTACAAATTTAAATAGAATATATATATATATATATATATATATATATATATATATATATATATATATATATATATATATATATATATATATATATGTATGTATGTATTATTTTCTATATATTATATATTATATTGAATACGCACATATCTTTATTCGTGTAAGGGGTCGGGTCAAGTTAAAAAATGTAATAATTATAATGAAAAATGTAATAGTAATCATAAATAAAGTATCTATTATTTATAACGGAAATAGAGTATTACATTTTTTTTCAAAAATATTACATTTTCTTTATACTATGTGTATTATATTTTCATCAAATCCGATTTGGTTCACTGGACCAAATAATCTTGTAAAAAACTTTACTTGGATTACAAAATTAACGGGTTCAACAATAATTCAATTCATACAACTCAACCTGGTTAAACAATAATATTGTCATGCATGATTATAAATATTAAATATCATTTTAAAGACCCTTTCAACATATATGAACCAGTTCACAATCGCTATGTACGTAGTGTTCTGAACTCTGCATGTGGGGACTATGGAGTCACGATCACTCATCCATGCGGCTGCATGAAGAAATGCGGAATTGAATTGGAAGAAGACGACAAATAGAAGGTTTGTTCTGTTGGGTCCTCCACGTGTAAATGAATTTCAACATTCAAGTCCTTCTGACTTCAATTCCTTCAATCTCAGATACATCTAACAAGTTTGGCAACTAATTAAACTCCTCAAATTTCTCCGCACGAGTTTAAATCACTGGTTCAATAAGTAATATTTGAAAAAAGAAATCAAGGTTCAAACTTTGACAATGGCAATGTGCAGATTATATTCAAAGCGGGCAAATCCCTTGTGCAGATTATATTCAAAGTGGACCGTCCCTGAACCATTGAGTCACCATGATTTATATCCTTCTAAATGCTCTGTCGGACCGGGGTGTGAGGGACCCTTGAGGAGTTCAGTCTACTGAACCATTAAGTCACCGTGATTTATATCTTTCTAAATGCTTTATCGGACCGGAGTGTGAGAGACCTTCGAGGTTGAGAATTCAACCTTTTGAGAGAAGTTCTAGGGCATTTGAAGGGCCAAGACTTACTGGGCTGTGTTCATACAAATTATTATATGAAATTAAAGCTGTTCAGACCCATTCAAGTCGTGGCAACATGGCCATGTTACTTATAAATATGCTTACTCTTCGCATTTAATTACTCCCACCCACAACAATTCCTTCATTTACTTCACATAATTTCTTAGCCAACAAAAACAATCATGAAGCTTAAAATCGTTACACTTGGTATTGTGACTGTCATGTATCTGCTTTTTCTGCTGACCACCTACCCCTATGATGGAGACAGTAGAGATGTTTATGGAACTGGTGAACAAGAATGGATGATGAAGAATCATCTGATGTTGCCGTCTCCCAATGGTGCTGATCTGAACGAAAAGAATTTTGTAACTACAAAGAAAGGAGGGTTTCAGTCCAAAAAGGAATATCTTTTCTTACAATCTTTGCAGACATGGCGGTCTAATTCTGATTCCAGGATCCAACCCCGAGCACAATGCAGTTGGTCCCGCTGCTGAGAAGAACTTTGCAGGATCGGAGTTGAAAAAGAAACGTGTTTTACTACTTTCCCTTCAAAAGCGGGGGCCTGTTACTTCTCCCAGACCAAACCGAGGGCACAATTCAGTTAACCCTCCACCACCCAATCCAAGCCATAACCATCCTGTCCGCACATTCAGTGAAAAGAACTTTGGAAGTTCCGAATTGAGAAGCCATCATGTTTTACTACCTTCCCTTCAAAAGGGGGGACCTGTTACTTCCCCAGGACCCAATCTAGGACACAACTCAGCACCCAATCCAAGTCATAGTCCAATCAGCACATTCAGTGAAAAGAACTTTGCAAGTTCTGAGTTGAGAAACCAACATGTTTTACTACCTTCCCTTCAAAAGGGAGGACCTGTTACTTCTCCAAGATCCAATCCAAGACACAATTCAGCACCCAATCCAAGTCATAACCCAGTCAGCACATTCAGTGAAAAGAACTTTGCAAGTTCTGAGTTAGAGAAACCAACATGTTTTACTACCTTCCCTTCAAAAGGGGGGACCTGTTACTCCTCCAGGACCCAATCCAGGAAACAATTTAGCACCCAGCCCAAGTCATAACCCAGTAAGCACATTCAGTGAAAAGAACTTTGCAAGTTCTGAGTTGAGAAACCAACATGTTTTACTACCTTCCCTTCAAAAGGGGGGACCTGTTACTCCTCCAGGACCCAATCTAGGAAACAATTCACCCGGTCCAAGTCATACCCCAATCAGCACATTTAGTGAAAAGAACTTTGCAAGTTTCGGGTTGAGAAGCCAGCATGTTTTACTACATTCCCTTCAAAAGGGAGGACCTGTTACTCCTCCACGACCCAATCCAGGAAACAATTCACCCGGTCCAAGTCATACCCCAGTCAGCACATTCAGTGAAAAGAATTTTGCAAGTTCTGAGTTGAGAAACCAACATGTTTTACTACCTTCCCTTCAAAAGGGGGGACCTGTTACTCCTCTAGGACCCGATCCAGGAAACAATTCACCCGGTCCAAGTCATACCCCAGTCAGTACATTCAGTGAAAAGAACTTTGCAAGTTTCGGGTTGAGAAGCCAGCATGTTTTACTACCTTCCCTTCAAAAGGGAGGACCTGTTACTCCTCCACGACCCAATCCAGGAAACAATTCACCCGGTCCAAGTCATACCCCAGTTAGCACATTTAGTGAAAAGAACTTTGCAAGTTCTGAGTTGAGAAACCAACATGTTTTACTACCTTCCCTTCAAAAGGGGGGACCTGTTACTCTTCCAGGACCCGATCCAGGAAACAATTCACCCGGTCCAAGTCATACCCCAGTCATCACATTTAGTGAAAAGAACTTTGCAAGTTTCGGGTTGAGAAGCCAGCATGTTTTACTACCTTCCCTTCAAAAGGGAGGACCTGTTACTTCTCCAGGACCCAATCCAGGAAACAATTCACCCCGTCCAAGTCATACCCCAGTCAGCACATCCAGTAAAAAGAACTTTGCAAGTTCAGGGTTAAGAAGCCAGCATGTTTTACTACCTTCCCTTCAAAAGGGTCCTGCTACTTCTCCAGGACCTAACCCTGGACACCCTACAATTAGTCCAATTGATCAGAAGAACTTTGCAGGTTTGAAAATGAGAAAGAACCAGATTTCACTTCCATCTATGAAAGTGCGGCCAATTACTCCTCCAAGAACAACTCTTGGTCAAAACTCAGGGTGCAACATGCGTACTAAAAAGAACTTTGCAGATAGGAAAATGGCTTCTGCACATCCTCCTCCATTTCCTCTGGTGGTTAGTTGCATCTCTAAAGGCTACTAAGCTAATTAAGTTACAGTATTAAATTTCAGCGGATACTGTCCATTTATTTGTTCTTTCTGTCTCTTTTTCTTCTTTTGTTTTTTCAAATTTATTGTAGTGACTGAATAAAATAAAATGAATGTAATAATTAATGATCTGAAATATGGAGAATGAAATAAAAGTGTCATGTTTAGTTCTATTATATAATTTGTTGTCTATATCTGCATATATATTTGCATGCAACAAAGAAAATTTAGAAAATTTCATGACTTAATAATATAATAAATGAATAATAAGAGTAAAATTAATCACGAAACTTTATATAAAAATGCAATTAGATCATCCATCTCAAAAAATATAAATAACTCCATAAACAAGCAAAAATGGTGTAATTAGTTCAAAAGTGACATGTCTACTACGTAAATTGCTAAGATGGCGGTTAACCTTTGATAAATTATTTTATTTATTTATTTTATTAATTTTAGATATTAAAAAAAGGAAAAGTGACCCCTTAAAATATCAATATACGAGTAATATTTTAAAAACATAATGTAAAATGCAGACTATGTCTCGGATATCAGAATATTCATTTTTCTAAAATATCATTTTGAAATAGCAGTGCTATTCATATTTTAGATCATTGTTGTTGTATTGCCTCTTTAATATGAATTCAAATTCAGTTGATTCTCATTATTCTAGACAAATTTTATTGTAAAAGTTTATGGGATAAAATTAAGAACTAAGAGAGAAAAGTTCTTAGTGTTAGATAATAATATTAAGACTAACATGGACTGTAGTAAACGAGTAAACTGTAGTAAAAATTGGTAACAAATTTTGAGACCAAATTTTCTATATATCAAGTTTAACAAGACTATGACAGGCACAAAAAAAATTCAAAGCAAAACAATGAACGTAACTATTTTTTCTGATTTTTCAAAGTCGATTGCGCAAAACTGCAAATTTATGTTAGATTGTGTTTTTTCTACTCAAAATAAAGTTTGAGATGGATTATAACTTATTGAAGCATGAGGAAAATCTAGGCTCTGATATCAAATGATACAAAACTGGTAGGCCTGATATTTTTTTCACACTCTAATATAAAGAATCTCATAGAATGGCTTATTTTGTTGGGTGAATTTGATTCAAAGGTTTAACTTGGGCTGGGAAAGGGTTGGGTGAATTTGATTCAAATTAAAGCTTTAACTTGGGCTGGGAAAAAAGGCTAATTTTTTTTATTTTGATAAGTCCACGGCCAAAACGGGTTATCAGGTGATACGTGGAGTAAGAACAACACCACAAGTGAGGTTTTACACTTGATAAGTTAAGATGGCCATGACCGACTCACAACCGAATTGAACTCATCTCGAGTTCAAAAAAACACTCAGTTTTTTAACTCAAAAAATCCAACTCTCTATTTTATTCATATAAGACAGCGATATTTATAGTTGTAGATCCTAGTTTCATTAGACACTTCTCAAGAGAACTAGAAATTCTAACAAACTAAAAACAAACTAATTATGATAAACATAAATAACAAAGAACACTAAAACTCCTAAATCTAATTTAATACTGACTAACTATAAAAAGCACACAATCAATTTATATCACAAATTAACTAACTAAATAATGAATATAATAATTCCCAAAAACTAATTAATTTAAAATTATAATGGCACCATAATTTATTAACAACTCAGTCATGGATTGCTCACATGTTCACAACAGTTGGCTACCCTAGTTCCAGTGTCTTGTCACTTGGATACGGCCACGGAACCATTTCCCGACCCCACTCACTACAGGAGTCTAGCCGGGGCTTTGTAGTACTTGACGGTGACTCGTCTTGATATGTCTTTTGTTGTAAACTAACTGTGCTAGAATATGCATGCTCCTTCTGTGGCACATTGGTCTCAACTGAAGTGTGTGCTGCGGTCTATTAAGGGTACCTTACACTTTGGCCTTCGTTTGTGCAAATCTCCTACAACTGATATTCATAATTCATGCGTTCTCTAATTCGGATTGGGCTGACTGTTCGTAGATCGAAAGTTTAGGAGTTGTTTTGCGGTGTTCATGGGCTCAAATTTAATCTCATGGGTGTGTCGAAAGCAGCGCACAGTTGCCAGGTCTGAGGTAGAATACAAGGCCCTTGTTGATGTATGTGCGGAAGTCACGTGGATTGTTTCACTATTGCGTGAGCTGGGTATTAGCCCAGTGCCTGTCCCGAAACTGTGACGTGACAACCTTGGTGCTACTTATATGTGTGCCAATTCGGCATTTCATGCACGCACGAAACACGTGGAGATTGATTATCACTTTCTTAGGGATAAGGTAGCATCGGGGGAACTTCAGTTAACTTTATTTCAACCAAAGATCAGCTAGCGGATATCTTCATTAAGGCACTTCCAACTTCGCGGTTTGGGGCTTTGCCGAACAAGCTTCATGTTGTCGGTTAAACATGAACTTGCGGGGGATTGTTAGGACTCTTGTACTCCTAGTTGTAGTATAAAACTTCCTTTTGTATTTGTTATATCTTATTGTATCCTTATTAGGCTAATGCATGTTTAATTACCTAAGTCTAATCGTCACATCAAAGAGTAAAAGGGATGGAGTCGAAATTAAGAATCTATATAATAGAACTCTATCAAATAGAACATTGACCCTTTTAACTACAGTTAGATGGACAAAATTCAATTAGATTAAGAGACATTGATTGAATTAAATATTATTTTAAAATAAAATTGTAAAGTAGAATTGTTCAACTTATTACCTGTTCAACATAAATGAGATTCCTAAGATATGGTCCGTCGGGTCCTCGACGTACGTGTAAACGTCAACAACATACGAGGGAATAAGTGAAATTCAATATTCAAGCAATCAAGCCATTGAGTTTTTGGATTATTGTTATACTTCAATTCCTTCACTCTCAAACAGACACTTGATAAGTTGTTGGCAAGTTGTACGCGGAGGCCATTTGAAGGGCCAAGAGTACTTATTGGGCTGTGTAGTCATACAAATATACTGAATCCAAAACCCATAAAACATATGCTCCAAAATACATAAACGTCTACTTCGCGAGCTCGGACCCATTCAGCTTGCGTGGATCATGCTCTGAAAATAGCATCATTTCTTAAAATCTTGTATTTTTGGCGTGTTCAGAACAAAATGAAACTACAGTGTATTTAAAATTAAACTGAATTACTTGTCTCACATATTGTGTTTATATTATCAAATGAAAATATAATTGTATTGAAATGATATTTTAGTTGCGTTGAAATGAAATTACAGTATGTATAAAATTAAACTGAATAACATATCTCACATATTGACGGTATATTGTCAAATGAAACTGTTGTTCAATTGAAATGATACTTTATTTGTGCTGAAATGAAATTATAGTATGTATAAGAAGAAACTAAATAACATGTCTCGTATATTGTCAAATTAAACTGTAGTTGAATATAAATAATATTATTTTAGTTGTGTTGAAATGAAACTACATTATGTGTAAAAAGAAACTGAATAACATGTCTCACATATTGATCGAGTGTATATTGTCAAATGAAACTGCAGTTATATCAAAATGATACTTTAGTTGTGTTATAATGAAACTACAGTATATATATAAAATGCAGTTAAACTGAATAACAGTTTCACATATTTGAGTGTATATTCTCCAATTAGAATTATAATTTAGTGGTGTTGTAATAAGACTACATTGTGTATAAAATGAAACTCAATAACATATCTCACTGTAATAAGACTATTGTATGTATAATGTCAAATAAAACTGTAGTTAAAACAAAATGAAACTTTAATTGTGCTGAAATGAAACTACAAAGTATATAAAATGAAACTAAATATATTATATAAACATAATTAATTACACGGAACGAGTGTTATTTCTTATCATTAAAAGAAATGTACGACATCGTTTTGGACAATGGTCCACTGCAAAATTTGCCGTCAACTTGTAGCTTTTTAAAAACAATAAAATAAAAAATTCCTTAAGAACCAATTCCTTTCCGGTCAATCTATCCACAGTTAGGGGTGTTCAATCGGTTAACCGTTCGGTTAACCGAACCGTTTTAACCGAACCGAATTAACCGAAGTTTTTTTTCTTTTAACCGTTAACCGAACCGAAGTTTTCTCTACCGAATTCACCGAACCGAAATTTTTTTCGGTTAATCGGTCGGTTAACCGATTAACCGAACTTTTTAAAGTTAAAATTTAAAATTCTAAAAATAACACCTAAAATAATAAATCCAATTAAAATAAAATACATATTATAATAAATTCATAACAAAATATACAAAAACATTAATTATAAACTCCAAACATCCATAACTTCAAATTAGTATTTATATTTATATTATTATTTATATATATATTACAAACTTCGGTTAACCGTTCGGTTAATTCGGTTAACCGACCTTTCGAACCGAATTAACCGTTAACCGAAGTTTTAAAATTTCTTTAACCATTAACCGAACCGAAAAAGTTCGGTTCGAAAACGGTTAACCGAAATTTGTCGGTTCGGTCGGTTAACCGAAAATTATCCGAAGTTTGCACACCCCTATCCACAGTCAACACCCTTCTTAACTCCATTTGGTTTCTGCAAAATTATTGGAGTTCCAAAAATATCATTCTTGACCGTGTTACCTATAAATATGCCTCCACTTCGCACTTAATTCCCATAGCCACATACATTCATTTACTTTTCATACTAGTTTAGCCAGTTAGCCCACAAAAAAAACAACAACAAAAAAGAAAAAAAAAAAAAACAAACAAAATCATGAAACTTGAAGTTGGTATTCTTTGTATTATGGTAGCCACGTCTCTACTGTTTCTACTGACCATCAACCCAAATGATGAAGACGGGAGAGTTGTTGTTGAAGATGATGAACAAGTATGGATGAGGAAGAATCATCTCATGCTACCGTCTAAATGGAGGCGTGTAACACCTCCAACTCCCAACTTGGGTGATGAAGGGGTAACAGTTCCCGAGTTCTCAATGGGTGAGAAAACCTTTGCAGTTCCCGAGTTAAAAAAGCAACAAGTTTTGCTACCATCCTTGGAAAGGGAACCTATTACCCCTCCAACACCCAGTTCTGGGCACAACTCAGTCATAACGCTTAGTAGAATGGACTTTGCACGTGCTAAGTTGAGAAGTCAACATATTTTACTACCTTCCCTTCAAAAGGGACCTGTTACTTCTCCCGGATCAAACTCTGGACACAACTCAGTGCCAGTTCCTCCCCTCGGGGAGAAAAACTTTGCATATTTGAAAATGATAAAGAACCATAATTTAATGCCGTATTCTCAGAAACTGCGGCCAACTACTCCCCCAGGAACAGATGTTGAGCAAAACTCAGGTTGCAACATTATGGGTACTAAAAAGAAGTTTGCAGCCAGGAAAATGGGTGGTGCTCGTCTTCCCCCAGTGCTTGTATCTCTAAAGGCTACTAGCTAAGTTAGTTTATAGCACTTAAAAACTAACTTGATAGCATTGAGTACCTGCGGATCCGAAAATCCCTTTTCCTTCTCTTTTTCTTTAATGTTTTTCTTTGATGTTTTACACTATTATTATTATTACTTTAATTTTTTTTTTTTCTGTTTCTAATTTATTGTGGCCGTTAGTTATTAGATAAAATATACGGAATTGAGGAATGTAATAGCTAATGCTATGAATGATGGAGCAGTAAAAGTGCATTGTTTAGTTCTATTATATAATTTGTTGTCTCAATTCCAAATATATTTCATATTTGATTGAAAAATAGATTTCTTTTGGATAAGCTTGGGAGAGCTGCATACAATAGGGTATGATCAAGAATGATCAAGATTAATCTAATCTCAGCTCGGCATGAAAATCTGGCCCCGCGCTGAGTTTTAAATAGAATAGCTGTAATACCCGAAATTTTAAAACTTTTCAATCTTATAATATGAAAGTAATTTTATTAAATCAATCCCAAATGCAGCAATTTAAACATAAGGTCTGGGGTTTTATGCCACATCTGAGCTGGAGAACTCAGATGCATAGGCTATTCTAACTATCAATCCTCAAATAATGTCATTACATCATCAAGGCACACAGGCCGAAAGGAAAGACTAACTATCTAAACCGAGGTCCTCTAGCGCGCTCCGGTAGCTAATCATATGTGCCTGAAAGCCAAATATATCTGTTCAGCGAATGATGCTGGTAACCCACTCTAACGCGTTAAAATACAATATAGGTAAATATATATACATAGATATAGGAAAACCATTTTGAAGCAGGAAGATATATACTTAGGAGACTCTAGATTTAAAACCAGGATTAGACTCGACAGATAGGGAATCAATTATATAGAGACAACATCATATATATATATATATATATATATATATATATATATATATATATATATATATATATATATATATATATATATATATATATGTATCTAAGGTCACGGTTTACTTTCATGTCATTCACATCATCATTCAATCAATATCTTTGTCACACAAGCATACTTTGATGGCGCCACGGGACCAATCGCATGCCCATACATGAGGGTTAGCGCGTATAGCGCTAAAACGGCCCCGCAGCACCCTACTTCATACCGCAGCATGAAGGAATTGACCGTAGCCAATTGTATAGACCGTTGATGAATTCAACGGCGGACCACAGTCCTACACACCGCTGATGCGTTCAGTCGGTGGACTGTAATCCTCTTTTGGGGACTACGACCCTACACACCGTTGGCAAGCTCAGTCGGTGGATCGCAGCCGACCATAGCCCTACACACCGCTGACGAGCTCAGTCAGTGGACTATGGCCTTCCTCGTGGCCTGTAGCCCTACACACCGCTGACGCGTTCAGTCGGTGGACTACAGCACATGAGGCCCACTTGGTGGACTACAGCCCTACACACCGCTGACGAGCTCAGTCGGTGGACTGCAGCCTATGTAAACCAACTTGACCACAGCCAAGAGTCATGCACATATATCACGTAGCAAGCACATGCAATTCACATTAACATATTGGGAAAGGGGAGAAAACGTATAAAGAAACCTATGTGTGGTCATCCACGTACTAGGAAACATCTTAAGGGTTCATGCATCTTTCACCTAGGTCAACGGGGTACCAATTCAACTAGCATGCAATACACAAGACTCTTTTATCCTACGAACGGTACTCGAAACATCAAACTAGACTTAGGCACGATAAACGGAGTCCGTCGGGACACCACGAGGGTCGGGGAACATCAAACAGGGAAGCGAAAATCACAAGGTGGGAAAAATCCAGCGGGTGGAGGGCCACCCGCCGGCGACGAGCCTCCGGGCAGTCGTCTGCCCGCCGGCTGCCCGCTGCCGGCGACGTCAATTCGGGCAGCGGGTAGGTGGTGGGTCCCCCTACCTCCACCTACCCCCACTGATTCTTTTTCCAATACTTGGGTCCCGGGATCTTTTGTGGAACCCGAAACCATACTTAGACATTTTTAAACGCAAATGACGACACCACGTAGTCAAATAACGGATCAAAACCAAGAATCACATTGAACACATCCTAACATGACTTCTAAACATAATCAACACCTGAACATGCAAATTCCCACCCAAATATACCAAGAATATCACAATACGAAATTCACGATTCAACCTAGGGCTCTAATCATATTTAAATCACAAAATCATACTTTATCTTTAAAATCATGAACATCAAGATTTATCAAGAACATCACACAATTATCAAGTTTCTCCCATAATCATCAAGATTATCAAGATCAACACATAAAATCATCTCATCAATCATCAAGATCATATCATCATCATCATAAACGATTTAACAAGACACAAGCATAGAGAAGAAGCCATGGAAGAAGATTATAACAAAGAAAATATGTTTTGTTGAGACATGGGTTACCTCTTAGCCTTAATTAGAATCCTTGGCTATAAAGGGTCTTTCTTTAAGATCTCTTCTTCTTGATTTCTCCTATGAGAATTCTTGGGAATTCTTGTGTGGTGAAAGTTATTGTGGTGTGACTTCTAGGTGCCTCCTATGTCCCTATTTAAGTCCTAATTAGGGTCTGAATGGTATGGGTTTGCTAGTTCTTTTTCTTAAAGGACTAGGGGGTTGGTTTTAGGGATAAGGGTCCATGGTCTATGGTGGACCCTTCCTAGTTAATTAATGGATTTTAATTCTCTTTTTTAGGGTAAGTAATTAAATAATAAGTTTGAGTTAGAGGCTGTAACACGGGGTGTTACAATAGCTACCAATTTGAACTTATTAAAAGTTAATAACAAATTAAAGATCAAACTCCAGTCATTAAAATTGTAACTAACGTGTCATTAAATAACTTATATTTGTGCTCATTTATGCTTGTTTTTGGCTCAAGTGTTAGGTAAAGAAAGGTGGAAGAATGCTTAATTTGGTGTATTTTTGATTTGAAGGAAGAAAAGATCAAGTAATGGTGCAATTAGTTCTCAATTCTTTCTTGGGCATTCGTTCTTACCTGAGCGCGTCACTATATATATATATATATAGGAGATGGTTCACGTGCGAAGAGTCTTCCAGTTGAAAGATGGGATGAGATCTGAGCCGTTTATCAAATCTAGATCTACGGCTCAAATCAAGGAAAAAAATGCGCTTCCTGGGAACTAGATATATTCTCCTCCTACCATTGTTGAACTGATGTACCTTAACGCACCTTAAGTAGTGTTGAATTGACGCACCTTAAGTGTTGAAATTGACGCACCTTAAGTGTTAAAATAACGCACCTTAAGTGTTAAAATGGTGTACCTTCAGTGTTAAAAATGACGCACATTAAGTTCTAAAATGGCGCACCTTAAGTGTAAAAATGGCGCACCTTCAGTGTCAAAATGGTACACCTAAGTGTTAAAATGACGCACCTTAAGTGTTAAAATGACGTACCTTAAGTATTAAAATGACGCACATTCAGTGTTAAAAATGACGCACATTCAGTGCTAAAATGGCGCACCTTTAGTGTTAAAATGACGCACCTTAAATGTTAAAATGACACACCTTAAGGGGGCGTTTAGTTCACGGAATGTTAGATTACCTTAGGGAATGTTAGATTGCTGTGAATGTTAGATTACTGGAATGTTATATTCCTATGTTCATAGAGGGCAACGTGAGATTATGGTGTATGAAGCTATGGATTTGTCTTGTTGTGTATATGACTGGAAGCTTATTAGTTGTACAATGAACTCTTGATCTTGCAATTGCCTATTGATATTTGGAAGTGGTAGTTTTTCCCCAACATATTCCATGTGTTGTGAGTGTGTGTCGTAGATTCTCATTTGAAATTATTGAACAAAATATTAATATTTATTATATTTGTGGAAGGTTCATGAGTTGTACCTCTTGTTCTAGTTCCATTACTCTTTTACTTGATAGTAAGTACAATGACTTTGTAGGTAGTCTGAATACTGATGCCTCAATGTATCCCGTTTCACCAATAATTTCCATGCTTATCCATTTTGCACTTGTTCATTTTGAAGTTCATATTTTTGAAAATAGTATGAATGAGTGTAGTACTTAATTGATTTTGTGCGTGTGGGTGTGGGCGTGGGTGTGTTTTTTTTTGTTTTGTTTTTTTTTTTTTTTGTTTTTGTTTTTTGTTTTTGTTGAATTGATACAAACTTTGGAGTATCTAATGTTGTCTTTTCACCATAGTTAAATAGTTTGCCACTTTGTGCATAAACTTTTTTTAACAATGGTTACATCCTATATACCAAGTGTTTTTGTTGTCAAGGTTGCTGTTAATTTTGGCTTTAATCCAAGCTGGTTGAGTCTTGAGAATGAAATTAATTGTAAATTTATATTAGTTCTAATATATTTAAAGGATGCACAATAAGTATTTTACATACAGGATAAATGAATGCGTCAAGTGCGTCACAATGTTCTATTGCCCTACATTGACATTTTTAATAATGAGTTTGAAATGTAACTACATAAGATAATGATCTAGTTACCATGTACATATTATTTTCAACATAAAAACATGCAATTCCTTTATCTGTTCTGATCAAAGGTACTTTGGGTTCAACCATTATTTGTGAATGAATTTCTGTGGATAAAGAAATTCGTATTTTATTTAACCAATAAGATTAGATAAGTTAGTAGAACTGTTCAACTAAGATATAGTCCGTCGGGTGCTCGACGTACGTGTAAACATCAACAACATACCAGGGAATAAATGAAAATCAATATTGAAGCCCTTGAGTTTTTGGATTGTTGTAAACCCATGAGGTTGTACGCGGAGGCCATTTGAAGGGCCAAGAGTACTTATTTGGTTGTGTCATATCATACAAATATACTGAATCCAAAAACCATAAAACATATGCTCCAAAATACATCAACTTCTACTTCACGAGCTCGGACGCATTCAACTTGTAATTTTTTTTCCTTATTAATCAATTCCTTTCAATTCCGGTCAGTCTATCCACAGTCAACTCCTTTCTTAACTCCATTTGGTTTCTGCAAAATTATTGGAGTTCCAAAAATATCATCCTTGACCGTGTTACCTATAAATATGCCTCGTCTTCGCACTTAATTCCCATAGCCACATTCATTTACTTTTCATACTTGCTTAGCCACTTAGCCCACAAAAAAACAAAACAAAATCATGAAGCTTGAAGTTGGTATTCTTTGTATTATGGTAGCCACGTCTCTAGTGTTTCTACTGACCATCAACCCCAATGATGAAGACGGGAGAGTTGTTGTTGAAGATGATGAACAAGTATGGATGAGGAAGAATCATCTCATGCTACCGTCTAAATGGAGGCGTGTAACACCTCCAACTCCCAACTTCGATACCAATAATGTTAACGTTGTTGGTCTCAATGAAAAGAATTTTGCAACTACAAACATGAATCAACTTTTGTTGCCATCTATGCAATGGAGACCTGTTGCCCCTCCCTCGCCCAACCCTGCAAAGGAAAATCTTTTCCTACCATCTTTGCAAACATGGCGCCCCATTTCTCCTCCCAGATCCAACCTGGGGCACAATTCTGTTACTCCAATTGGCGAGATAAACTTTGCTAGTTCCGAGTTGAAAGAGGAACAAGTTTTGCTACCATCCCTACAAAAGGGAACTGTTACCCCTCCATCACCCAATCCTGGGACCAATTATGTTACCCCTCCACCCAACCCTGCTGGGCAAAATTTTGTTAGTTCAATGGGTGACAAAACCTTTGCAGCTCCAGAGTTAAAAAAGCAACAAGCTTTGCTACCATCCTTGGAAAGGGAACCTGTTACCCCTCCAACGCCCAGTTCTGGGCACAACTCAGTCACAACGCTTAGCGGAATGGACTTTGCACGTTCTAAGTTGAGAAGTCAACATATTTTACTACCTTCCCTTCAAAAGGGACCTGTTACTTCTTCCGGATCCAGCTCTGGACACAATTCAGTGCCAGTTCCTCCCCTCGGGGAGAAAAACTTTGCATATTTGAAAATGATAAAGAACCATAATTTGATACCGTATTCTCAGAAACTGCGGCCAACTACTCCTCCAGGAACAGATGTTGAGCAAAACTCAGGTTGCAACATTATGGGTACTAAAAAGAAGTTTGCAGCAAGGAAAATGGGTGGTGCTCATCTTCCCCCAGTGGTTGTATCTCTAAAGGCTTCTAGCTAAGTTTATAGCACTTAAAAACTAACTTGATAGCATTAAGTACCTGCGGATCCGAAAATCCCTTTTCCTTCTCTTTTTCTTTAATGTTTTTCTTTGATGTTTTACACTATTATTATTATTACTTTTAATTTTTTTTTTCTGTTTCTAATTTATTGTGGCCGTTAGTTATTATTGGATAAAATATAAGGAATTGAGGAATGTAATAACTAATGCTATGAATGATGGAGTAGTAAAAGTGCATTGTTTAGTTCTATTATATAATTTGCTGTCTCGTTCAATTCCGAATATATTTCATATTTGATTGAAAATAGATTTCTTTTGGATAAGCTTGGGAGAGCTGCACACTACTGGAAATTATGGAATTTCCGACTATCTGCAAGTGACCTTAAATCAAGTTGAAACTAAAAAGTGGTCGGAAATAGCAACAAAGGTTTTTTCGGATACCAAAAATGATCGGATCAAGGCTTTCAACTTGATTTAAGATCACTTTCAGGTGGTCGGAAATTCCATAATTTCCAGTAGTGGCATACAATATAGTATGATCAAGAATGATCAAGATTAATCTATTCTCAGCTCGGCATGAAAATCTTGCCCCGCGCTGAGTTTTAAATAGAATAGCTACCACTTTGAACTTATTAAAAGTTAATAACAAATTAAAGATCAAACTCTAGTCATTAAAATTGTAACTGATATGCCATGAAATAACTTATATTTGTGCTCATTTATGCTTGTTTTTGGCTCAAGTGTTAGGTAAAGAAAGGTGGAAGAATGTTTAATTTGGTGTATTTTTGATTGAAGGAAAAAAAAGATCAAGTAATATAATGGTGCAATTAGTTCTCAATTCCTTCTTGGACATTCGTTCTCACCTGAGTGCACGTGCGAAGAGTCTTCCAGTTGAAAGATGGAGTGAGATCTGAGCCGTTTATCAAATCTAGATCAACGGCTCAAATCAAGGAAAAAAATGAGCTTCCTGGGAACTAGATATATTCTCCTCCTACCATTGTTGAATTGATATACCTTAACACACCTTAAGTGTTGAATTGGCGCACCTTAAGTGTTGAAATTAACGCACCTTAAGTGTTAAAATAACGCACTTAAGTGTTAAAATGGCGTACCTTAAGTATTAAAATGGCGCACCTTCAGTGTTAAAAATGACGCACATTAAGTTCTAAAATGGTGCACCTTAAGTGTTAAAATGGCGCACCCTCATTGTCAAAATGGTGCACCTTAAGTGTTAAAATGACACACCTTAAGTGTTAAAATGACGTACCTTAAGTATTAAAATGGCGCACATTCAGTGTTAAAAATGACGCACATTAAGTGCTAAAATGACGCACCTTAAATGTTAAAATGGCGCACCTTAAGGGGGCGTTTAGTTCACAGAATGTTAGATTACCTTAGGGAATGTTAGATTTCTGTGAATGTTAGATTACTGGAATGTTATATTCCTATGTTCATAGAGGGCAACGTGAGATTATGATGTAGGAAGCTATGGATTTACCTTGTGTATATGACTGGGAACTTATTAGTTGTACAATGAACTCTTGATCTTGCAATTGCCTATTGATATTTGGAAGTGGTAGTTTTTCTCCTACATATTCCGTGTGTTGTGAGTGTGTGTCGTAGATTCTCATTTGAAATTATTGAACAAAATATTAATATTTATTATACTTGTGGAAGGTTCATGAGTTAGTTGTACCTCTTGTTCTAGTTCCATTACTTTGTTACTTGATAGTAAGTACAATGACTTTATAGGTAGTCTGAATACTGATGCCTCAATGTGTCCCGTTTCACCAACAATTTTCATGCATATCCATTTTGCACTTGTTCATTTTGAAGTTCATATTTTTGAAAATAGTATGAATGAGTGTAGTACTTGACTTTGTGCGTGCGCGTGTGCGTGTGCGTGTGCGTGTGTTTTTGTTTGTTTGTTTGTTTTTTTTTTTGTTTTTGTTTTTTGTTTTTTGTTTTTTTAGTTATGTTTTTGTTTTGTTTTTTTTATTGTCTTTTTGTTTTTGTTTTTTGTTTTTTGTTTTTTGTTGAATTGATACAAAACTTGGAGTACCTACTGCTGCCATTTCACCCCAGTTAAATGGTTTGTCACTTTGTGCATAAACAGTTTTTAACAGTGCTACGTCCTATATACCAAGTTTTTTTGTTGTCAAGGTTGATGTTAATTTTGGCTTTAATCCAGCTGGTTGAGTCTTGAGAATGAAATGAATTGTAAGTTTATATTAGTTCTAATATATTTAAGGGATGCACGGTAAGTATTTTACATACAGGATCAATGAATGCTGCAACAGTGGCTATTTTTAAGATTTCTTAATTTTCTGGATTTGCAAGATTGATTGCAGCATTGCTGTAGTCTCGACATCTTTTCAATGCGTCAAATGCGTCACAGTGTTCTATTGCCCTACATTGACATTTTTAATAATGAGTTTGAAATGTAACTACGTAAGATAATGATCTAGTTACCATTTACATATATATATTATTTTCAACATAAAAATATATTATTCCTTTATGTGTATTCAACCGGTGAATGAATTCCTCTAGAAAAAGAAATTCCTATTTTATCTACAATTTCTACAATCTATCTACAATTCTAATAAGAGCCAATAATGTTAGGCCCTTAACTGGAATAAAAAAAAAATGTCGGTACTACTTTTTCTTAAAATGAATGGTTCATAGTATTTTGATTTTAGTATTTTTAATGATTTTCCTTATTTATCCTTTATTATATTATTTTCTTTTTCCTTAAATAACCTTAAATTCCGTTAGTATAAACTTTATTAACGGAATATTCCGTTAACTATTTATTATTCTTAACTTACTCATTAATTTTTATAAGAAAGGTCTTAGGTTCGAACCTCATTCCAATTAGAGTTAGCATAATTGTTAAACATATACTACGAATATGTTAAAATGTATTAAAAAATAAAATATAAAATTTAACATAAACTTTGGTCAAATAATTAGCGCCATTAAATACATAACATTCAATGATTATAAATCAGGAACTTTGATAATCATTTGATTTTCTTTCATTAAAAAATAATAATAAATTTAAGTTTAGTTTTTTTTTTTCGTTTAATTAATCTTCTTTTTATTATTGAGAACAAAACTTAATATTTCAATTATGCTTTTATCAATGCATGAAAACTTCTAAAAAAATTTGTAAGTTAATTTTTACTATATTATTATAATAATATCTATTGTAACCTTATATTTTGAATTATTTATTATCATCATCTATTGACAGCAATTGTCATTGACAAACTCTCAAAACAATTTGTCTCAACAACGAATGGAAATTAAAAAAAAAAATCAATGATTTCATTATTGTGGATGAAAAGTATGTACGCCACTTTATTCAAACGTTATGCTGTGGAACTGTGTCCACCTTGCAATGTGGACACAGTTCTATGTTCATAAATACTGAACTATATGTTCATAATTATAAAGCTGTATTCATAATTTTTGAACTTCATATTCATAATTATTGAACTCTATGTTCACAATTACAGAACTCTATGTTCATAATTATTGAACTATACGTTCATAATTATAAAGCTATATATTCATAATTTTTTAACTTCATATTCACAATTATTGAATCTCTATATTCATAATTACAGAACTATATGTTCATAATTATGTTCACAACTCTATGTTCATAATTATAGAACTATATGTTCATAATTTTTGAACTATATATTCATAATTATGAATAATTTTTAAACCGTGTCCACCTGCAAGGTGGACACGGTTCCACATCATAATTTTTTCACTTTATTGCTCTTATTACTTAATGAAGAAAAATAATATCTATATTTATATTACATATATCTTCTAGAATATTTTATATATTTTTTTTGAAAATTAGAATATTTTATATATGTATTCATAATTATTTCCATATTCTTAGGATCATAGTTTAGGTAAATTCCTAGATGATTGGTTCTCTTACCTTTCTCACTTTTCCTACCATTAGCTTAGTTGTATATATATACACACATTGTATTCTTCTTTCAATACACAACTTATATGCAATATATATTTTCCATCTTTCTCTGCAACAATGCTTGCAGTTTATTCTCAATTCCTTACATGGTATCAGTAGAATTTTTTTTTTTCCCTAATAATTTGTTTTTCTGCTGCTCTCTTTTGGCCTCATCACTTCACGCCAATGACCACTCCTTCAGATTCTTCAAACCAACACACAAATCCCATCACCACCATTAATACCCATGAAGACTCAACCTCTGCTAAGCAATCACAACACCATGTTGTTCCTTTTGATGCGGAGAATCCCTATTATCTACATTCTTCTGATGGTACATGCACCACTCTCGTTGGAAACATTCTTACCGGCATTGAAAACTACAATCCATGGGCTCGGGCAATCACGATGGCATTGAAAGGCCGCAATAAATTCTGTTTTGTTGATGGCTCCCTTCCCATGCCAGACTCTACCCATCCCGATCATGCTCGTTGGCACCGCGTAAACAATATGGTGATGTCTTGGCTCCTTAATTCTATACATCCATCCCTTTCACACACAGTTTTATATGCCCCAGATGCTGCCTCAGTTTGGACAGATTTAAAAGATCGTTTCTTTACATCAAATGGACCTCGTATCTATGATATTGAGAAACGCATTGCAACTTGTTACCAAAAAGATGCGTCCATTGCAGATTACCACAATCAGTTGAGTGCCCTGTGGGATGAATTAAATCTGTTAGATCCTCCTCCTAAATGTTCATGCTCTGCTCGACATGACTACATTGCACAAATTGAACGCCGCCGGTTGATGCAGTTTCTCATGGGACTTCGAGAAACTTTTGCTCAACCACGGAGTCAATTGCTGCTCAACAACACTCTTCCCACTGTGAAAAATGCATACAACTTACTGCTACAGGATGAATCCCAACGTATACAAAGTGGTAATGGTGGACATTCTACAGAACATTCTGCTCTTCAAGCTACAAACACACAACATCCACAATTTGTTGCTGCTGCCAACCTATCATCTGCGAGCAATATCCATACATCTGCTTCCACTTCTCGTTCTAACAACAATCGATCTCGGACAAAGTGTGCACACTGTGGGATCCCTGGCCATACACAACAATCTTGTTACAAGCTGCATGGATATCCCCCTGGACACAAATTTTACAAAAAAGGTAATACAAATAGCCAACCTATGGGGACACCATCAACTTCGTCAGAGATCTCTTCCGATTCCATTCAGCAATTACTTCGACTTTTACGAGAGGTAAAAGAGCCTAAAGCAAACCTTGTTGGTAAGTCTATTGCTCTAACTTCTATTTTTAATTTTTCCAATGAATGGGTCATTGACACAGGTGCTACTGATCATGTCTGTTTTAACCCATCTATTTTAAATAATTTATCTATGCCTAATAATATGGTGACTAATATATCTGTTCCAAATGGTGTTACTGTTCCGGTCCATGGTGTTGGTAATGCTCGCCTATCTTCGACTGTTGTTTTACTTGATGTTTTATATGTCCCGACTTTTAAATTTAACTTATTATCTGTACAAAAATTGGCTAAAGATTCCAATTGTACCGTTATTTTTTCCCTAATTATTGTGTGTTTCAGGACCTTTCAACGAAGACGGAGATTGGTCGGGGCCATGAACGCAATGGTTTATACTTTTTTAGTTCTCCACCACACCCCGCTGCATTACTCACCATTACACCTAATACATGGCATGCTAGATTTGGTCATCCGTCACATTCTGTTTTTAAACACTTAATTTCTATTTTGGGTTGTTCTGATTTTCAAGATCCTTGTGATGTTTGTCACATTTCCAAACAGACACGTTTATCTTTTCCTATTAGTCATACTTCTACTTCTGCTTGCTTTGATTTGATTCATGTTGATATTTGGGGTAAATATTCTACTCCAACTCGTACTGGACATCATTATTTCTTAACTATCATTGATGATTTTTCTAGGGCAACATGGACATTTTTAATGAAATATAAATCTGATGCTTTCTTATTACTTGTTCGTTTTTTATCATATGTAAAAAACCATTTCAACACATGTGTTAAAACTTTTCGTTGTGACAATGGCTCTGAATTTACACAAACTGATTTTCAAAACATCTTACTTCAAAACGGTATTTTACAACAACTTAGTTGTCCTGGGACACCTCAACAAAATGGGGTTGTCGAACGCAAGCATCGCCATCTCCTTAATGTGGCACGTGCTTTACGCTTCCAAGCGGGCCTACCCCTCAAATTTTGGGGTGATTGTGTTTTAACCGCTACTTACATTATCAACCGTACCCCTACCGCAAACTTACAAAATAAAACTCCTTTTGAAATTCTTTTTGGTTGTTCTCCTGATTTCACCATTTTACGTACTTTTGGTTGCTTGTGTTATGCTTCTACTATACAATATCATCCTAATAAGTTCAATCCTAGGGCCAAGCGTTGCATTTTTCTTGGCTACCCTCAAGGTCAAAAAGCTTACAGGTTATATGATCTTGACTCTCAGAAAATTTTGGTAAGTCGCGATGTTGTCTTCTATGAAACTATTTTTCCTTTTAAAAATGATCCTAATTTATTTGATCAATCAACACTCACCCCTATATTGCCATTACCCATACCATCCATTGAAACACACAATACCCCAATTACCAAACCTCTTCCTGAAAACCCCATACCACCCATTGAAGCACATGGTACTCCAACTACTTCACCTATTCCTAAGAATTCTAATGCCACTCCTCACATACCTACCTTACCAGAAAATCCTCCACCTGAGGTTAATTCTCCTATGCTTAACCCACCCATCCCCACGCAAGTGCAACCTATCCAACAACGATCTCAAAGGCAACGAAAGCCTCCTAGTTACCTCTCTGACTACCAATGCAACATGACCACATCCACAAAATATCCCATCTCCAACTTTCTCAACTTTAAACCATACACTGAAGACCACATCTGCTTCATAAACAACATTTCTAAAGAAATCGAACCCTCTTCCTTCTCAGCTGCACAAAAAGACCCTAAATGGCAACAAGCCATGGAAGAAGAAATTCGTGCTCTAGAAGCCAATCACACTTGGTCTTTAACCACTCTACCACCTGGTAAGTCTGCTATTGGTTGTCGATGGGTTTACCGTATTAAATATAACCCTGATGGTTCTGTAGAGCGATACAAAGCTCGCCTAGTCGCCAAAGGATACTCTCAACTTGAAGGGTTGGACTTCACTGATGTCTTTGCCCCTGTCACTAAGCTTGTCACCGTCCGTACAGTTCTAAGCATCACAGCTGCACAAAGATGGGCTACCCATCAACTTGATGTCTCAAATGCCTTTCTTCATGGCACTCTTCATGAAGAAGTCTATATGCAGGTCCCTCCCGGTTTTGGGCGAAAGGGGGAGAATCGCGTTTGTCGTCTCCACAAATCTCTTTATGGGCTTAAACAAGCATCCCGATCTTGGTTCACAACTTTCTCCACATCCCTCACTAATGCTGGCTTCACACAATCTAAAGCAGATTATTCCATGTTCACTTATAGACGAGGTCATTTTCTAACCATATTGCTTGTTTATGTTGATGATATTGTAATTACAGGGAATGATCCGACTATCATTACTATCCTCAAACGTTACCTTGCACAACAATTCCAGCTCAAAGACTTGGGTTCACTAAAATACTTCCTTGGAATAGAAGTTGCACGATCCTCTCTTGGAATCTTCCTAAATCAACGGAAGTATACTCTTGAGATTCTCTCCGATACTGGCCTATTAGCTTGCAAACCCGCCTCAACTCCCATAGAGGTTAACCACCAACTCACTCCTGATACTGGTGAACCTCTTACTGACCCCTCCATATATAGAAGATTGATTGGTCGTTTGCTCTACCTTACGGTCACTCGACCAGATATCACTTATGCAGTCAATCTTCTTTCTCAATTCATGTCCGCACCACGTGACACACATTGGCACGCTGCTCTTCGAGTTGTGCGTTATCTCAAAATGTCTCCTGCTCGTGGTATCATATTATCCACGAATAACTCCTTAAAATTACATGCATATTGTGATGCTGACTGGGCCTCTTGTCCAACCACACGACGCTCAACTACAGGATATTGTACTTTCCTAGGAACAAGTCCGCTATCCTGGCGAACAAAGAAGCAAACTACAGTTTCTCGATCCTCTGCTGAAGCTGAATATCGTGCCATGGCAAGTGCAGCAAGTGAAATTACATGGCTCCAACTACTCTTATCCGAACTAGATATACCAGCTCATCCTGCACATTTACATTGTGACAATCAAGCATCTCTCCACATTGCCAACAATCCCGTCTTCCATGAACGAACCAAGCATGTCGAAATTGATTGTCATTTCGTTCGAGAAAAGATTTCTTCTGGTACACTACGCACCACTTTCGTTCCATCTAATCAACAACTCGCCGACATCTTCACAAAGGGCCTCCTCCCTCAAACATTCAACGCCATTACTTCCAAGCTCATGTACCAACCTTGAGCTTGAGGGGGAGTGAAGAAAAATAATATCTATATTTATATTACATATATCTTCTAGAATATTTTATATATGTATTCATAATTATTTCCATATTCTTAGGATCATAGTTTAGGTAAATTCCTAGATGATTGGTTCTCTTACCTTTCTCACTTTTCCTACCGTTAGCTTAGTTGTATATATATACACACATTGTATTCTTCTTTCAATACACAACTTATATGCAATATATATTTTCCATCTTTCTCTGCAACAATGCTTGCAGTTTATTCTCAATTCCTTACACTTAAATTAACAAATAAATTAGTAGCTACAACAAAAAATAATATATATGCATTTAATTAATTTAGAATTAGATGTCTCACAACACATGAAACATGTAGGAAAAATTACCACTACCAAATAGCAACATGTGCTTGTAAGATAAAGAGTTCATAGCACAACTAAGATCTCAGTCATATACACAATAAGAGAAATCTAAAACTTCATACACCATAATCTCATTGCATGATGAATCCCTCTATGATACTACCAATAAACCAATTGCACATGACACATTAACAATAACAAAAAAAAAAAAAAAACATGTACTGAAGATGAAAACAATAACAATGCTACCTAAAAGAGAATTAGAAAATTTTAAACCAGAAATAATATTTATTTAGACTATCGCTTTTAGACTTAGTACTTAGATTAACGTTATTACAAAGTTGCAAACATTTATTTTTGTGACAGTTATATGTAATCAATCTCTCATATATTATCTTGCATTTATATACTTTAAATTACCGATTTAAATAAACAAATTCAACATTTATTTACCTATGTATGAATATCTTCTATATAATATTGCATTGATATACTTTAAAATACTTATTTAGAAATAAGTATTGGATATTATCCTATTCGCGCAAAGCGCGTAGAAAAATTAGTTTAATGAATAAGATTAGATAAGTTAGTAGAACTATTCAACTAAGATACGCTCCGCCGGGTGCTCGACGTACGTGTAAACGACAACAACATACGAGGGAATAAATGAAATTCAATATTGAAGCCCTTGAGTTTTTGGATTGTTGTAAACCCATGAGGTTGTACGCGGAGGCCATTTGAAGGGCCAAGAGTACTTATTGGGTTGTGTCATATCATACAAATATACTGAATCCAAAAACCATAAAACATATGCTCCAAAATACATCAACTTCTACTTCACGAGCTCGGACCCATTCAACTTGTAATTTTTTTTCCTTATTAATCAATTCCTTTTCGTTCAGTCTATCCACAGTCAACACCCTTCTTAACTCCATTTGGTTTCTGCAAAATTATTAGAGTTCCAAAAATATCATTCTTGAAGGTGTTACCTATAAATACGCCTCGTCTTCGCACTTGATTCCCATAGCCACATTCATTTACTTTTCATACTTGCTTAGCCACTTAGCCCACAAAAAAACAACAAAAAACAAAACAAAATCATGAAGCTTGAAGTTGGTATTCTTTGTATTATGGTAGCCACGTCTCTAGTGTTTCTACTGACCATCAACCCCAATGATGAAGACGGGAGAGTTGTTGTTGAAGATGATGAACAAGTATGGATGAGGAAGAATCATCTCATGCTACCGTCTAAATGGAGGCGTGTAACACCTCCAACTCCCAACTTCGATACCAATAATGTTAACGTTGTTGGTCTCAATGAAAAGAATTTTGCAACTACAAACATGAATCAACTTTTGTTGCCATCTGTGCAATGGAGACCTGTTGCCCCTCCCTCGCCCAACCCTGCAAAGGAAAATCTTTTCCTACCATCTTTGCAAACATGGCGCCCAGTTTCTCCTCCCAGGTCCAACTCGGGACACAATTCTGTTACTCCAATTGGCGAGATAAACTTTGCTAGTTCCGAGTTGAAAAAGGAACAAGTTTTGCTACCATCCCTACAAAAGGGAACTGTTACCCCTCCATCACCCAATCCTGGGACCAATTATGTTACCCCTCCTGGACCCAACCCTGCTTTGCAAAATTTTGTTAGTTCAATGGGTGAGAAAACCTTTGCAGCTCCAGAGTTTCAAAAGCAACAAGGTTTGCTACCATCCTTGGAAAGGGAACCTGTTACCCCTCCAACACCCAGTTCTGGGCACAACTCAGTCACAACGCTTAGCGGAATGGACTTTGCACGTTCTAAGTTGAGAAGTCAACATATTTTACTACCTTCCCTTCAAAAGGGACCTGTTACTTCTCCCGGATCCAGCTCTGGACACAATTCAGTGCCAGTTCCTCCCCTCGGGGAGAAAAACTTTGCATATTTGAAAATGATAAAGAACCATAATTTAATGCCGTATTCTCAGAAACTGCGGCCAACTACTCCTCCAGGAACAGATGTTGAGCAAAGCTCAGGTTGCAACATTATGGGTACTAAAAAGAAGTTTGCAGCCAGGAAAATGGGTGGTGATCGTCTTCCCCCAGTGGTTGTATCTCTAAAGGCTACTAGCTAAGTTAGTTTATAGCACTTAAAAACTAACTTGATAGTATTAAGTCTCTGCGGATCCGATAATCCCTTTTTCCTTCTCTTTTACTTTAATGTTTTTACACTATTATTATTACCTTTTTTTTTTTTCCTGTTTCTAATTTATTGTGGCCGTTAGTTATGAGACAAAATATAAGGATGAGGAATGTAACAACTAATGCTATGAATGATGGAGTAATAAAAGTGCATTGTTTAGTTCTATTATATAATTTGTTGTCTCGAATCCGAATATCACTGCTGAAAATTTGTCTTTTTCCGAACTCATTCCGACCACCCAAAAATGTGATCGCAAAAAATGAATTTTTTTTAATTTTTTCGACGAAGGGGTATAGTAGTCGGAGAGTGGTCGAAATTTCTGACCACTATTTACATAGTGGTCGGAAAAGTTTCCCCAAATTTATTTTTTTTTCGCCCAAACACAGTACGACGTCGTCGCTAAGCTCAAACGTAAAATACACTCCGCACGCCTTCAATCAGCCCAAACATAAAACACACTCCGCACGCCATCGCTCAGCAGAAGTAAACACTTTCCACCTCCGCATGCTGTCGCTCCCGCCTCCCGCCTCCCGCCTCCGCCGCTGTCTCAGCCTTCTCTACGCCGTCGCTCCCACCTCGTCCGACGTCTCAGCCTGCACCAAAGTTTCTTCCATTGTTGCCTCTTCCCGACTCTATCGCGGTCTCCATCGCCATCATACAGGTTAGTCCTCTAATCTTAAACCCTAATCCTTAATTTCCTAATTCAATTGAGCAGACCTGTGGCTACTTCCTAGCAGGGGCGTGAGGTAATTTCTTTTCTCTCATTTCATTTTAGGTTTAGGTACTTTTCTCTGACATACGTAATTTATGAGCTAAATGATGGTCAGTAGGTTAAAATTGAAATTGGTGAGTCTTTGAGTTGATGATTCAAATGAATTTTCTGAGCTTATTTCAGTTGTAATTTCTGATTAAATGGGGGAGAAAACAGCCTTAGGATTTGCTTGTTAGACTTGTTACTTTCATTATCGTACTAATCCTCTGATGTTTCTGACCCACACAATCATGTAAAATTTAAATTATATTGCAGCTGCACTGAAATTTTCTGCAAATTATTATCCATCAAGATAGGTCATAATTTAAACATTTAATAATGATAATAAAACTTTTTAAAAACAGAAATAAATAAATAAATCAAAGAACGCATGTTTCCTGCCCTTTCTTAATGATTTTGTTTTTGAAATGGCTAAATTTGTAAGATGTGTAAATTGTGTATCTTTCTTTTTACATGTTTATATACTTGCTGACAGGGTTGACTACCAGTCTCAGCCATCTTTGAGTGGTGTCTCATCATTCAAGCGCCTCCTTGCCGAATTACCCCCAAGAGTTCACTCAGTGTACTACAGGGATAACATAGGGAACATTTCATCCTCTCGTTTACGTACAACTGCGAAGAAGGTATCTCCCATGTTGCTCTCCATCTCTAGCCCTTATTGTTCTTATGGTAAAATAAAACTGAGTATTTTTTGGCGAATGCTCGTCATGCATTTGTTATTTTTACAATTTGCCTGTTATTTTCATCTTCTCTAGATTCTCTTTTAGATGGTTAACATAGTAGTAAACCATCTAAATATGTTGGGATGCTTTCTTTCATTGGGGCATTTTTCCCTTATTATACAGTCGATGATGAGACAGTTTCCGTGTTAGTCCTTTTGCTATTAAGACACTTTTCCAATAATTTTTCTTCTGGGAATAATATAACTGCATTTTGTATTTGTAGGGTATTAAAAGTGATGGCTTCATTTCTTTCACCCACAACCTTTGCATTGGGCTCTATCAACTTTGCTGACTATGAGCGTGGTCTCACTTTGACACAGTACTCTATGGTGCTATTGGTCTCTATCTAGATAAGGTATATTTTCTGGACTACTTTGTCCTATAAGTTTTATTGGTCAAGAGGAAGGCATAGCTGCAGTGACTTGTTACTTTTCCTTTAAATTGAAAATCCCAAGTCAAATTCATTCAATCATTCTTAAGTTTAAGTATTTTCCTGATCAATAGAGTAATGCTTTCATTTAAGGGACCTGAACATGAAAGGTTCTTTTGTAAAATTAGGGAAACAGGACAGGACTCTGAGTTCATGATCCTGAGTGAGATTTTTTATAGATAAAAGCAGTCCTCATCCTCTTGTAAAAAAGCACAGACCATGGCAATGATGTAGTGCCTGTGAATGGTCGTAGACTTACAATCTCCAAACTAGAATTCTCCAATCTTTTAGTTAATTTTTTAGACTGATGTTATGATTATTGAACAGACTGGGACACTAGATTTAGCTCATCACGATGAGCGAATGTTGGGACTCCATTTACTTCAATTTCCTGAGGTAAATTAATAATCCCTAATCTCATCTGCTTGGCATCAATCTTAGCTATGAGAGTATCAATTTTGCATTTTCTTTTACTCTTACTCTTGTAGGTTGTTGAAGAAGCTTGTACGAATCTTCTACCAAATTTATTGTGCGAGTATCTCTATAACTTATCCGAGGATTTCACAAGATTCTACACAAACTGTCAGGTATGCAAGCTCTCTATGGATAATTATATGAAACTAGTATCATGATTGCATTTACCAATTTTCAATATAACTCTTTAGTTGACTGTGTTAGCCTTTTGTAAAAAAAAAAAAGAAGTAAATTTGGTTTTGAATATAAAGTGATACGTACTTCCATGGTGTAAACCATCAAATAACATGTCTTGCTGCATTACCCTCAACATTTTGTTCCCATTTGCTGAGGTGGATTAATCATTTTGTGGGATTGTTCTTGATTACATATTATTCCCATGTTCACAGCTGAAACAACAGTCATGGATTATTCTTACTGGGTGAAGCGGGATAAAAATGCTATGTTATGCCATGTTTTATCGGTGAAAATGTACTTATACATTATCCAACGACTTGACTTTGCGGTTTTCAGGTGGTTGGCTCGGCCCAGGAAACAAGTAGGCTCTTGCTTTGTGAAGCAACCACAGTTGTGATGAGGAAGTGCTTCCACTTATTGGGTATCAACCCAGTTTATAAAATCTGATGGCCTATTTATACTCACCCTCTTGATACTTTTAATGATATTGATTTGTTATTTCCTGGCATGTATTTAAACCAGGAAATATCCTTGCTTTATCCAACGACTTGACTTTGCGGTTTTCAGCGATGTGGTCAAATGGACCACTTAGCAACAGATTGCGAAGAGAGAGGCTGGGGAGTTTGATGAAGAAGGTGATACTGAAGTGGTGGCAAAAAAGTCTTATCAAGTTAAGTTTTAATTTGGGTTTGATTACAAATCCAGTTCCTTTATGTACTACATTTGTATTTCTCTGCTTGGCTACTTTGAATTTGTGTTCGTGAATGGTTTAAAATTTCAAATTTATATTTGACACCCATGTTTCAGCTTGGCTTAAGTTGATGTGTTGCTCAGACCAACTTTTTTGGCAATTGAATTAAAATATTTCTTGATGTCAAGGGCTTGCCCAATTGCCTTTCATTGATGAAGCTCTGCTCCTTGCAGAGGTTGCAAAGGTTGAACATACATTGACGATAAGGTTATCTATCTTTATTACCCAATTGAGCTCAAAGAGATTAGTATTTTAATCGATCATGTAATCAAATTTTAATTACATTCAAAAAAAAAAAAAAATTTTAATTGAGCCAAATTGCCTTTCATTGGTATTTGTAGAATTTTAATTTTTTTTTTAATTAGTAAATCATACCGACCACCTAGTGGTTGGTAATTCAAATTTTTTAATTTTTTCTTTGTAAATTTTACCGACCACCAGTGGATGGTAATTCCGACCAATTACCGACCATCAGTGGTAGGAAATACGCTCTCTTTATCCGACAACTAATAGTTTCGACCTCCTAAAAAAGAAATCGGTATTTCCGACCACCTTGACTAGTTGTCGGTAATAGCGTGGGTTTTTTTTCCGAATCCATAAAATGGTCGGTAAGTTAGTCGGAAATTGTATTTCCGACCGGAAATCTCAGTGGTCGGAAAAATGCAGAATTCCAGCAGTGTATATTTCATATTTGATTGCAAGATAGATTTCTTTTGGATAAACTTCGGAGAGCTGCATGCAATAGGGTATGATCAACAGATCAAGAATGATCAAGGATTAATATAATCTCATCTCGGCATGAAAATCTTGCCGCTGAGTTTTAAATACAATAGCTTCTAATTTAAACTTATTAAAAGTTATTAACAAAAATCAAACTATAGTCATTAAAATTGTAACTTATAATTTTAACAATTTTTCTACCGTACTAATTATGCGATAATAAGCTACAAGTAAGAGATAAGGTTTAATCTCAGTCCTTGATCTATTCAAAATCAACCGCCCGGATTGAAAGAAACATAAAAAAAAAAAAAAAAAACAATAGCATTATGGTAATTGCACATTTTTTTTATTTTTATTTTTTGTAATTTTGAGTACTTTTTTTTTTGAATGCTACTAGCTCTATTACATTGTAATATCTGTTCATATACTTTCTCAACCTACTGAAACACAAAGAGCCAATAACGCCCCCTTCCAAACGGAAGTCCAACCCGGGTACCATTAGACCACATAGTCCTGGTTTGTAATTTTGAGTACAATTGCACATATGTTCAAAACTTAAGGTGCGTATATTCAAAACTTAAAGTGCGTATGTTCAAAACTTAAGGTGCGTATTTTTTGTTTATGGCTGGATATCTACAGTGCTTCTGCTTCCGCTACTGCGAGTTAAGTTTCTCGTTGATTATTCTCTGTACAGTTAGATCATATTTAGATCTCACATTTGGTATCAGAGCCTTTATAATCTCAGCCATGGTTGATATTATGTTGTGTTGCCTCTTGAGCTGTAAACCTGCTGGGTGTTAGCCGTTTTGTCTCATACTTGACTCAGAACCCTAGATGGTGTATTGGTATTTTCTGAGCATGAGTACCATAATAATGAATAATAATGTATCCTGTATCCCATCGATACAGGCTTTATATAGGCACATTGGTGGAATACAGACTTAAACCTAATTGTCCAGTCCAACCATTTACTTAATGAGCCTAGTCCACTTGCACCACATAAATAAGACCCATAATATATAATATGTATTATACGGGAAAGTCTTACAGTCTCCCACTTGGTGCAAGTACTAGCAAACTCTCATCAAAGAACAAAACACACGAACCATAGTAATATGTCCTCTTGATCTACTGAAAAAGTGAGTAATATCTCCTATGATCAATGCATTTTGATTCCCCAACTTGAATCCTTTATGAACAAACCCAATGTTTATTCTTGGTACCTTAAGGGATGTTTCTCAAAATAAAATATATATGCGCAACTTAAGAGAGAAAACCAACCAAATTGTACAAAAGAGTACACTGTATGATCTCTAAGATCCTTAAAAGCATGCCTTGAGTAGAGATCTCTTAATGTTAGTATAATGCTAACTATATTCTATGACTTCTTTATAAGTTAACATAAGCACTACCTCTGACATCTAAGAGCTTGGAGTTGACACGTCTGTCACTCTCACTCATCAAAATAGCCAAAAGATAGTAAGTCACAGAAACATTCCAATAACTTAGACAGTAAACCAAAACTCTAAGTCCATAAATTTGGAATGTTAAACATAAACCATATCTTCTCAAATAATCTTAAGGTCCACTTCAAAATGAACTAAACATTATGAGTCTTACTTTTATTTCTCACAAAATTGTCTTGAGCCTTACAAACCAAAATGACCCATGATCAATTTTGAAGAAACTAAAAACTCTATTAAATGCTAAAAAATTAATTATTAAATAACAGTGCGCCACAAGTTAAATGTTTTGTTCTAATAAACTCTTTAATATTGTTACAACATTTTCATAAATATGTTGCACAATCAATATGAATTTATATGAACAAATACAACATTAATACTTGTGGAATCCTTTGGACTTATTGTTGGACATACAATCCAATTTGATGTATGAATCCAATTAAATCTAAAATCTTTAGTGGAGTGTCTTAATGATCCTTTTCTAAATGATTGTTTGACATACAATCCAATTTGATGTATGAATCCAATTAAATCCAAATTCTTTAGTGGAGTATCTTAATGATCCTTTTCTAAATGATCACTCCCACTGTTCAGCGAAATTAATGATATACGTACTCATAATTGATTTGACCAACTAATTAATGAAGATATAACTCCCATAAATTAGACCCATAAACTCAATGGTCCAAGTGAGTTATTACATAAATAGAAAATGATCTAGTACTGAAATAGATCCAAACTTAATATTATTACCTACAATAATTACCATTAACAAAATATGGTAGTCAGTAATAAACTAATAATTAAGACTTAGTGAACATGTTATGCATAATAATCAATATTATTACCATAATAAACATGTTATACGTCAAAATAAAATTGCTATAATTATTATTAAAATATCACTCAATAATGGTGGGATCCATACTTTAATGACCCGGATAGATCCTAAATAGCTTGTTCAAAATCGGTTTTAAAGTCCCAAGTGAAATATAGGATTAAAATATGCTCAAAATTAAATGGGAAACCAAAACAAGCAACTTTAGTAGGTCATAATGTCCAAAATTGATCTAAGGATCCAAAGTTGAATGATATTTAATACATAGTCTATGAATTAATAATATGTTAAATCCATCCTTAAAATATACTTTTTTAAATGCATAATTATAACAATAAAATTATAAAAATGCTTAGCATGCTTGGATTTTGCATTTTAATATATATTAACTCATATATATCCTAAACAAATTGCAATACTTCAGACAATTTAATATAACCCTAATATTAAATTAAAATTTAAATAGCAAATCTAAAACTTAATATTTGCCTAAAGTTGAATAATAATCTTTTTTCTTTTTGAAGTTACTGGCTCTATTACATTGTAGTATCTGTTCATATACGTTCTCAACCTACTGAAACACAAAGAACCAGATGCTCGAACTTATAATCTTCCAAATGGAAGTCCAACCCGGATACCATTGGACCACATAGTCCTGGTTGAATAATAATTTAATTATGAATTTAATGTAAAAATTATTAGGAACTAAAAGACATCAATTTTTCAAGGGGAGGTACCGCCATGGCGCCATCTCTTCATCTTCGTCCACAGCATAGTTGGTTGCTGACCCATCCATTCTCTGTGCCGGAACTGCATCAGCGAAGACAGTTGTCGGCTACCAAAACCGCGAAGTTGCCGGAAACTCAACGCCTATCCGTCGAACATGCTGCGTGTGTCGCAGCACCTTCATCCTCCTCATGTAGCAGCAGAATCAATGGCCAACCTTTCTGGATGATTGAGAGACGGTCTCCCATCAGCTTCATGCTACGCCGTCGTTAGAAACGGAGGAGACAGCCATCACCCTTCTTAATGCCCCCAACCTAGCCACCCCATGGTAGTTGGTTTTCTTTACTCGTACGCAACAAAAAAAAAAAAAAAAAAAAAAAAAAAAAAAGGAGGAAAGCCGCAGCGCCCCATGGCGCTGCCATTCACCGGTGCTCGCACTTCACATCGCCGGCCTCCCCGCGCCGTCCATCTCTACCATCATTAGTTCCAGAAACAGAGGAGATGGTGGGAACCTAGCGCCACAGCGTGCCGTCCAAATGGAAACCATAACAGGCACTATAATCCGATGTTTCTCAATCTCCGGTGACACGTAGAACAACACAATAAATTAGCAACAAATTATATCCAAAAAAAAAATTATAATTCCAAGCAATTTTTTTTTTAACAATAAATCATTTACACGAGATTAAAATTGCTTAATGCCAAAAAAAAAAAAAAATTCAGTAGTCCAAAACTCATACAAAATCTTGATGTATATGAAAAAATTAATATTGTTTTTAGGCAAAACAATCAATCAGGCAGATTATAAAGGCTCTGATACCAAATGTGAGATCTACATATCTAAATATGATCTAACCATAGAAAATAATCTACGAGAAACTTAACTTGTAGTAGCGAAAGCGGTAGCACGGTAGATCTCCAGCCATGGTTGATATCTTGTTGTGTTGCCTCTTGAATGGTAGATCTGCAGAATAGGGTTAACCGTTTTGTCTCATACTTGACTCAAGGTACTTTCTGAGCAGCATGAGTACCATAATAATGAATAATATACTTCATTTACGTACGTTTAAATGATTAATGTGTTGTGTACGATGTATACATCTAATATAAGTAAAATTACAGTTCATTTACGTACGTTTAAATGATTAATGTGTGGTTAGGAACACTCATTCATGAAATTAAAATTATGGTATTGAATAAAATACTACCATACCATATAATTTAATTTACAAGTGATAAATTATTGAGCTATTACATTTCAGGTAAAATTAATATTATTGGCTTATTAATTACGTAGTACATTTTAAAGAAGAGAAAATTTCAATTTTGGTCCATTGATTATTGGAGTTGTGTTAATTGCAACACTTGACTTTCAAAAATATTAATTTAGTACCTTGACTATGTAATTTCTATCAATTTTGGTCACGCACGCCGGCCAAATTGCCGGCCAAATCTCACCAGAAAAATTTAATAAGTCAAATAATGAGGGTATTTTAGTCATTTTACTATCTTTTGTTTCTTCTCCAATCAGCTTCTCCCCATTTCCGGCTTCTCCGATGAGCTTTCTTGTTTTCTTTCCCTATTACTTCTCTCATATTTTACCTTTCTCCTCTGTAAAAAAAAACGCCGACAGCTAGTTGTAAACAAAACCGGAGAAGAGAGCGGAGGAGGAGAGCCATAGCTGCTAAGATATATGCTGGGCTGAGAGCTCATCAAGGGAACTACAATTTCCCTAAGCACTGCGACAACAATGGGCAAATTATGCTATGCGCACGTGCGCACCTTGCAAGGTGCGCACGTCTCTAAAACGGCGTCGTTTTCCCTGAAAACGACGCCGTTCTAATTATAAAAAAAAATTGTTCGAAAGGCCGTTAACAGCGTTAACAACGTATTCATTATGAAATTATGAATGTAGAGTTATGACATTATGAATGTACAGTTATAGAATTATGAATGTACAGTTATGGAATTATGAACTTACAATTATGAACATAGAGCTTCGAAAATTATGAATGTTCGGTATGGAATTATGAATATACAGTATAGAATTATGAATGTACAGTTATGGAATTATGAATGTACAGTTATGAAATTATGAACACAGAACTCTGACATTATGAACTTACAATTATGAACATAGAGCTTCGAAAATTATGAATTTACAGTTATTGAATTATGAATGTACAGTTATGAAATTATGAATGTACAGTTATAGAATTATGAATGTACAGTTATGAAATTAAGAACACAGAGCTGTGAATATATGCTCCTATAACGAAGCGGTCTGAAATTAAAAAAAAAAAAAAAAAAGATAACGGTGCCACTGACGGCACCATTACCGTGCCCATGATGCACTGGGCACGAGTCCACAGCATAACGATCCACAACAATGAGGTCCTCAAGGCTCTCTGTCATGAAGCAGGCTGGACCGTCGAGCCCGACAGCACCACTTATCGCAGGGTTCTTCTTCTTCTTCTTCTTCTTCATATATGTGAAATCAAAGAATGAATTTTTGTTCACTTTATCTCTGCTAATGGGATTTAACCTGGGTGCCATAGATCTAGATATTTACCGACATGGGTTTGCTTTGTTTGGATCATACATTGATGCCTGATTAGCTTTTTCCAAGATTTGATCCAGAAAAGATTGGATTCTTTCTTTGATATATAGGGCTATATGCTACTTTTCCTTTTCCTGTCATTGTATAACCCATGGCCCTGCTTTTCAACTGTTTCTCCGCTGAATTTATCCATATGTCTCCTCAATTCTTGAAAGATTTTATGGATTACACACCTTTCCAAAAATTCATATCGATTGGGTTTTGTTTACAGCTAGCTGTCGACATTTTTTTACAGAGGAGAAAGGCTGAAGATGAGAGAAGTAATAGGGAAAGAAAACAAGAAAGCTCATCGGAGAAGCCGGAAATGGGGAGAAGTGATCGGAGAAGAAACAAAAGATAGTAAAATGTTTAAAATACCCTATTTATTTGACCTATTAAATTTTTTCGGTGAGATTTGGCAGGCAATTTGGTTGGCGTGATCAAAATTGCATAGTGAAGGTACTAAATTAACATTTTTTAAAGTCAAAGTGTTGCAATTAACACAATTTCAATAGTCAGTAGATCAAAATTGAAATTTTCTCTTTTAAAGAAATATATATTATTTTCTATTATATATTATATTGAATATGCACAGATCTTTATTCGTGTGAGAGGCCGGATCAAGTTAAAAAATGTAATAAAAATCATAAATAAAGTATCCATTATTTATAAAGGAAATAAAGTATTACATTTTCCATATACTTCTCTTATAAGTATTACATTTTCATCAAATTCGATTTGTTTTACTGGACCGAATCATCTTGTAAAAAACTTTAATTGGATTACAAAATTAACGGTTTCAACAATAATTCAATTGATACAACGGGTTAAACAATAATATTGTCATGCATGATTATAAATATTATGCCCGCATGAGCAGCTCAACTTGTTCATAGGAGTAAAGTTTGGAAAGAATGACCAGAGATTATTGAGTCTCACTAGCGATAATGTGGAAGCAATCTCTCACGTAGTAAACTGATTTACAATTATCCTCCCAGATGCTGGGTCGTTATATCGTGGACCGCGGTGCATAATCAATTATGCACCGCGTAGTGTTAACGGAGTGACACTACAGTGTATCTAAACCGACAATGTCTCGCATATTATTTTTATATTATCAAATGAAACTGCAGTTATATCAAAATGATACTGTAGTTGTGGTGAAATGAAACTGCAGTATATATACAATGGAACTGAATAATATTTCACATATTTGAGTGTATATTCTACAATGAAGCTGTAATTATATCAAAATGATCATGTAGTTGTGTTTAATGAAACTATAGTGTATATAAAATAAAATTAAATAACATTTTCACATATTTGAGTGTATAAATATTGAATAAAACTGTAGTTGTGTTGAACTAAAACTGCAGTGTATACAGGGCCGGTCCTATCATTTTATAGGCCCAGGGCGTATGAACAAAAATGGGCCCTATATTAAATTAATATATATTTTTATAATTAAAATTTAAATTAAATAAGGAAAAAAATACTAATGTTGACGTGAAATAAGATTCACAAGTTTTTAATGATTATACATACAAATGAAAGTAATTCTAGATGCATTCTTAAATTTAAAATAGCCAATAACTGCATCAATGTTTTCATAAATAAAAAATTATTGTTTATAAAAATAAATAAATAATTTAAAACTAAATGAGCTTATAGAGAATCACATTATTATTATAATAAAAAATAAAGTAATTTTGAATAAAAATTTATAAAACAAACCTTACAAATAAAAGCATAGCAAAAAATCTTAATTATTGAGAGTAATAAATCAAAATACTCTAAACGTAATAAAAAATATTTATAATAAAATATGAAACATAATTAATTTGATAAAATAGTTCAAATAAAAAAGACACAATAAATCACACCTCTTCTATATTGATGTCATATTTATAAATACTTTTTTTTCTTTTAGTTAGATCAATTTCAAAATTTTTTTGATTAATTTGAATACGATGATACACAATAGGACTTCTAAACTACATTGACTAAATAATTCATAAAAAACTAAACTAAAATTACTTTTAAAATATTTTTCATAACTAAATAACAAAATATATTACATATACATAAATCAGTATAAAGTTCACAAAATAATACATATTTTAAATAAAAGTAGTAAATTACTCGAATATAAATATATTCAAAATTTGATATGAATCACAAATCAATCTATATTATAAATCTCATTATAATTATAAAAAGGTAAAAAAATATCACAAAGTTACAAATTAAATTTTAAAAAAATACAAATTAAAAATTTAAATAAATTTAATAAGTTACAAATTTAATACTATATAACAATAATATCCATAAATTCAATTTTAATACTATATATAATAATATCCCTAAAGAGTAACTGAGTGAGGAAAATCTTAAAGCCAATTCATCACACGCATATAAAGAGACTTGACCCCCAAACCTCACTCATTCAAACAACAAACTCTACCAACTCGGCTGACTTACAACACTTTAACATAATTGTATACTAAATATTATACCAATATCTATAGTATATATAAAAGGTATTGGGATAGGGTGGTGGGCCCCTTCCAAGAGTGGGCCCTGGGCAAGGGCCCAGCCTGCCCTTGCCCAGGGCCGGGTCTGAGTGTATACAAAATGATAAGAATAAAGTTATATTTTTGCTGATTCCGTTTCTTTTCCATTAAATAAGACGGCATCGTTTTGATGCGAGGTGCATAATCGATTATGCACCGCGGTGCACGATATAATTTGACCTAGATGCTCTGTCGAGTCCTTAGGGTTGAGGATTCAACATTTTGGGGAGAATGATTATAAATATTAAATATTATTTTAAAGACCCTTTCAACATATGAACCAGTTCACAATCGCTATGTACGTAGTATTCTGAACTCTGCATGCGGGACTATGGAGTCACGATCACTCATCCATGCGGCCGCATGAAGAAATGTGGAATTGAATTGGGAGAAGACGACAAATAGAAGGTTTGTTCTGTCGGGTCCTCCACGTGTAATTGAATTTCAACATTCAAGTCCTTCTGACTTCAATTCCTTCAATCTCAGATCCATCTAACAAGTTTGGCAACTAATTAAACTCTTCAAAGTTCTCCGCGCGAGTTTAGCTCACTGGTTCAAAAAGTAGTATTTAAAAGAAGAAATCAAAGTTCAAACTTCGACAATGGCAATGTGCAGATTATATTCAAAGCGGACAGATTCATTGTGCAGATTATATTCAAAGTGGACAGTCCTGTCTGCTGAACCATTGAGTCACCGTGATTTATATCCTTCTACATGTTCTGTCAGGTCGAGATGTGAGGACCCTTGAAAAGTTCAATCTGCTGAACCATTAAGTCACCGTAATTTATATCTTTCTAAATGCTCTGTTGGACGGAGTGTGAGGGACCTTCGAGGTTGAGAATTCAACCTTCTGGGAGAAGTTCTAGGGCATTTGAAGGGCCAAGACTTACTGGGCTGTGTTCATACAAATTATTATATGAAATTAAAGCTGTTCAGACCCATTCAAGTCGTGGCAACATGGCCATGTTACATATAAATATGCTTACTCTTCGCATTTAATTACTCCCACCCACAACAATTCCTTCATTTACTTCACATAATTTCTTAGCCAACAAAAACAATCATGAAGCTTAAAATCGTTACTCTTGGTATTGTGACTGTCATGTATCTGCTTTTTCTTCTGACCACCTACCCCTATGATGGAGACAGTAGAGATGTTTATGGAACTGGTGAACAAGAATGGATGATGAAGAATCATCTGATGTTGCCGTCTCCCAATGGTGCTGATCTGAACGAGAAGAATTTTGTAACTACAAAGAAAGGAGGGTTTCAGTCCAAAAAGGAATATCTTTTCTTACAATCTTTGCAGACATGGCGATCTAATTCTGAGCCAGGATCCAACCCCGAGCACAATGCAGTTGGTCCCGCTGGTGAGAAGAACTTTGCAGGATTGGAGTTGAAAAAGAAACGTGTTTTACTACTTTCCCTTCAAAAGCAGGGACCTGTTACTTCTCCCGGACCGAACCGAAAGCACAATTCAATTAAGCCTCCACCACCCAATCCAAGCCATAAACACCGCGTCAACACATTCCCTGAAAAGAACTTTGCAAGTTCTGAGTTGAGAAACCAACATGTTTTACTACCTTCCCTTCAAAAGGGGGGACCCGTTACTTCTCCAGGATCCAACCCAGGATACAATTTACCACCCAGTCCAAGTCATAAGCCAGTCAGCACATTCAGTGAAAAGAATTTTGCAAGTTCTGAGTTGAGAAGCCAACATGTTTTACTACCTTCCCTTCAAAAGGGGGGGCCTGCTACTTCTCCCGAACCAAACCGAAGGCACAATTCAATTAAGCCTCCACCACCCAATCCAAGCCATAAACACCCCGTCAGCACATTCACTGAAAAGAACTTTGCAAGTTCTGAGTTGAGAAGCCAACATGTTTTACTACCTTCCCTTCAAAAGGGGGGACCTGTTACTTCTCCCAGACCAAACCGAGGGCACAATTCAATTAAGCCTCCACCACCCAATCCAAGCCATAAACACCCCGTCAGCACATTCACTGAAAAGAACTTTGCAAGTTCTGAGTTGAGAAACCAACATGTTTTACTACCTTCCCTTCAAAAGGGGGGACCTGTTACTTCTCCAGGATCCAATCCAGGACACAATTTACCACCCAGTCCAAGTCATAAGCCAGTCAGCACATTCAGTGAAAAAAACTTTCCAAGTTCTGAGTTGAGAAGCCAACATGTTTTACTACCTTCCCTTCAAAAGGGGGGACCTGTTACTTCTCCCGGACCAAACCGAGGGCACGATTCAATTAAGCCTCTACCACCCAATCCAAGCCATAACCACCCAGTCAGCACATTCAGTGAAAAGAACTTTGCAAGTTTTGAGTTGAGAAACCAACATGTTTTACTACCTTCCCTTCAGAAGGGGGGACCTGTTCCTTCTCCAGGACACAATTTACCACCCAGTCCAAGTCATAAGCCTGTCAGCACATTCAGTGAAAAGAACTTTGCAAGTTCTGAGTTGAGAAGCCAACATGTTTTACTTCCTTCCCTTCAAAAGGGGGGATCTGTTACTTCTCCCAGACCAAACCGAGGGCACAATTCAATTAACCCTCCACCACCCAATCCAAGCCATAACCACCCAGTCAGCACATTCAGTGAAAAGAATTTTGCAAGTTCTGAGTTGAGAAACCAACATGTTTTACTACCTTCCCTTCTAAAGGTGGGACCTGTTACTCCTCCAGGACCCAATCCAGGAAACAATTCAGCACCCAGTCCAAGTCATAACCCAGTCAGCACATTCAGTGAAAAGAACTTTGCAAGTTTCGGGTTGAGAAGCCAACATGTTTTACTACCTTCCCTTCAAAAGGGTCCTGCTACTTCTCCAGGACCTAACCCTGGACACCATTCAATTAGTTCAATTGATCATAAGAACTTTGCAGGTTTGAAAATGAGAAAGAACCATATTTCTCTTCCATCTATGAAACTGCGGCCAATTACTCCTCCATGAACAACTCTTGGTCAAAACTCAGGGTGCAACATGCGTACTAAAAAGAACTTTGCAGATAGGAAAATGGCTTCTGCACATCCTCCTCCATTTCCTCTGGTGGTTAGTTGCATCTCTAAAGGCTACTAGCTAATTAAGTTACAGTATTAAATTTCAGCGGATACTGTCCATTTATTTGTTCTTTCTGTCTCTTTTTCTTCTTTTGTTTTTTCAAATTTATTGTAGTGACTGAATAAAATAAAATGAATGTAATAATTAATGATCTGAAATATGGAGTATGAAATAAAAGTGTCATGTTTAGTTCTATTATATAATTTGTTGTCTATATCTGCATATATATTTGCATGCGACAAAGAAAATTTAGAAAATTTCATGACTTAATAATATAATAAATGAATAATAAGAGTAAAATTAGTCACGAAACTATATATAAAAATGCAATTAGATCATCCATCTCAAAAAATATAAATAACTCCATAAACAAGCAAAAATATTGTAATTAGTTCAAAAGTGACATGTCTACTACGTAAATTGCTAAGATGGCGATTAACCTTTGATACATTATTTTATTTATTTATTTTATTAATTTTAGATATTAAAAAAAAAGTGACCCCTTAAAATATCAATATACGAGTAATATTTTAAAAATATAATGTAGAATCCAGACTATGTCTCGGATATCAGAATATTCATTTTTCTAGAATATCATTTTGAAATAGCAGTGCTATTCATATTTTAGATCATTGTTGTTGTATTGCATCTTTAATATGAATTCAAATTTAGTTGATTCTTATTATTCTAGACAAAATTTTATTGTAAAAGTTTATGGTATAAAATTAAGAACTAAGAGAGAAAAGTTCTTAGTTCTTCAAATTCTCTAATTAGTGCAGATTAAGGCACAAATTAATGAGGAAAAGTGTTTCGAAGGGCAATTTGATCATACGATAGCATCAACCCAAAACAAAATAATGTAAACATATCTCATTATCCTTTTCAAAGGTACACTAGCAACAAAAGGAAAACCCCCAAACACATGACCTCACGCCGGTAGAGATAACAATGCCCTCCAACTAATGTACAACCCAACGCCTTACGTTACACCACACCTAGCACACTACTGCATAGCCTAATGTCCTATGATGCACCCTCCTAAAATCATAAATTTGTTTTTATTTTTTATTTTTTTTTTTGCACACCTCACATCTTTTTTGAGAAATTCGAAGCAAAATATTCAGAAATTCAAATCGCACCAGAAATATCAATTAGCAGAAACATCCAGAAACTGACCCAACTTTTTGAATTTTTTGAAAAATATTGGTAACAAATTTTGAGACCAAATTTTCCATATATCAAGTTTAACAAAACTACGACAGGCACAAAAAAAATTCAAAGCAAAACAATGAACGTAACTAATTTTTTCTGATTTTTCAAAGTTGATCGCGCAAAACTGCAAATTTCTGACAGATTGTGTTTTTTTCTACTCAAAATAAAGTTTGAGATGGATTATAACTTATTGGAGCATGAGGAAAATCTAGGCTCTGATACCAAATGATACAAAACTGGTTGGCTTGATCTTTTCTTTTTTTCAAACTCTAATATAAAGAAGAGTTAATACCCAAAATAGTCCCTCGACTATGTCGTAATTACCAATTTGGTCATCGACTATCATTCTTACCCAATTAAGTCCTCAACTATACAATTTTTACCCAATTTAGTCCTTTGTCAATTTGACTGTTTGTTGACTGTCAAAAGTGGAAATAAAGTTGTAATTTTACAAGTTTTCTCCTTCCTCCTCATTTAGCAGCGCAAAACATGTAGCAATAAGCTCCGGTTGGGTTCTAAACCTGTCAGTATCGAAGTAGTGGTTATGCATCGGATAACCCATGAATTTGATTTCCAACGATTTTTTGACGATCGAAATCTGATCGGAGTGTATTGCTGCATGGTTTGGCGCTGCTAAATGGAGAGGAAGGAGAAATCTTGTAAAATTATAATTTTATCCCGACTTTTGACAGTCAACAAATAGTCAAATTAATACAGAGGACTAAATTGGGTAAGAATTGTATAGTTGAGGACTAAATTGGGTAAGAATTGTATAGTTGAGGACTTAATTGAGTAAAAGTTACATAGTTGAGGACTTAATTGAGTAAGAATGGTAGTTGAGGACCAAATTGGTAATTATGACATAGTCGAGGGACCATTTTGGGTATTAACTCTATAAAGAATCTCATAGAATGGCTTATTTTGTTGGGTGAATTTGATTCAAAGGTTTAACTTGGGCTGGGAAAGGGTTGGGTGAATTTGATTCAAATTAAAGCTTTAACTTGGGCTGGGAAAAAAAGGCTAATTTTTTTTTTATTTTGATAAGTTCACGGCCACAACGGATTATAAGGTGATACATGGAGTAAGAACGACGCCACAAGTGAGGTTTTATACTTGATAAGTCAAGATGGCCATGACCGACTCACGACCGAATTGAACTCATTTCGAGTTCAAAAAAACACTCTGTTTTCTAACTCAAAAAATTCAACTCTCTATTTTATTCATATAAGACAGCGATATTTATAGTTGTAGATCCTAGTTTCATTAGACACTTCCCAAAAGAACTAGAAATTCTAACAACTAAAAACAAACTAATTATGATAAACATAAATAACAAACAACACTAAAACTCCTAAATCTAATTTAATATAAACTGACTAACTATAAAAGCACACAATCAATTTAAATCACAAATTAACTAACTAAATAATGAATATAATAATTCCCAAAAACTAATTAATTTAAAATTATAATGGCACCATAATTTATTAACAACTCAATCATGGATTGGCTCACATGTTCGCAACAGTTGGCTACCCTAGTTCCAGTGTCTTGTCACTTGGATACTGCCACGGAACCATTTCCCAACCCTACAGGAGTCTAGCCGGGGCTTTGTAGTACTTGACGGTGACTCGTCTTGATATGTCTTTTGCTATAAACTAACTGTGCCAGCATATGCATGCTCCTTCTGTGGCACATTGGTCTCAACTGAAGTGTGTGCTGCGGTCTATTAAGGGTACCTTACACTTTGGGCTTCGTTTGTGCAAATCTCCTACAACTGATATTCATGTGTTCTCTAATTCGGATTGGGTTGGCTGTTCGTAGATCGAAAGTTTAGGAGTTGTTTTGCAGTGTTCATGGGCTCAAATTTATTCTCATGGGTGTGTCGAAAGCAGCGCACATTTGCCAGGTCTGAGGTAGAATACAAGGCCCTTGTTGATGTCGGTGCGGAAATCACGTGGATTGTTTCACTATTGCGTGAGCTGGGTATTAGCCAGTGCCTGTCCCGAAACTGTGGTGTGACAACCTTGGTGCTACTTATATGTGTGCCAATTCGGTATTTCATGCGCGCACGAAACACGTGGAGTGATTATCACTTTCTTAGGGATAAGGTAGCATCGGGGGAACTTCAGGTTAACTTTATTTCAACCAAAGATCATCTAGCGGATATCTTCATTAAGGCACTTCCGGCTTCGCGGTTTGCGGCTCTGCCGAACAAACTTCATGTTGTCGGTTCAACATGAGCTTGCGGGGGATTGTTAGGACTCTTGTACTCCTAGTTGTAGTATAAAACTTCCTTTCGTATTTGTTATATCTTATTGTATCCTTATCAGGTTAATGCATGTTTAATTACCTAAGTCTAATCGTCACATCAAAGAGTAAAAGTGATGGAGTAGAAATTAAGAATCTATATAATAGAACTCTATCAAATAAAAATTGACCCTTTTAACTACAATTAGATGGACAAAATTCAATTAGATTAAAAGACATTGATCGAATTAAATATTATTTTAAAATAAAATTGTAAAGTAGAATTGTGTTTTAACCCAACAGGGTAGCTCAAGTGGCAAATGAGCTCTCTTTGTGGGGGAGAATTCCAGGATAACATGGGTTTGATTCCCACAAGTGACGATCCCTTTTGGGCCGTCTTCTGTGTCTCTCGGAGCGAACCGAGTGGACCTACACCGTTTAAACGGATAGAGAAAGACCCGGACCACAATGTGTGGTTGACACAAAAAAAAAGTAGAATTGTTCAACATAAATGAGATTCCTAAGATATGGTCCGTCGGGTCCTTGACGTACGTGTAAACGTCAACAACATACGAGGGAATAAGTGAAATTCAATATTCAAGCAATGAGTTTTTTGCACTTTTAGTCCCACGACTATAGTGGCACTGGCAGAATTGATCCACGACTTTTGAACCTTGTAATTTTAGTCCACGACTATTGATCTTTTTGCAAAATGGTCCTTCCGGCCACTTTTCCGTCAAAATTTCACCGGAAAAAAAAATTCTCTATTTTTAGCTGGGTTAAATGCGGCGGCGGAGTACATGTACCAGTCCAAAGCTGTTGCCGGATAACCCAACTAGCCCGGGGAACGCCACGGCCGCTCCGCCACTTACTGACAGCCCTGCCTGCTCCAGGAACTCCGCCGTCTGGGACAGTAGTATGTAGCCCAGTAATATTGTATGTAGTCAAATATCAATTTTTTTCTTTTAATTTGTTGAGATAAGTAAAATGTCAATTTTAACCCGGCTAAAAATGAAGAATATTTTTTTTTCCGGTGAAATTTTGACGGAAAAGTGGCCGGAAGGACCATTTTTGCAAAAAAATCAATAGTCGTGGACTAAAATTGCAAGGTTCAAAAGTCGTGGATCAATTCTGCCGGTGTCACTATAGTCGTGGGACTAAAAGTGCAAAAAACTCTATAGCAATCAAGCCCTTTGAGTTTTTGGATTATTGTTATACTTCAATTCCTTCACTCTCAAACAGACACTTGATAAGTTGTTGGCAAGTTCTACGCGGAGGCCATTTGAAGGGCCAAGAGTACTTATTGGGTTGTGTAGTCATACAAATATACTGAATCCAAAACCCATAAAACATATGCTCCAAAATACATAAACGTCTACTTCACGAGCTCGGACCCATTCAACTTGCAATTGTTATACGGTGGATCATGGTCTGAAAGAGTGCCATTTTTTTAAATCCCGTATTTCGGGTGTTTTCAGAACAAAATGAAATTATAGTGTATTTAAAATTAAATTGAATTACTTGTCTCACATATTGTGTTTATATTATCAAATGAAAATATAATTGTATTGAAATGAAATTACAGTATGTATAAGAAGAAACTAAATAACATGTCTCGCATATTGGGTGTATATTGTCAAATTAAACTGTAGTTGAATATAAATGATACTATTTTAGTTGTGTTGAAATGAAACTATATTATGTGTAAAAAGAAACTGAATAACATGTCTCACATATTGATCGTGTGTATATTGTCAAATGAAACTGCAGTTATATGAAAACGATACTTTAGTTGTGTTATAATGAAACTACAGTATATATAAAATGCAGTTAAACTGAATAACAGTTTCACATTATTTGAGTGTATATTGTCCAATGAGACCGTAGTTGAATTAGAATTATAATTAGTGGTGTTGTAATAAGACTACATTGTGTATAAAATGAAACTCAATAACATGTCTCCTTGTAATAAGACTATTGTATGTATAGTGTCAAATAAAACTGTAGTTAAAACAAAATGAAACTTTAATTGTGCTGAATGAAACTACAAAGTATATAAAATGAAACTAAATATGTTATATAAACGTAATTAATTACACGGAACGATTGCCATTTCTTCTCATTAAAAGAAACGTATGACATCGTTTTGGATAATGGTCCGCAGTAAAATTTGCCTTCAACTTGTAATTTTTCTTTCCTTATTAATCAATTCCTTTCCGGTCAGTCTATCCACAGTCAACACCCTTCTTAACTCCATTTGGTTTTGCAAAATTATTGGAGTTCCAAAAATATCATTCTTGACCGTGTTACCTATAAATATGCCTCGTCTTGGCACATAATTCCCATAGCCACATTCATTTACTTTTCATACTTGCTTAGCCACTTAGCCACAAAAAGCAACAAAAAACAAAAAAAATCATGAAGCTTGAAGTTGGTATTCTTTGTATTATGGTAGCCACGTCTCTAGTGTTTCTACTGACCATCAACCCCAATGATGAAGACGGGAGAGTTGTTGTTGAAGATGATGAACAAGTATGGATGAGGAAGAATCATCTCATGCTACCGTCTAAATGGAGGCGTGTAACACCTCCAACTCCCAACTTCGATACCAATAATGTTAACGTTGTTGGTCTCAATGAAAGAAATTTTGCAACTACAAACATGAATCAACTTTTGTTGCCATCTATGCAATGGAGACATATTGCCCCTCCCTCGCCCAACCCTACTCTTGCCCAACACAACTTTGCTGATTTGCCGTCTGCAAAGGAAAATCTTTTTCTACCATCTTTGCAAACATGGCGCCCGGTTTCTCCTCCCAGATCCAACGGGGCACAATTCTGTTTCTCCAATTGGCGAGATAAACTTTGCTAGTTCAGAGTTGAAAAAGGAACAAGTTTTGCTACCATCCCTACAAAAGGGAACTGTTTCCCCTCCATCACCCAATCCTGGGAACAATTATGTTACCCCTCCAGGACCCAACCCTGCTGGGCAAAATTTTGTTAGCTCAATGGGTGAGAAAACCTTTGCAGTTTCAGAGTTAAAAGAGCAACAAGTTTTGCTACCATCCCTGGAAAGGGAACCTGTTACTCCTCCAACGCCAATTCTGGGCACAACTCAGTCACAACGCTTAGCCGAATGGACTTTGCACGTTCTAAGTTGAGAAGTCAACATATTTTACTACCTTCCGGACCTGTTACTTCTCCCGGATCCAGCTCTGGACACAATTCAGTGCCAGTTCCTCCTCAGGGAGAAAACTTTGCATATTTGAAAATGATAAAGAACCATAATTTAATGTCGTATTCTCAGAAACTGCGGCCAACTACTCCTCCAGGAACTGATGTTGAGCAAAACTCAGGTTGCAACATTATGGGTACTAAAAAGAAGTTTGCAGCAAGGAAAATGGGTGGTGCTCGTCTTCCCCAGTGGGTGTATCTCTAGAGGCTTCTAGCTAAGTTTATAGCACTTAAAAACTAACTTGATAGTATTAAGTCTCTGCGGATCCGATAATCCCTTTTC